>NW_028327172.1:164071946-164383310 GCF_987537825.1 Furipterus horrens | reverse complement strand
AAAATTGACAGTGACAATCAGTGTATTGAAGACTCTGGGAAGATGTACAGGAAAGATTATTTAATTGTATTCAACCCAGTACTCATCTATCTTGTTGAGAGAGAAAAAGAAAGAGAGCTGTCACATCTTATGAACTTCTACTGTTCTCTGGTGGATGGTCTGAGAAGTTAATGTGAATGCAGGGGTAAACATTAGTTTGTGTTGTGTGGTATAGGAAACAGTGCTATGAGGTATTAGATGAAAGAGATCATTTGTGGTATTCACATTTTAATATTTTATTATATGAACACAATGGTTAATAAAAGTAACTTTGAATGTATTACCATTTATAAAGATGATATAATAACTAATCTTTACTGGGTGAAGATTTTCCATGCATTATATATTGAATCCTCTCAAGAACCTTATGAAGTAGATACTACTTACATGCCCAGGTTATACTGAGAAATTGGAAGCCAAGATTACATAACTAGTAGAATTTAACTCCCCATCTGTAGGATTCAAGTCATCCTCTGGAACACCAAGCTATACTGCTCTGCATTCATTTTTTTTCTCTGCACTCTTATGGGAAATTATCCAGATTATGATTCTAATATTACTCATGACCACACAGAATAATCAGTCATAGCTATGAACTTCATGGCGATTAATGATCCTTACTTTTCTAACCAGCATTTTCAGGTTAAACAACCATGTAAGGGTCTGCATAATAAGCGTGGTAATGATTTAAAATTGATATGAACTATAAGAAAAAGGCCAAAGGGAGGTTGAGCAGCTGTACACTTTGGAAATGTTAAGGTTCCTCTGGGTGGCAGATTATATGAGTCTTGTGTGTCCTGAGGGGGTGGGGAGGGTATGGGGATAATATTTATCTTCAGTATACACCAAGTATGAGAAAATTGGTTGCAGATGGCTCACAGCTGTGAGGAATACCTTTGTTTCATTTGAAACTTGTTATAAATCTGCTCCTTAAACTACCTGCTCCAATGACTTTTAATTTAGAGGATGTCGGGTAGGTCCCTGTATATGACCCTCATATATCATCATAAAAGTGGGGGAGGGGTGATAGTTCGGCCTGGAAACCCCTGAGACAGCCCCTAGATTTATCGAGGGTCTGGGTTACCGTGGGCACTTTGGGGAGTTTAAGTAAAGGTTTTTATTGATTATCAACATTGTAAAGAAATCAATTTTTATAAAGAGTGAGGTTGAAGGAGAAAAATCCCCTTTGACTACAATAAAAAAAGTTACGTTAGAATTATATTTTTATCTGAGAGTATTTTAGAAAGTAGAAATATTATTCCATAAGTTAAAGAAGTTTGAGCTAAAATAAATATATACATACATTTTTTTAAGGTAAGCAGTTTAACTTGCTTTTCTCTAGGAGGATAACTAAAGTTGAATCAATGTCTTGTTGTACATTTATTGGGGAGGGAGGGGTGATGGGGGGAGATAAATTGATGATAATAAAATAAATTATTTAGTTTTATAAAGTCCAAATAATGGATCTCATGTTTGGAAAACAAAACTTTTTTCCAAGTATGTTTTAGCACCCTAGAGCAAAAATTTTTAAATCCTATAGAGTGACTATAATTGAAAAAGAAAAATATTTCCTTAAATATTGGGAGTTGCTATAATTTCTGTATTACTAGTTTGTAATGTTATTATTCTTTTACAATACTTTTTGAAAGCCCAAAACTTTGAACTTAGCATTTTCTTCTGACTCCTTTAAAGTCCAGAAAAGACTTTAGTCAATGGATTTGTATACTCTACAGCTTCTTCCCTTTCTCTCCATCACCCCTGATCAGTCTTTCTCAGAAAACTGCCTTTGAGGTCAGTGGACATTGAACTTCCCCTAGAGGTGGGCAAAAATGCAGATCTGGATCAATAAAAATCTCATGAGTCATTGATAACTTTTTCTATCACACATAAGCCATGCAAAGGAAAATCAAAACTCATCTTAAAGACTGACCAATGAGTGGAACACAGGAAGCCACAGCAAAGTTACCGAGGACACCACCTCTCCCCTCACATTTCTCATTTGAAGATTTTTTCAACGTTGATAAGCATCAAACAGGTAACAACAATTTAAAGAGACTGTCATAATTTCCAATAAAATTTAGAAGTCTGGAGTATTAAAGAATATCTCCATTTGCAATGCAAAGGTTTGCCAGGGAAGGGAAAGTCTATTTTTCTAACTTCACTGGATGCGTATTTTAAGAAATATTGCTAATTAAATCTCTATAGAAATATCCTCAAAAGACAGCAAAAAATGCCTGATTTTACCAAATAAATATATTTTTCCTAATAGTCTAAAAAGTTTTTATTTCTTTTTAATATCATCTTCCTTTATTTGGTGATCAAAGTTGTAGAAATGAGTTTCCAGGGACAACATCCTTAACTATACAATTGTACTATAAGTTATAAAGGTTTTATTATTGTGGTCCAACTATAATGACTATAAAGGAACTATTCAATCATATTTTGGGGAAAGGTGTTATTCATCAATTCAATTCAAAATATTAATAAATGTTTTTATTCTCTTTATTATACTTTCAAACAATGGCTACCATGTTGCAGGAAAAATGACCCAAATATTTTAGAATTAAATTTTAAATGTGCCTATAAACTACCCTGGAATCTTGTTAAAATACAGATTCTAATTCATTAGACTTGGATAGGACCTGAGATCCAGCATTTCTAACAAATTAACAGGTCAATACTGATTTTACAAGCTATTAGAATTCCAAGTGTTCGGATAGGAGAGACGAGATGTTCCTAAATAAAAGGCACAGCATAAAACCCTCAGCACCTTGGCATTTTAGTGACCATCTAGAAATGCCTTAAAAGAAAATGGATAACAAATGTTGTTAGAGCTATAATGATAATAAGCGTAGTTGGTTAAAAGGTATGTAAAGAATTACAGCAAAAGAGCACCAAATTGGAAGTCAAGAGACTCTGCTTCTAACTTAGCTCTGTCAGTAATTACGTGAACTTGGACAACACAACAACATGATCTGGATCATGGTTTCCCTGTCTCTATAATGATGTAGGCACATCCTCGACTAATTATAGCACCAGAAACAACATTATTAGTGCGTTCATGAGAGTATTAAATGCCGCAGTCTAGAAAGATAAATTGGCATCCGTGTATGCTGCTATTTAGTATATTTCTGGAAAGCAGATTAACAATCCTTGTCTTTCAACAAAAATTCCACCTCTGGAAACTAATCCTGATATATAATGAGAGGTGCACTCAAGAGGTAATTCCAGCTTAATTTATCATAATAAAAATTCAGAAAAAATCTAAATGTTCAAATATGAAATGAAACTATAAAATTAATTATGGTTCCTAAAGAGTGGAATACCATGCAGCGATTTAAAAACATTTTTAAGGATTTTGTGATAAAATGTTATGTAAGTAGAATTTAAACAACTATCCAGATAATCATTGAAAAATAAGTATAGAGTGTTTCTTTATACTGTTTTCAGTGAGTGAACATTCTCCTTACAAAGCTTATGTGTAATGGCCACTCAACATTCTATATATTGATCTTTGGGGAATTAAATTTTATAGTCCTGTATGTGCTTTAAAGTATCTCAATCTTGTAATTACATAAATTTAAATTATTGTTTGACTAACACAAATTTAAATTATTGATCAAAAAGCAGAAAAAATCTCAAGTGCTAAAATTTACAGAATGCCACAAAATGCTGGCTGGCTCTGGGGTACAGGACAAATTAGTCTTATAGGTCAACAGTCGGATCTGTATCAGGCGTTTACTCATGATGGCATGTTTTGGTGAATTGTCTGACTGTCAATATAACTGAAAATGTGCGGTAATAGTTTATTATAAATATATATATATATATATATATATATATATATATATATGCCCATTGAACTGTAAATGCCCTATAATTAGAACGAAATCCTAAGATGCCTCCTGAATTAAAATAGATATAAACCTATGTCAATCTCTCTCTCCCTTTGACCTGAAATAGTCAATGCACAGCACAGTATGATGTCTGCAGTGACTGTTAGTTTTGGCTGGATGATTCAGTGCTTGTTCACTTCTCTGAAGTTAGGCTTGCAACCCAAGTTTCTTCATTGACCACATTCTTGGGGTTCTTAGAAATTCTTCGGCATGTTTGCAAGACAGTGTGGGTGAGTAGGTAGAGAAGTCCTAAGAAGAGTAGTATAGTTGAAAATGTTTTATTGTGAATATCATTTAATATTTGCCTGTTAATTGTTTTTATTTGTCCCTTGGATAAAAAGAGGCAAAGTAGAAAATTGTTGGATGGGTGAATTCAAGCTCTGTTTTTAAAGTTTAGAAAATTGGCAAGGTGATTACACCTATTTGATTTCCTGGTGTTTAAGAATTGGACTTCAGTTTTCACTTTTCATCCAGAGTCATTTGACTTGGCTTCAGAGATGGAAATGTTCAAAAATTCTTATAAAGATTTCAACCTAAAGACTTTGCCACTGTCACCCAGAGTCATTGCGAGTAACCAGAGGGGACACTGCCTATCTGACCTGCATGCTATGTGGCATGTGTGACTTAGAACATTATTTTGCAACTTCCTTGCAAATAACTTCATATTATTGATTTTTAGAGTGGTGACTCCATTTTTATAAAAAGAATACACACTTCAAAGAATAAACAAAAGAAAAAAATAAAAATAATACACATCCATGATTAAAATTTTTTAAGCAACAAAGTACAAGAAAGAAAGCCACAGATGATCCTAAATCTTACTGCCTGAAAATAAACATTTTAAAAAATATTTGATGAATATTATCCTAGATCTTTATACTTACAACAGAAAGAAAGAGAGAGGGAAATAAGAAACCATACTATACAATGTTTATGAATTTAAATTTGGGGTTGCCTTTAGGATAAATTCTGATTTTAATTATTTTATTGTTGTTAAATTACCTTTGTCCCAGTTTTTCCCCCATTGCTCTCCCTGCCCTCCATACCTCCACTCCTACAGTCAATCCCCACCCAGTTGTCCATGTCCATGGGTCCTTTATACATGTTCCTTGACTAGACCCTTCCACTTCTGTTCCCAAGTTGTACCATATAGTTTCATAGCCTCCTTTCCCACTAGTCTCTCTTAGTTCCTTCCAATTTTGACAAAGTATTTAGGGCATTCCATTGAACAAGGTCCATGCTTTTCTGTCCTCTGATGTTCACTCCACTGACCTCTGCCCTATGCCCACTCAGCCCTTCCAGAGCAGAAGAGCTCTCCTCCTCCTCTGGTCTCTAAAAACATCTAATGATCACCATTGCTCTTATGGCACTGGCTGTCTGTTGCCTTTTATTGTTAGTTGTCTTCTTGTATTTTAATACTGTCCCTATTAGATTGAAACCTTCCTTAGAACAAGACCTGTGTTTTATTCTTTTCTTTTTTCCTTTTTTTTTTTTTTCCCCTTTTTTGTAAAAGGTTTTTGGTCATTGGGCTTTCCACACAGCACTGAGTATGATATAGGTAAGTCTTCTTAATCAATAGTTGCTGATTGATAATTCCCAGACCACACAGATGAAAAGTCTGCATTTTTGCAATAGTTGGGTGATTGTGATTTGCTGTCTACCTGTTTGCAAGGCAGATGAGAGGTCTGGAGGTATCACAGAAGTGGTGAGGTGTCACTGGAAGATTTACCAATGTGAACTTCGAAACCTGTTGAAAAAAGCTTCACAAGGAAGGCTGGGGCTTCATCGGGGAATGACACAAATGTGCCTAACAATAGCACTGCCAGGTTGCATCCCTGAATTGCTTTACGCAACCTCTAAGTAAATGAGGATGAATAACTAAGTGTAACAGTTATAAGGAAGCTAATGCATTATGACCTCTGGGGTTCAAAAAATAATGAAGAACAAAACATTGTAGAGATGAGAAATAAACAGGAGAAAATTGCCAGTTGTGAGAGGAAAGAATAATTAGACGTTCCTGTGAGGGAAATATGGAAAAAGAAAAGAAACTGAGGGCAAAGCTAAGGCAGATGAGAAGGTATAGTTCCCTATCTGGCTGAGTCTCATAACCCTGCTGAAAAATCCTGTTAACATGAAAGGGAAAAAACCTTTGAGTAAGACCCATAATTGAGACCATATGTAGCCATATTTTCAGGAGTGTATATGCAGTAGATATCTAGACAATCTTAGGAGCTCATTTGCATCGTTAAATAATACAAAGCAGTTCTATTTTTCTATGTATGAAAATATATTTGTTAAACATAAAAAAGAAAAAAATAAGGATGATTTCTGAGCTTTGACTTCCAGATAATATCTCTTGAAATTTATGTATAGATAGGTAATTTTTTACATGTTCCTGAATATGTTCATGATTCAGCAAGTCTCTGGGAGCTACAGGAAGCTTCTGAAATCAAAAGGTGCTGTGGGTACTTCAGAAGCATTGCTGAAGTCCATGCCACTCTGGCCAAAAAAACCAAATGCTCTTTGTTTTCCTCTGCTTCTACTTTAGGTTGAGAAAAGGAGTACAAGCAGGGAATGGCAATCCCACCATCACAGCCCCTATAGTACCAGAGGAGCCATCAGTCTACTTTGTCCAAGTATGTCATCACCTCCCACCTGCAGCAAGTCATTTCCTAGCCAGGGACTGAGAGGAAATAGATGACAACAACTGTGGTGTCAGATAGGCTTGATTTGAAATCTTGGCACTGTGATCCAGAGGAAGCCACTCAGTCTCTCTGAGCCTCAGTTACCTCTTCAATGAAATGGAAATAATAATACCTGCGTCATAGGATTGCTGTTCTACTCAATGGCGTAAGTATAAAAATGGATTTTGTACCTCTCTGTTTCATTCACACCAGAGCGAAGGGGCTCCCAGTAGCCGCGATTGTACCCTGGGATCAAGCCGCATCTCTGTTACTGAATAGGAAGTAACTTACCCAAACATATCCTTCCACAATCGTGTCCTAGATGAGAAGCGCCGAGAGAGCTAGGTTGGTTACTTGACCTGAGGAGATAAAATGTGGGTGGTGGCATTTAGCCTTCTGCGTGTAAAGGGGGTAAAAGCTGTCCGAAGAGGAAGAGCAGGAGGGAAAGAAAGGAAAAAAGAAAATGAGACACTACCTCGCCTGAGTCAGCTGTCCAGTTCCCAGTCCCTGTTCTTCACAGTATTGAGCTAACGTCCTGACCTCATGGCCATGAGGTAATTCAATGGGCTCACGTGAAATTCCTTTACACAGGAAATAGTTAGAAATGGATTTCTGTCACTTGGAAATCAAAAGAGATTTGACTAAAACCATATCAAACCTCCCTAGGACAGCACTTCACATGTGGTAATTAGCATATTTGGTAACCAGTTTAGGTGTTTTGAGTGTGAAGTCCTTGGAAATCCTTAAGAAGCTTCTTAGAAAGTCCTAAGAAGGAACTGAAACATCATTTCTACCGATACTAGGTGAGCCTGCCAAAACAATTGATGAGGATATATCTTACAGATGATAAAAATAAACCAGATAATAAAATTGAGTTTGCAATAAGAAATATTAGCTCATCTGATTTGGAATTTATCTCTTATTATCTAAATTCATGGTTAGCCAAACAACATGGGCAAAATACAACAAATAAATAATACAATTATCCAAAAAATATTTTTTGTCTGAGAAATTATACTAGATTCTCAAGGTGCAGATGATTATAATACTTCCCTTTCAAGACCATATTTACTTTCTATTATAGGGCACTCCACACTGTGCCCTACACATGCAGGGCATCATCTAGCTCTCCCAAACAGCTCCAAAGGGGATATGACGAGAGGAGCAAGGACCAAACAAAGAAAGAAAGAAAAAGCAGAAGGTCAGATCAATGGGGACCTTTCTGAACGCATTTTATAAAATTTTAAAACCCATACAACATACAAAGTATTGGGAATGTAAAAGGATGATCGAGGCTCTACCCTTAAAGAAACTGCAGTGTAATAGGAGATATAAGACAACTACACAAACATAATAATCCAGTCTACCGGAGTGTACTATAAGGGAAGTACTCAAGGGTAGAATATGCCACCCAGAATACACCCCTTTGGCATATTGACTGTTTTGAACTGAAGGTATTTGAAGGGCAACAGATGCAGGAAGAGGCTTCCCCTGTACCCCACTAACCCTTGTCTGCCTAAAAACAGATCCTCCAAAAGAAACTAAATTGTCATAGATCCCCTTCCTGGGAGTTTTAGCAGCCAGCAAAGATCAACTGTCATCTCAAGAGAGAGGAAATTAGAAGTCAACACCACACCCAGGCAAACCTTGTCACAGCCATCATTTGTCCGATCTAGTCTCCTGTGGGCCCATTCATCTTTCCTAAAAACCATTTACTCTCCCTTAAAAAGTTGATATTCCTTCCCTTTTTCCATATTAAGATGGTTTTTAATCCTGAATTCTAAACCATCTTGGGGAATTAGTCATTTTTGCCTGGCTGTCTTCCCTGTACAGAGGAGGTATGTATGTTAATAAACTATGAATGTTTGTCTTTCTCTTGTTGACCTTTTATTACAGGGGTCCCAGTTAAGAACTCTGAAATGCAGAGGGAGAACAAGCTTTCTCCCCTGAAATGCCAAGGTCAACAGTTGCCCAAAGCAGAGAACCACCACATCCCATTGAGGGCATGAGGGAGTTTAAGGCAGATGAAGCATTCGAGCTGAGTTTTTAATAGCAGGTAGGTTCTGAGGCAGGAATGTGAGAGGAAAGAGAATGAGAGCCAGAACTGAGCTCAGAATATTCTGTCCCCTCTACCTGGACACCACTTCTATCCCCTTCGCACCCTGACTAGCTCCTTCCTACTTCAAGACTTGGCTCACAAGTCTCCTCCTCCAGAAAAGATGTTATGATCCATCTCCTCTGCCTAAGTCCAGCTGCGGTGCTCAGCTCCATGTTTTTCTCATCACAGCATTTACCCATCACAATGTGTTGGATTTATCTGAGTCCCACATCAGATCAACACTTCTTAACATATTGATATGGGCTAATTACTTCTCAGATATGTCACCAATTTGTTACTAATAATCATTTAAGCTTTATCATTAATATGAAACTTCACCCTTTTTATTTTTTTAACTTTTAGAGACTATTCAAGGTATTCCCATGATACCCTCCCCCATCCTTGACATTATGCCATGTTTACTTGGCTGGGAGAAATAAGATGCCTACGTAAGAATTAGGGCCATTGCTCAAACCTTCCAATTCCCCATTAGTACAGTGGTCCTGATGTTGCTAAGCTCGATGTGCCACTGGAATCTGTTTGGCTTCAGCAGTGCTATGACGCTTGCATAATGACAGGCAAGACATTTCTTAGTGGACTGGAAAATAGATGCACTCACGTTAGAATTTGGATAACGATATTCAAGTTTTTCAACAAACCCACAGGGTATGGGCAGTGACCAGTCAGAACACATACTGATAGTGCTGAGGTATGATCATAGAGCCCCTGCCTGTCTACTTCTTCACAAAATAACCTTTATTTTTTTGAATGAGCAGAAGTCTAGAAGGTCTCAGGGAAGAAGCCAGGATGGCCAGAACTACAGGGGGTATTTGAGGGCTCAGAGAAACTGTTATTTGCCAACTCGTACAAAAGTATTTCAAGACATTTAACAACTGGGCAAGCTGCAGTGTTGTGCCCAGCAAATAGCACAGCCAGCTGGAAAAGAGAATTGGAGCACTTAATACTGAAAAAAAAAAAAAAACACTCAGATTTCATGTGTGCTGAGACTCTGGAGAGGATTCTAGACTGTCTTCCATGAGAAAACATAGCCCATAAGATATTTCTAGATGTTCCAAGAGAAGGGTTTCTGTGCGCAAATAAGAATGAGAAATAACCATGCACATTATACCCCTCTTATATTCCACAACACATCAGTGAATTACAAGTCCTGGAGTAAAGAAAACTCATGAGCTTTGTTTAGCCTGAGTAGTTAATGAACTTGTTTCCCAGAGGGAATCCCTTTCTCATGAAATGATATAGCTTTTGTAGGACACTAATATTCTATGCAACAACATTTGGGAAATATCATCCAAAGCATCCTCTCCACATATATCCAGGGTGGTGAGTTCTCACAGGCAGCTCACCATTGATGTACACAAAGGTCATATCCGTCCTTTTGCTGTTGTTTTCAGGAGGTTTATCTTACACTTTATTTCAGAGGCTCAGGAGTCCTGGTCACCTGCTTGCTTTTTTCCAACACCCAAGAAAGTCCTCAAACACTAACCCCTAGTATCAGAGGCCAGCAGACCTTTTCTAAAAAGAGCCAGAATATTAATATCTTCAGTTTTGTATACCATAATGATTTCTCAACTCTGTTGTTGTAACCACAGGCACTATATAAATAAATGAGCATAGCTGTATTCCAATAAAACTTTATTTACAAAAATAGGCAAAGGGTCAGATTTGTCCTGTGGGCCACAGTTTTCCAAGCCTTGATCAAAGCTAATAAAACAGTAGCCTCCTCAGTCTCCCTTCTTTTAGCCTCAGAATGGTCTTTGCTCTATTTGTGTTGGGAGGGAGGGGCAGGGGCGGGGCATGACTAGATCTCAGAGATAAATTTAAGATTTATAAATTAACGAAGATAAATTAACTGAACTAGTCCTTGTTACTATTCAAACCTATAGGGAGAAATAAAGGTGGGGTATAGAGGGTAACAAAATACCCAAAGGCTACGTAAACCATGCGCCAAAGAGTGCACATAAGAAAGCCCTTTCACTGAGCTTCTTGAGAGATTTAAAATTAGCATCACTTCAGCTACTTCCATGCAACTTTTTGGCACTCAAAGCCTAATGACAATTCTTTGGCTCAAAATCAAGTCACTGTCACTTCAGTGATCCTGCTGCTAGCTACTATTTTTCTTTTTTTTTTTTTTTTCTTTGATAAGCAGAACCTTATACTTGGGCCTAGATTTGGGGCAAGTTCATCCATGATTCATGGTTTAGAGACAAGAACACCCCATCTCCAGGACGGCCTGTGTTTGGGTTTCTTTGGCAGAAGTATTGTAGATGTTTTCAATTAGGTGAAAAACAAAAACCCCAGAGAGTATGGCTTTAACCCAATAAAACCTCCCCTTGAATATAATTTCTCTCTCGCTCTTTTCTGTGTGGTGTGGGGGCGTGTATGTGTGTGTAAAGTGGTTGAGACAGCTGCATTACACAGGTGGTATCCTAGGCAGTAAATAACGTGGCTTTTATAGATGGCCTGAGACACACAGTCTCAGAACAATTAATTTTACCACTACACATTTGACCTAAGAGCACTTTTTATCACAGCAGGAATTCCTTATCAAATTCTCAGGTGCAGGTGCCCCATAAACACTTTGGAGGCATATGGACCTCGTGGCTGAGATGGCTAGTAACTCGAGAAGAGAGTAGTAAGAGGTGGCCCGGGAAGAAAGAGAAATATAAAACTCTGACCTCAACTCAAAGAGGCAACCCTGAAGAGTCCACTTTGTCTTGTTGTGAAGTCTGCATATCCCACACGCATAGTGCCAGAAAACCTTGGGAATTTAGAAGTCAGCTGTAACAGAGATAGTTTTTCTTCATTGTTCAGAGGCACGCTCACTCACTTAAAGTATTTACATTTTGAATGAATTGACAAAAAATTTCATGTGGAAGACAAGGAAGTCATCCAGCTTACAAGTCAGGGCTATGGAGTGTTCACCAACAGAGCTAGCCAGCAAGAATATTTTACAGAAAAAAATGATATGATTCAAAATATATAGTTTTATGTGTATTTAAATACTTATAAATGGGTAAAGAGGGTCAAACATACAAAATTCTAGTTATAAAATAAGTAAGTCCTGTGGATGTAATGTACAGGATGGTGACTGTAGTTATAGCAACTATATTGTATATTTAGTGGTGCTTGGAAAATAGATCTTTAAAGTTCTCATCACACACAAAAAATTGTAACTATGTATAGTGACAGATATTAACTAGACATTGTGGTAATCATTTCATAATGTATACAAATATCAAATCATTATGTTGTATACCTGAAACTAATATAATGCTATATATCAATTATATCTCAAAACTTAAAAAGAACAAAAATCACACATATTGATTTAGTAGCTCAAACTGCTAAAAGTAAAGCTCAACCAGATCTTCCTGCCTGGCGGGACTAAGGTTAAAGGTCAGAGAAACCAGGGACTAGATGCTTCCAAGTTATTCACCTCTGAAATTCTGTTCAGAATATCAGTAAATCCATGCATGACTGTCACTCATGAGCACTTGATTAGGAGGTGCAGGAAAAACAACCTATCCCAAAGGCCCAAATTGGAATAAGTAAGGAAACTTTTATACATAATAAATCCCAACATGATAATGTCTTTTGTGACTTCCCAGTTCTCACTAACTGCACCCATTTAAGTATGGATTTGCCAGCACATATGGGGCAAGTCTCAGTGGTATAAAAAATTAAAAGGAGAGAGAGGAAGAGAGAGAGGAAGGAAGGAAGGAAGGAACGGAGGGAGGAAGGGAGGGAAGGAGAGAGGGGGAGGGGTGATATTTATCTCTGATTCTAGGAACAATTACTTTTATTTATTCACAAATTAATTTATTTTATCTGCAGAAAACTCCTAGTCCAATTTTCTTGACTTGATTCACTAAACAAAGATTTACTCAACTCAGACATACAATCTGCAAATTAGAGAATCCATAAAAATTTATATTTTAGTATTTTGTTGTTTCTTTTTCCATTAAGTGACTGCTGAGGCAGTCAATTTGTTTGGAAAAAGGAGGGCATTGCTATTACTATTATAATTATTTCTTGAGTCCCACCAAAACCCTGAACACTTTTCCAAGTTCAAAAGAAATTTGTGATGGACTAACAGCCCCAAATAACAGGTAAATGAACAAATCATTACCATTAAGGCAAAGGTAGAGAACACCGTTTACTGACTATCCAGGAGCCTCTCCTGAGACAGATTCTGATCTTCTGGGAGAGAGGAGAGGGTTGAAAAAACAGGAAAAAGCATTAAATGAAAAAAAACCTGACAAGAATTACTCTTTTGAATCTGAGCCCACAGGTTATTTTCATGTAGAATCATAAATTTATAGATTTTAAAATTCCATTTCTACTTAAAAAATAGTAAGAGATTATATAACACTCTGTCTCTTCCTTAAAATCCTCTTTTTCATTACATCTTTTATATCCGCTATGTCGGTATAAATAAAATCCGTTTCATTTTCTTCCTGACCAGAGATTCCTGCCTTTTGATTATTGAGGCCTGATCTCGGGGGAGAAATAAAGTGGTTGACATGACACACACATAACATCAACATATAACTTAATTAGAAATAATTAGAAAAAAATTCCAAAAGCAGCCTTTCACCCAGGTCTCTTTCTAGGAAAACTTTATTCTTTCTTTGAAGTCTAAAATGCCTAAAAAAAGAAATACATATAACCAATAGGTATATAAAAAAAAAATTGGATGCAAAGAAAGAGGAGTCTAAAATGCTGTTTCCAGCACTATCTCATTATTTTTCTCAAAAGTCTGAAATGTTTGGCACTTTGTAAGCCTCCAATTATCCCTTCTTTTTCAAAGGACAAAGTGTAACAGACATTATCATTAAAGGAATAACTTCTAATAGGATAAAAATGACAGAATTTTAAAACTTTAGTTGGTAGTTGGGCATCTCTCTTTTCCCTAAAAATAATGTACAATATATATTCAAGAGGACCACACATATGAGAATCTTCAAGTTTTATTTGATCGAAAGCCAAAAATACTTACATATCGGGACCATGTGAATGGAGTAACTGAACACTCCAGATACACAGATTTACAGCTCAAGTCTACAGATGTTAGTCAGAGAAATAAACCACTCTCCATTGAACTATGAAGTCATGAGAACACCCCATAAATTTTTTTTAATTTAAAGAAAATAATGGTGAGACTACAAGTCTGTGTCCATTATAGCTAAAAAAAGAAAGAAAGAAAAAAACCACTGGAAAGAGAAATCTTTCCTGAGGCAGAAGACCCATCCCTTAAACGTGGCTGCCCTCCACAGACTTGAGGAAACCACTAAGCCTTTTCTTCTCCCACCTGTGCTCTCATAGCATTCTGTCTCTTGGAGAATTTTCCCAGATTCCACTGTATTTCTTCTATCTCCCAGATAATCTGAAAAACTTCCCCTACGGGTTAGGAGTATACAGGAACTGGCTCCTACCTGCTCCTGTGAGCTGATTCTCTGAATCTCTTCCCAATTCAAGGTTCTGTGACATCATGTTGAAGCTAAAAATGGGCCATGCTGGGGATATTTACACCATGGAAGCTTACAGATGCTATAGCTCAGGGTCTTTTTACTCCCTGGAGATCTACCCAGTTGTCAAACATATGGCAGCATACCAGTGCCTTGGGCACACTGGCCTACTCTTTCCCTTCCCCCTTCTCCAATATCAAATCCTATCCTAAGATAATCACACACTTGAAACATCCCAATAAATTAATTTATGAAGTTATTTGCGGGGAAAAATATATTTACTTTACTATCTCTGTCAAGCATATATTGGACAGCATCCAATGATAATACCTTAACTCATAGTAAAGAATTTCTACTTATGAAAGTCTGGATATTGATGAGGGATAGTGCTTTATTTTGTCTAGGACAAACTTCTCAGCATCCTTCAAGTTATACAATAAAGGCAGCTCATGACTCTACCTAAAATCAGTGTTGACAAGGGTCTGCAAAAACAACTACCTGGATAGAGGTCCCAATGTTGATTGGAGTGCAGAGACAGCCTTGTCCAGACAAAAGGGAGAAGCTAATTTTCACATAAATAAGTATACTGTTACCACTGAGGGAAGAGTAAAGAAATAAGGGTGGCCATGGCTGGTGTGGCAGAGTGGATTGAGTGCTGGCCTATGAACCACAGTGTTGCTGGTTCGATTCCCAGTCAGGACACATGCTTGGGGTGCAGATGTGCAAGAGGCAACCACACATTGATGTTTCTTTCTCTCTCTTTCTCCCTCTCTTCCCCTCTCTCTAAAAATAAATAAGTAAATTTTTTTTAAAGAAAAGAAAAGAAATAAGGGTATTTCTTTGAGGCTGTTGGTCTCAGGATTTACTGAAAGAAGGCTGGACAAATCAGTTAAGCATTTAGAGCTTAAGTGCTAAGGCTCATTTGGAGGCTAAGTCTGTAATTACATGAACAAGCTAAACCAGGGATCAACACACTTTTCTGTAAAGGGCCAGATAATAAATATACTGTATCAGGCTAAGTAAGCCATCTCTGCCACAACTACAGTATTCCCTCACTTACCACAGATATTACGTTCTAGACCTCCCTGTGATAGGTGAAAGTCCACGAAGTAGGAAACTCACATGTATTTTAGTGTATATATATATGTTCCCACACACTTATGAACCATTCCCAGTCCCTTATTAACCTTTTCCACTCCCTTATTAACCTTTTCCACACTTTTATAACCACTACTTATGTTCTTAAACATATTCTATACTCTTAAACCTATGTAACTTTAACAACATATGTATATAGTACCACAAAATCCTGTGACATAGCAAAAAACCCACAATAAATAATTAAATATAATATTTTTTAAAATCCCGTGATACAGTGAAGTTGCAATAAGTGAACCGCAGTATAGAGAGGAACTACTGTACTCCCCTCTGTGACTGTAGCGCAAAAGCAGTCATAGATAATACTTAAAGGAGTGAGTGTGGCTGTGTTCCAGTAACATCTTCTTTACATAGTCGAGTGGCATACTGGCTGGATATGTCCCATAGGCCTTAGTTTGTGACATCTGCATTAAACCATATTGAAATACCATGGAGATGGAGCAACCAATCACATACCTCCCAAGGCCATGCAACAGGAACTACACAGCGCCACCTACAGTGTAATTTTGCTCCAACAGCTCCCTCTCTCCCCCCAAAAAGTTTAACTTAATGTGATTAAAACTAGCCTCAAGTTTTCCAGGAACTAAAGATGCAAGTTCAATGATATAATGAGAAAATACACAGAAAAATCCAGAGTGTAGGATATTCTAGGTGGGCTATGGACTGCTCCAGATTGGAAGGGATTAACTTTCAATGCCACAGGTGGACTTTGTTTGAAACCTAAATCAAGGTAACTGTCAAAGAAGAAAGTTTTTTAGACATCAAGGAAATTTGAAAATTTTTGGTGTTAGATCGATACCAAGGAATTATTTACTGTGTTTTGCATGATAATGACATTGAGATGATGTAAGAAAATATTTACTTTTTTATAATGCATTCTTAAATATATACATAAGTGAAATGACATGAGGTCTAAATTTTCTTAGAAATAGTTGATTCAGGGGAAAAAAAAGATAATGAGGAATATATGTCATAGTAATTTTCTATCTCTGGAGTTCCTTTCCCTTTTTCTCAAAGCAGAGTTAAAGTTAGTTTGACACAAGTTCAATTGCAATATAATTAAAATGCAAATAAACACAGTTGATCAGAGAAATTTGAGAGAGAGTTTGGTGTGATGATGTCTCAAAAATTGGCTCTGAAATGTTACTTATTTTTATTTTGAGGAGTTGCCTCTATTTTAGTTCCTTGTAGATGTGCATAACTGGACTGAGTCATCGTATGTCTGTGTGCGTATACACATGAAATGGTTCTGAAAGCATGAACAAATAAATGGAAGCATTGTTGTCTTTGAGAAGGGAAACTGCGTGGCTCAGGATCAAGAAAGTGAGGGAAACTTTTTTACTGTACCCATCCATATCTTGGAGTTTTTCATCCGGTGGATGCATTGCTTATAAAATAAAAAAATATAATTTTAAAAATGAAGAAAGTCACCTTGTACATAAGTTTGCACTTAAAGTTTTGTAGCCCCTATGTCTCTCAAGTAGGATGCCCATCAATGACTTCACGGGTTACTGTAATATTATGACTTAAAATAGAAAATATATATTTGGTCTTCACCCCATTTCTGGCACAGAGCTCCTAAAGCCCTTACAATTTCCTACATTATGAAATCTACAAAAGTGTCTTCTGTTAAATTAATGGGAGGATTTTCAGAAAGCACCTAAAATGGGGACTGGTTGCCAAGGTAACCAACCCTGTGATTGGAGGGATGGAATTTCAATCCCATTCCTTGACCTCCAAGGAAAGGAAAGGGATTGAAGGTTGAATCAATCACCAATGGCCAATGATTTAATCAGCCATGCCCATGTAATGAAACCTCCATAAAAAACCCCAAAAGGACAGTTCAGAGAGCTTCCAGGATGGTGAACCCATGGACACATTGGGAGAGTAGCTGTCTGAAGATGGCATGGGAGCTCTGCTCCTACTCACATACCTCAGCCTCTGCCTCTTTTTCATTGGCTAGTCATCTGTATACTTCAATATCCTTTGTGATAAAATGGTAATCTAGTGAGTAAATAGGTTTCCTGAGTAATGTGAGCCAGTCTGGCAAATTAATTAGAACAAAGGAGGGAGTCATTGCTGGTTGTTACCTAGGATTCTGACCGGTTTCTGAAGTGGAGGGTGGTCTTGTGGGATTGAGCCCTTAACCTGTGGAATCTGATGTTATCTCCCAGTAGATTTGAGTTGAATTGTTTTTCTATTACAGTTGTCCCACAGGAGTAATTCATTTTTTAGTTCATAGAACCATTACATGTTTGACCTAAACATATTAGTCTTTCCTCAGTCTATTCATCAAAACCAAAGACAAAGTCTCATGGAAACACAAGACCATTAATCGAAGGGTGGATATATCAGCAGGAGAGGAAGGAGAGTACCAAGAGAAATATACTGGGAAGAATATGCTCTTCTTCTCCTAACTCTCTTTTCATTTTCTTCTGCACAGTGAGTTCTCTTCATCCTAGTTTTTATATGAATGACTTGGCAAGACAAAACCCAAAGGCATCTTGTGATCAAGGGTTCCCCAAACTGAGAATGTAAGAAGGGAACCAGCATGGATCGTGGGGCAAAGCAGGGCATAAGGAAGAGAGTTGATGATTTGCATCATATGCCCTCATCAGTAGCACCTTGAGGACAAAAACCATAATGTAGACTATTCCCATAACTGGATCCTGCTCACTGATAAAACTTATTTATTTGGTGTTCCCAGAATGTATCTATTATTTTCCCACATCTCCAATTTTATTTATATTTTTTTCTTTTCACTAGAATAACTTTTCCTACCTTCCTACTTTCTAACATTCCCACTTTCCTAAAGTCCATCCATCCTCCAAAACTCATTTTAAGTCCTCTCTTGTTCAAGGAGCCTATACTAAACTGCTCTACCCTAAGCAAGAGGGGAGACTGGGGGTCAGCAGCACTCCTCACTCACTGGCTGCAGCCTGGAGGTGCAGACTGGAGGTGATCCCTAACCATCCTGGCTCTCAGCACCAAAGCAAGAAAACAGGACTGAAGTAGATCATTTTCTAAGTTCACTTTATGTTCTACCATCTCTCCCTCCTCTAAATTTATAGAATGGGTTGTCTCTTTAGTCATTTTTCACTTTAACTAAGATCTTATGATTTGCATATTTGTAGCTCCTAGCACATGGAAGACAATAACTATCACTGATTGGATGACTAAGTTGTCTTTCTCTTATGAAAACCCCTTTTAGATTCTTTTATTTATTCTTTCACTGTCATGTTTATTTGTGTCCTTTTAAATTGTGGAGTTTATTTAAGAAGAAGTAATTTTACTATTTTTAAATAGGTTATTTTATTATTTTAAGGACAAGAAATGAGTATATTTTTTAAAAAGCAGAGCATTATTGGGGAGACAGACTGAACCTTTTGTGGCGTTTACCTGGCCACGTGGTCTTCATTCTTCTGTCATTAAGCCTGGAGCTTGCCGTTTGCTTTCCAGGAAAGCGGGGAGCCTCTACATCTTGGCAGCACAAATCCTGGCCAGCAGTGCTGAGCATCATGCCCTCAGTTATTCTTGCTTTCAGTTCAGAATTTCATTTGTCTGCCGAAACTAACACTAATGATGCATGGGCCATTAGAAAGCTTGTTTAACAGAGCAAGTGACAGCTCCTCATTACTCTAGATTGATCATGAACATTCCTAGAACTTTGCATTAAATTTCCACCACTTTACTAAGCTTGTCGAATATGTCTAAAAACAAAAACAAAACAGAATTCAATTAAATTCAACGAATAATTATAGTATATTCTCATATTCCAGACACTCTATTAGGTATAAGATAGATAATATACTTCCAGTGTCTAATATACTAGCCAGTGTCTGTGCTAAACATTTTACCTATATTATCTCATCTAATTGGTATGCTGTTTATATAGTGACTTATTATCCTTGTTGTGCCATTGAAGAAACTGAGGTAGAGATATTAGAGAACTTTTACAGGGCCACATAGCTATTAAAGGACAAAGTTCCTACCTAGAGCTGTCTAATTCTAAGCTTGTGCTCTTACCTCCCTTGTCATGCTCTCTCTTCGCCCCCGGTGCCTGTGTTTAGTAAACTGGTTGGGAAATATGAAATTAGAACTCACACTCCTCAGGGCTGGGTTTAGATCCAGGCAATTTCCTGTGACCCCTGACCCAGTCAGTTGTCAAGAGTCAGATTATTCAGTCTCCCTTGGCTTCATCTATTCTAAGTAATGCTACCAGCACTTCCCTCCACTAATGTTTGACAAAATGCTACTGAAAGATATTAGATTCCCAGCAAGTGACTCCCCTTGACCCTAAACATCAAGATCCCATTTGTGTAGAAGCACCAGTGGTGTGAGGGAGGGGAGGGGTGGCAAGGATGACAGAAGCAGCTCCCTTTCTGGGGCCTCACCTCACCTCAGTTCAGTGCCTCAGGTCAGCGGAGGTGAGATTAGGATGTTTCAAACAAAGTTACTTTTTGCTTCTTCAGGAAATGAAGACATGATTCTCAGAATGAATAATCAACACCAATAACAGAGAGCATTGTTCAACCACAAAGCAAACTCCAGTATATATAATTAATGTAAATAATAGCTAACATTTATTACGCACTTCTTATGAAAGAGGCACTGTTATCGGTGTGCTGCATGTATTATGGCAGTCCTCGTTTGGTCCTGTGAGGTAAGTGGCCAAGGTGAAAGAGTTCTTCATGACAGCGCTTATTCCCCCAGCCTCACTGGTCCCATGCTAGTCCCCCCTCCCCCTGGAGTTTGCCTTTGTGGTTGAACAACGCTCTCTATTATTGGTACTGATTATTCATTCTGAGAATCATGTCTTCATCTCCTGAAGAAGCAAAAAATAATTTGCTGTGCAATGTTACTGTTCCACTTACTGCATCTCTTTAATATTGTACCTACTGCAGACCACAAAATTAATTCATATTCAGAGACAGATTCAAGAGACAATTTGCTATATTGGAGCAGAATTTGTAAAGCCAAATTTGTTAAGAATGAATACGGAATGGTCATGTGGGAACTAACTTTCCACATCCCTGGCTTAACAATTTACCCTAATCCATATTTTTAGTCACCTCTGCCAGTTATTCAGCTCTAGCCCTTCTTTTAACCACTACACCCACTCCCTGATGTTTTTCTCTATTTTCATGAGTTTGTGTCATGTCCTCATGAATGATGACAGAATCATCTACATTTCCTACAAAGGTGAAAAGGGAGCAGCACGTTGCTATTGCAATGTGCTACTGTTATTGCCATGAAATGCTTGACTTCCAATAGCCCTTTTGTTCTCATTAAGAAAAATAAAAACTGTGGCCCTTGCCCCAGAAATAAGGAAAGGATTCTTTCTGCATGTTTGACTCAATCAGCTCTCAGTCAGTTTTAGTCAATATTTACCTATCAGCCCAAAACAGGTTGATGTTAGGCTCAGAGGAATCAAACTGATCTCCTTTTCATCTACCTTGTTGGACATTTTATTAGCTATAGCTTTTTGTGAGCTGAATATTTTTTGACAGACACAGTAGAAACCCTTTATACCACAGACAATGGGACTGGATATCCACACTTAACTTAGGAGCTCAACAACTGTGATCCATTAGGCTATTATCATTTATAGTTGCACTGGTTCCAAAAGCATTAGTAGACCTACAGGGTATTGAAGCCATACAATAAATAGCTGTTATGACAAGATCCTCCTGTACCTGAAAAAAATTAGAGTCTAAAAACAAACACATTTAGGCAGCCATAAGTACTGTGTAACCTAATAATTTCATTGATTTTGGCTGGTGGGATTTTTTTCTTCCCCATCTCCTTTTCCTCCCCTTTCCCTTTCCCTTCTTCTACCTCTTCCTACTCCTTCCCCTTCTCTTATTTCTTCTTCTTCCTTATTGAGAAGCCATGTTCCCTCAGTACTGCAGTATATCCCTTAGGCATGAATATAATGGGGTTTTTTGAATGTACATGATGACTTTAGCATCTTAGAGCCTTTTCTTCACTTGTTCACTCTTACTTAGGGGTCTAGATGATTTTTCCAATATAGGGTTTTTCCCACCCACTTGACCCCTACCTTTTACTACACTTATATAGGAGCTATTTGGAAAACAGAACAACCCAAAACTTAGTCCTCCAGAACTTTCCCTTCTTAATCTTCTGGAGGGGCTGGAAGGAGATCCTTTCACACAAGAAGTATGAACATAATAAGTTGGCTACATGCACAACACATTTTCCTGTAAAACCCCAGGGCAGTTAGTAGGGTAAGATATGATCATTTTCAACAATGTGTGAGATACAAAACCAACACAGACATTTTAGGGGCAAGAGACTGTATCAATTATATCAGTCTTAGTAGTCCTTACTAATTGCAAAAGTGGTCTACTTTAAAAAACAAAAGCAAACAAATAATAAATATTCCACCTCAATCTTTCTAACATAATCATGATGAAAACTTCACAGTGGGGTTCTCTAAATGGTGTTTCCTTGGTGCATTTTTAATTATTATTTTTTTAAGACTTTCAGTTACTTGCAACTTGAGAAACACATACCATTTGCTTAGAGTAAGGCCATCCTATTGCAGTCCAAGGAGAGAGACTAACACAATCTGGAACAAAGAAACCATCACAACCTCTGAAGTCCTAGCAACAAGTCAGTCCATCAGTCAGCAGATATTTGTTAGGTGCCTGCTCAGTGTCAGTCACCACTCATTTTCCATGGCTAGATACAGCAAGGAGTAAGAGAGGCAATGTTACTAACCTCAAGTTCACTGGCTACATTACCAACAGAACATTTAATTTCTCAGTTTTGAGTTGCTTCACTGCATTTAGTTTTTCTTCCAAGAACAATGATGAATAATTTTGCATAATTTAACTGGTAAACCAGTAAAGTATTTCTGTTTTACTTTAGGTTTTCCCAGAACAAAAGGATAGTATGATCCACAGATAAATTTAACCCACCATTTCTAATAAGGCAGAAAATACTTTTAAATATGTAAATAAATTTTTCTTGGTTTTTCTTCCCTCACTTTAGAAAAATAAATTCAGGTCCAAGTGTCTCCCAGGATACTCTATTATATTACTTCCGAAGAAGTAAGAGACAGGAATATAAGAAATTAAAGTGAGATAAGTTAGGTAGCACAAGGGCCCTTGTTAGAAATAACTTTTGATATTATGGATTTAGTATCAAAAAACTACTAAACAAACATTAGATGACAGTTGCCACTCATCTTTGAAAAACCCTCCATCAGGGGCTGGCTGGGAGAGTCAGGAAAGCAAAAGCCTGAAGGCCATAGTCAGGGCTCCACCCTTCCTGGAGCCGACTCCGAGTGTGCAATGGGCCATGGTTTGTTAAGTCAGCCCCATGCTGCCTCTCCCAGCTCCTCCTCCTAGGAATAAAGTCATGGAGAGATCCACTGAAGAGGCTACGTGCCTGCCTATCCAACTGGGCCCCACTTGAAGGGACAAGATCATTGTCTTCAATAGAAGTTTCAGAACCTCTTGTTCTGTGACCATCTATAATGTCTTCCTGTTCAGCTGCATAAAGAAGGCAATTTAAAAATAAATATTAACTAAACTGTTAATGCCGTTCAAAGTTTCACCCCTTTTCAGGTGCACATTAGGTGATTCTCCTGCTTGTTAAAGGAATGTCCCAAAACTCACACCCTTGGGGAGGTCTGAGATCGCTGTCTGGGTGACAGGATGCAGAGGTAAGCCTGCTGTGTGGTGACAGTAGACTATATTGTACACCCAGTTGGCCAGGAGTGGGGGAAAAGCTGTTTTCACTTTGGTTGCTGAGCAGATTAAGCCTGGAAGAATGTGATGCAAGCTGTCCAGATCTCATTTCTGTGGTGTGGATACATTTGGCAAGACTCACAGCTGGAAAAAGTGCTTCTCAATCCCCAGTGTAGTGACTACAGGTGCTCCAACCTGAGCAGCCTCCTGGGTATGCAGAACTCGGTGGGTGTGGTCCCAAGAACCCCATATCTAAAACTGAAATGAATCTGCTTTGGGTCTGGCCATAACAATGGTCGTGGGGCTGCACATCCAGCATGTAATGTCTCTTAGTTGAGCATTACAAGTGGAATGTGTCTGTAACGCAGTTATAAATTGGTTTGTTTTTATTGGGCCAGACCCTCATTCTCTGAACGGAGCAATAACTCTCTCACAGAACTTCAGAGGATAAGAATCTGGAATCTGGCCTAAGGGTTAACCTTTGCTAAGCACGAGTGCTTGGTTCTTTACAGAACATTGCAGTGGGACTTCTGAAACCCTTCATTCCCACATTTGGGGAAGGGTGTTAACTTGCCCTTTGGTAGCACAGGCAGGACAAGCTCAGATCAGCACAGATTCCTAAAGGAATTAGCTATATCACTGAGCCACAGAGAGGGCTAAGTCACAAGCCATGGGTAGATATGATGAGGTAAAGCCAGGAAATTGATCCTCACAACTGTGGGAATGATTTGCAGCTCCCTGAATATCTCTGACACCAGAATTTGTTGTGATGTGTGGCATGGATTTAAACATTAATGTCAGAGTGTTCTCAGAAACATCTCTTTAGCTTTAATTCAGAGTTATAAAAGAGATTCAAGCTGTAACTGTGGTAACACTACCAATAACAAAGACCCAAATATAATCCCAAGTAATTTTTGCATTTGCCATTCTCCTGTAGTCTTATGTATTTTCTGTTATACAAAGTTTAAAGACTATTCCTTGAATTATACTTATTGGATATGTACTACTTCCCATTTTATACTGAGAGCCGCTTGGGGACAGAAGACACATTCCAATCATCTTTGTAGCAAGTATGGGACAATAGGGACATAGCCTTTGATACCAAATTGACTTGTGTTTGAATGCAAAACTTTCCTAGGTTGGTAGCCTTATGCAATTTAATTATCTTCTTTCAGCCTCAGTTTACTTGTAAGTAAAATGGAGATACCACCTTCACCATAAATTCTTTAATTCCTTCCTTTAGTTTGCATCTCCTGCCCTCTATCCCAGGGTCTACGACAGCATTTTACATGCACATGCACATGGCAGATACTCAAAATATTTGAATTCAATTCTTTAAAATAAACAGCTAATATTTTCAAAAAGGGGGGAAATGTTTTACTTAGCAGTCCTACATATGAATGAGTAAAGGAGAGAACTAGAGAAACCTGAAGAACTGTCTGAGGCCATGGAATACATTCGTGGCCAGTCCCAGAAAGATCAAGACTCTTGATTCCTAGGTGAGCTCTTCAAGGTCATTTAAATGTATGATTTCACAATGAACAATGGTCTTTCAGGAAACAGAACAGAGCAGGAAAATGACAGGTCTTGGGACATTTTGTCAGAGCTAATGCAGTTTCTGGATGCACCGCACACCAGCTCAAAGGCATTAGGAGAACAGAAATAGGCACTCCAGTGCCAGAAAGGTACATATGATTAGCTAGAAGGATACTCACCACACTGTGGCTTCCAAACAAAGGGAAGGGAGTTAAGAGAAATAAGAAGAAAGCACAATACAAATAATTTCCTCATCCCCACCTTCTTTCCCATATATTGTGCTTCCTTTCATTTTCATAGCACAGTTGGAAATGAAGAGAAGGAAGAAAGAAGCACTTTCAGACAAATATGACAAATAATATTATTACAGACATATTAAGGGGGCTGCTGCCCATGACTTCCCCAATGGGTTTTTCTCCTGGTTCAGGCAACAGGGTACACAGGAGGAGCTCCGGCCTGAGAGCAATTGCCCCACCATGACCTTGCTGTGTTCTTGCACAAGAATAGCCTATTTAAGAGCTTCCATTGTGAAAAGATACATTGTATCTAACTCACTGATTCTCAGTCCTTGTTAAATCTCAAATATTATCCTTAAAGCAGTCAGTCCAGATTAGTCCAGAGAGTGTGAGTCTTCTGGCCTTGTGCATTAACTTGGCTGCTCTCAATGGTCTCAGGTCTTAAGGGTTGAAGTCATTGGACTCTCTGATTGCTTTACATGTGAGAAGTGTCTCCAGGATGAAAAATGTAATGAAGATATTGATATGGATAAATAAACTTAGAGGCAAGAGCCACACTATCCACTAAAGGTCACACAGATATTCTGATTAAACATCTCTGAAGTGAAATGCTCATTTCCAATGGGAAAATAGGTCTTCATTCAATGACCCCACTGGAATGACACACTATTTAAGATGAGACCCTTGAACAAAAAGTGGGGCACGATAGGTCACACTGAGTGTAAAGTTTACATGTGTGGGGATGACAGACTCTTGCAGGGTCTTGTAAGTTTCTTCCCCAACAATATGTGCCACTCTCTTCCCTGCAGGGCTTGGCCTTCCCCTTTGAACATCACTGCGTGGGAACACTGATTCCAGGGAACTCGATTAATGTACTTTATCATCAAGGAGGAGAAGCCCTATGACTCCATCTCTCTGGGGCCATCTTTCCCCCTCACCTCCTGCCTCCACAATTTGCAAAAGAGAAAACGTGACATGTTGGAACTTTAGTGTACTTTATACTAAATAAAAATCCATGAACGTAGCACACACATAGAAGATCCAATCACATTAGCTTTGTAAAGCTTAACTCAGAGAGCAAAATGCTGACAACCAAAGAGTTACATGCCCAGTGTCACGGACAAAACCTGCCGCAGCGTGAGAACCACAATGTCCACTTGTCCTACAGTGCTGGGGAGAAGGGGAAGCTCAGAGGAAGTCAGTGTGCCCACGGTTGTTCGCTCCATACCTCCACGTGGCCATTTTGCTCTTGCTTGTTTGTCTCTTTTGAGAGAAAAGACAGTTGGCATAAAATTGGTATCTAAGACACTATGTGTGTCAAATCATTCCCTTCCTTTTAAAGGAAAACACCACAAAGGAGATACTAATTGACCCCAGGGGAGCCCTGGGCTATTTTGCCCAACTTAGTACTGAGCCCAACAGAGCTCAGACATAATACTTACAGAGAGACAGCATAGCCTCCAGTTGTCTCTCTTTGTCTTTAGTTCTTTATTAGGACATAGGGGGAAAGAGAGCAGAGATGAGTGTGAAAGAGAAGGGCAGAGAAACCAAGGAGAAGTAAGAGGTGTTTATTTTGGAGAGGGAGAGCACATAGTCAGGTGAGTATGGAAGGCAGGGGAAAAGAAAAGAGAGGAGGAAGAGAAGGGAGAAGCCGAGAATTGAAACTCCAGAAGCCGAAGGCCCCAGCTGATGACCTAGGAGAGTGATGCACTGGCTGGAGAGGAGAGCCCAGTGGGGAGGGATGAGGACATGTGAACTGGGACTCATTCCCCATCTACTCAGTTCCAGCCTGTGCTTAATCAACAGAGAATGCAGATATTCTTTTGCCAAAGCAGTTTGAAATCCAAACTTCTATGTGAATTGTTCTAGTTTCTAAATATTGGTAAAACACTGTTCATCATAAAAATATATCTACAGGGCAGATCTGCCCCCAGGGCCACCCATGCATGATGAGTGTATAAGCAAAGAACAGGTGAGGAAAGGGGCAGACACCAACCAGATAGGAACGGGTTGCTTTTCACAAAACAGAAGGACGGCTAGAGAACAAGAATCAGGAGAGAGTTGGTGAAGAAGGCAAGCAGGACACCACATAATCAGTGCAGTGGGGTGGCGACTGGGATGTGCACCCTGGAGCCTGGAACACTCCTTTGAATGTCGTTTTGCCAGACAAGTTACCTGACCTCTGTGAGCTTCCACTTCCCCGTCTGTGAACAAGAGAATGATGCTGAGCTTGCATGGTTGTTGAGCTGATTAGATGGGCTCTTCTATAAGGATATGGCTGATAGATATTGGTTAACTTCCTTTTTTCTCCTTTCAGGAATAGTTGGGTCCCAAGGAGATTACTCACTGCTCTGAAGGACCAATTTCTTATACTCTGGAAAGCCATGCATTGTAGAAGACCACTGAGGAATTATGCATCTTTGTGAGAACTCTAGGAAATATGTGGACTTTCTCCTCAGAAAAACTTACAGAACAAAAACACATACAAATAAACTTACAAATACAGTTTACATTCTATTGCAGAAAGTCACAAGTCCTCCAAAACCTACCCAGGAACTCCAGATCAGAATCACTAATTTATTTTAACTCTCTCCCAAAGTATCAGAAAAGAGTAGGTGGCATGATCATTGGTCCCTCGTGTTCATGACAACAGATTCAGACCCAGATCCAGGCCAGGGTGAAAAGCTGGGAGGTGTATGGGTGTTGGAGTACACATTTTATATGCCTCGCTGACTTTTCCCAGCCCCAACATAAAGAAAGTGATTGTTCTAAGGTGTATACCCAAAACCAATACATAATAAATAAAAAAAGAAGAAGAAGAAAGAGAGGAAGGAAGGAAGGAAGGAAGGAAGGAAGGAAGGAAGGAAGGAAGGAAGGAAGGAAAAAAGGGATCGGTCAATACCACCTGTTTAGATAACCCACATCTGACTGAAACATCTCCAGGGAGCAGGAAGACCCTTGGGACGAAGAGTGATGGAACTGAGTGGGA
This sequence comes from Furipterus horrens, assembly GCF_987537825.1. NCBI lineage: Eukaryota > Metazoa > Chordata > Mammalia > Chiroptera > Furipteridae > Furipterus > Furipterus horrens. Next base: position 164,355,467 of record NW_028327172.1, on the reverse strand, counting down.
GACAAATTGTGTTTGTCACTAACTGAAAGGAGATGCTCTAAGGAATGCTCCTCCATATGACTTGTGAGAGACTGGGGCTGAAGGTGAGCTGTGCTGGGCCCATGGGTGAGCACATGGAGATATTCCAAAACATCTCTTGGAACAAAGTGAGAACTGAAGGCAGTTCCCTGAAGGTAATGCCCTCTGTGTACACCAAATACACACTACCAGGTAACAGGTAACAATTCACTATCACAATATCTGCCCACCTTATCTACTGCATTAAACTTTGCAAAGTAATTTCCAGAGACTTTTTGAGTATCCCACCTGGACACATTCCTCACCTCTCAGTAATTACTACACTTGACACAGAAATGCTCTAGTATGTCATTGCTCTTTCTTTTGCAATTACCTAAAATTCAAGGCTGCGGCCTCCTAAATGTTTTCTAAGAAATGCATTTGTAAATATGGCTGGTCCCTCTGAAGCTGAAAAATTTGACTGTCGTTCTCCTGTGTTGTAAACTGAAGATAACCAAAGCTAGGAATCATACCGTGAGAATGGTCTGTGCAAGAGGGAAGGGACTCGTCTAGGAGATCCCAGGCTGCTGTTGCAGGCCTCTCACCCAGGAATCTGCAGGCCTCCCCCTGCTGGCCACCTGGGAGGTGGGTGCATCTCCCCAGGAAAGCCACAGTCCTCATGATCCCCCTGCAGGGTGACGTCAGGAATCTGTGTTTCTCTTTCACTACAGTACTTCTAAAGAAAGCAGGTGGCACCCGGAACCTGTAGAGAATGAGCAACAACTTTGGGGAAGTGTAAGCCTAGAGGAACTTCCTAGGTTTGCAGTGCATGGGCTACCGTTTTTAGAGTTGTTTACTTCGGAAAATGGATATCAACGACCCTGTTTCTTGTTTGTTGTAAAAAATAAGACTTCATAAAAAGTTTTTTTTTTCCCATTTTTATTATCTGTTGCTTCCTTTACCGCTGTACAGAAACAGCAAGAAATGTAATACCTTAGCAGGGCTCTCACATCCTTAAGTAGATAAGATTTAGACAATGTCCTTGGACGCTTTCCTGGGAAACCTGCGTTTTGTGGGTCCTCTGGGCACCCCTGTACTCAGGATCTGCCTCGTGTGAGGGATGGAAACCAAAGTAAGTGATGACCTGCATAGCCTGGCCTGTGGGAGGAAGGGGCAGTAGAGGCTTGAAACGGGAACCAAGGTAAATGAATCCTCAGTTTTACTGGAACACTGCTACCGAGTTGAACTGGAAAAACTAGGAATTGCTAAAGGGATGGAGGTGGATCCAAGGTCTAGAAAATTATGTTTGGTTATAAAAATGAAGATTTTTTTTATATCTCTCCATTTCATGGACTGCCCATGACTACAGTTCAGCCCACCAGTCACGCATACTTTAGTGCAAATTAATGTAAGCAGAACATTTGTTTTCTGTCTGGGGCATAGAAAAACACAAGAAGTTCTTGTGAGTAAGAAGGTAAAGACTAAAGGAAAATAATATTTATTGTGCTCTGTATGTGTTATTATGTCAATTTTACAGATAAAAAATAAGGCTAGCAAATTAATTTACCTGTCATCACACAGAAGTAACGAAATTTCAAATTCTACTGACTTCACAATTTTGCTTAGGGCTAAATTCCTGCTTTTAAGGTCCCAGATTTCTCACAAGTTAAACGATTTCTTGCTTGCCCTCGGTGCTTTTATTCACACCTCCCACAAGGTGGCAGCATTTCTCCAACGATACAGTTGTTAGCAACTAAAGCGGGAGGAATTGGACAATAGAAGTAGAAATCACGGAACTGATACAAAACATGTGAAAAGAAAAAGAATCCCCATACTCTGGATAGTGCCCTAACAAAATAAAGGGTTTTCAAACCCAGTCATTACTTTCAAACGTAATAATTTCCAGCCTCTCTGCTGCTTAGAAAAAATAATTCCTATTAGGTTATTTTAGAGTTATCCTCGTCCCCACCACTAGATGGCAATAAAGAGCCTTACATTCCTAATCGTCGGCAGCCGTCCGTCTCGAGAGACGATGGTGTAGCTTCTTAAGAGTCTATCTGCACCGCCGAGAATGGCTGTGCAGTCCGACTCGGGAGTGACACGGTATCTGTCTCCTCCTGTGTTGAATCGACATCTTGCGATGTCGCTGGAGTGTCCTCTCCAGTGAGGCTGAAGCTACAGAGCCTGGGCAGGGTGATATGGAGGGTCTGCTGTTGCCCATGCAGCAGACCCCCCCTCTCTTCGCAGCTGAAGGATCCAAGGGAAAGACGAGTCAATACAGCTTGGCTTCAGGTGCGCCGCAGGAGTTGCCGGTGTTGACTACAACGTCAAACCACCTTAGGGACTCCGGCTCCGGATTTTCTGTCGGGGTTTACTCCCTTAGCCTTTCCCCTGAAGAGGTATGCCGCAAGGCAGCGGAGGTTTTTTGGAATCAGAGTTTTCCTTCTCTGATGTGCCCTGACTGGAAGATCGAACCAGCGACACTTAGCTCGCAGGCCGACGCTCAATCCACTGAGCCAAACCAGCCAGGGTTACATTCCTAATACTGTATACATTTTCTTCACTGAAAGGTGGCAATTCTGTCCCAGAAGTCCAGCCGCCTGTGTCCTTACCCAAGGTTCCTAGTTCCATTCTGTATACGCTGTTGTGGGCAGGCTGCTCTGATCGTGTGTTAGGCCCATTCCCTCTCTCCAAGCTACTACGGGGAGCTAGTGCGGGACATTCACAGACTCCCACGGGCTCTGGGGTTGCTCTTATAAGTTTAGTAATTTTCCACCTCGAATCCCCATCTCTCCATAATTAACTAAGTCTTCTCTGGTTCCTTCTTCAGATTGCTTCTGAATGACCAACTCCTTTCTGTTTGGCCGATCACACCTCCACGTGCACACCCATGACCCTTTGTTACCCACCATTCCACACAGGCCCTTAGACACTGACACTGAGTGAAATGCAGTTTGTAACTCCTTGTATATGGAGCTGCAAGTAGCCCCCAGACAGCTCCTTGAAGGTGAGACTGTCTTGAGCATTCTTTTTGAGGCCAGATTTAAGCTTTCCGCCAACAGCCTAGCACAATGCACTCCATATGGAGTTACTGAAAGAATGGGAAATTGTGAGTTCCTTTGTTTCAGTGACAATGATGATGAATTTCTTGAGAGAAGGCCACTTTCAGTACTTCTGCTTTGACATAGGCCTCCTGCTGGCCCTGGTGATCCACGAAGATGATAACAGTAGGAGTGACTTAATGTCACCAAGAAGAAGGGAGACTTAGCGAGTGAGGGAGAGTGCTGTGAGCACAGTGTGCTGACTCCAGTCCAGACACACTCTTGGTGGCTTTTATGGCAGAGGTGACAGCACAGCTGAACCTTCATCTCTCTAGGCAGACATGCCTCTTGGATCAGCTGTCGGCTCGAATGCCTGCTGTGGAATATTTTTTTCGGAGAAATTATACATCAAGATGCTATTGCCAACGTTGTTGGAAAGAAAGAATGGAGAGGATTTAGGAAAGTCACTGAGGAAATGAAGAAAAGGCTGGAGGCTGGCTCCTCTGAGGTGTGAATGGGAAAAGCTGCAGAGAAGGCTTCTGTTTGGCTCCTCGAGTACTTAAAGTTGGCAGAAGAAAGAAATGAATGAGTGAATGAATGAATAGAAGTCACCCTCAGAGAAGGAAAGTAATCTTTATAAAATGATTTCAATCTCTACTCTTTCTTTTCCTGTAATTCAGGATGCACTATTTCTTCACCTGTCGTGTTACTGCTCAGATTGTATCTTTGTGCCGAATGAAGCAATGCCTTCTTGGCATTCACATCATACACGCCTGGTGTTTGTAGACAGTTATCGTATCGTTAGTCATTGCTAGTTATTCCATCTTTCATGTTTCCACATAAATGAATCCCTCCCACTCCCTCAGTCATGTCTGTCCTTACTCTCTGATCTTCTTCCAGTATTTCCATCTCTTTGTAGGCCCCAAAGCACCTCACTGACAATTCATTGTCTTGGGTAAAATATCAGAGGTACTTAGAACAAAAACAGGGTGTGCAGACTCAGGGGAGAGTTAACCATTTTCACACAGCTTCAACATTGGAACCAGGAAGAACAAAACCTCATTGTTGAACACTCTACTTGTATAAAATGTCCAAACTGTTTTGCAGGTCTTGAGAGTGAGAACCTCCTTAAAGTTTGTGTCTAGGTTCTGGCTTGCCTTATCCTCAGCCTGGCCCAGGGGAGTTGGTCACACAGCCATGGATAACTGACACAAGGGTCTTCTCGATGTGGCTCCTGGAAAGTTTATCCTGGACAACTGCAGCACCTGGACCATGGCCACCACTCCTTTAGTCTCCTTACTGTGTGCTGTGATCTACTGCCCTGTATCCCGGTGCCAGCTGGTAGGCTAGAGGGTCAGACACCTTCCCAAAGCTTTACTGCAAATTAAGAAGTGTGCTTATACAAAAAGTTCTCTTCAGACAAGGTCAATGATGCTTAGCTAGGTCAAGAGAGTCTTGACATTGGATGGTAAATTGAAAAATGTAGAGAAAATCTGTCAGAGAACTAAAGTAATAACCCAGTAACTCCTGCCTATAGGATTCTCGGAGCACCCTTGAATCCCGCATCTGTCTCCCCAAAAAGCACTGATATACCACAGCTCTCTTTCTTAGATTTCCTTGTGATTCCTGCCTCTCTTGAGCTAACCTGCTAGAATTTTTCCCCTTGGTACCACAAAAATCTACCACCCTTGATTTTTAGCCTTTTCCTCCTTATGTTCTATTCACCTTCCTCTAAGCATACTTTGATTTTCATTCCTTTGCTCAGCTAGCTCTTTTGCTAGAAGGCCCACTTTTCCCTGCCCCTGAGAGAGGATGCTGTTGGTGCCGAGCCAAAATCGTCTTAACCATATGGTCCTTTAATGCATCTTGCCCCTCTCCCCCAGTTTCTCCATGCTATGCTGTGAATGGTTCCCACCAGTCCCTCAGACCCTCAGAGGACTGCTCTGGAGAGGCCCTGCTTGTACGTGCTCCCCGTCACTGCAGCCCATAATGAGTGGCAGACTGGTGTGAAAGTACAAAATCCCTGCTCTTTTGCTTCAAGGGGGACAAACTCTGAGATGTAATTCATGCTCCAGAGCTCCCCCACAGGATCAGGGATTGGGCTGAACCAGGGACAGCACCTGAAATTACAGTCCTGCTTGGCTTCCTTCCATCCCTTCGTGACAGCCTTCACTCCTTCTCAGGGTTCCCCTGGAAGCACTCCCCTAGCATGTAGCCTCCCACAAAACTCACACCTGTGCTTCCAAGTTATGCTGAATTATCCTTCTGCCAAGTGCCCTGGCCACATGGGGAGAGACGATCAGTGCTCCTCCTGTGCCGCTGCTGACTTGCAGAGCAGCTTCATTTGCTGCATTTGCACAGGTCAACCTTTGTAAGTCAGCCAGCTGTCCATCTTACTGGTCAGCGTGCACTTTGAAGGAGGGGTATGTTATTATGCACTGGTCTATCTCCTGTAACCACTGGAGACACAGTACATATTTGTGTGTATTAGAAATTTCTTTACATTAACTTGAAATCTACCTTCTTGTAATTTTCACTTTTTGGCCCTAATTCTTCCCTTTTATAAAGTAGAGTCGGCCCCTTGATGATGGTTACTTTCCATCAAACCTTCCCTTCAAGCTTAACAACTCCGGGCCCAGCCAAGGTCTCACATGGCTTTGATTCCTAAAACTTCACTGTCCTCATTACTGTTCTTGGTGCTTCTGAGTTTGTCAATATCCATCTTAAAGTCTGGTACTCCAAACTTAAAAAATAGGATGACAAAACAGTGGAACAAAATAAAAAAGATGTGGTTTAGCAGCCCAACTGACTATAGACTTCTAGTCTTCCTCCATCTGAATGAAGAATTTTTCTTAATGAGCAAGAAGGCTGCTAAACACACCTGTATGATACCATGCACTGTTGGTCCGATGGAGAGGAGAGTCGGTTAAAATCAGCAGGATCCTTTACATGAACTTTTGTAAGACCTATTTTCTTCCACCTGAATTTCCAAGAGTAACTTTTGAAGCTAACTGAAGTCTGTCAATTTTCATCTGATTTGGTTTAATTTACTATTGCAACTAAACAAACAAACAAAAATTTTAATACAGAGGCAATATTAGTTTTGTAACCTTCTCACTGTTTAGTTTGGTCCATGATAAAGATGGCAGCAAGATTAGGTCTGAGTCAGAAGGCTGTCATTCTGTGATAAACCTGCACCCAGGCAGACGCCGACTTACTAAAGCGTAGCCTGTGGGAACCAGGGCTCGGTGAGCTCTGAGCACCGAATTTTACTGTGCTAGATCCAGGCTGCAATTGCTTGCCAATAGGATGACATGAATACTTATTTTTAAAATGGCCAAAACCAAATTTTAACACATCTCTGAAACCTTCCTAACCTACAAAGCAAAATTACACAAAAATCAAGAGCACGACATTTAGAGCCCGGCGCAGATAAATCTGAGTTGTGCCACCAACTAGTTTTGTGACTAGTTGAACAAATGTCCAGCATTTCTATTTCATGATTTCTCCACCCCCTTAATAAAAACAATAATGGTTTTGTTTTATAGGATAATTGTAAGTAAATGAGTTTGTTTCTGTCAAAAGTTTAACAGAGAACCTAGCATGCAGCAATAATATGTTCAATACATACACTTTATTACAAAATAATGGACACGTTTGGGAGGGGGCTGCTGATTTAAGGGGGATCCATCAGAAGGCCCCACTGAGAAGGAGACCTCTCAGCAGAGCTGATGAAGAAAAGGAAATGGGCTGGGGGTGCTGTCCGCAGAAGAATGTTCCAGGCCAGGGGCTGGGTTAGGACAAGGCTTAGTGTGTGGACAGACTAGAGAGGAGAGTGAGACTGTATCTGAATGAGCAAGGGGAGGATGGTAGGAGATGGGGCTGAGAGACATCAGGGTTAGATCATATAGGACCTCAGATTTCACTTTGAGTTAGATGAGAAACCATGAGAGTAATGTAAATAATAGGCTGAGCAGCATAAGCAGACTTGTGTCCTAAGTGACCACCTAGCTCATATGTGGCATATAGGCCACTGGAAGCAGGCACTTGGGAGATTGCTGCAATAATCCTGCAAGATGACAATGTCTTGATATGGTGGAGATGGTGAGAAGTAGATATATTTGAATAGTCTACAGGACTATTGATGTGCAGCGAAAGAAATAGAAATCAAGATGAGGCCAGGTGATTTGGCCGGAGCAACTGGGAAGATGAATTGAGGCAGAGGTTTGGGAAGTGGATCAGTCATCACAGGCTAGGTTGTACTGTTGTGGTAACAAACAGATCCCCAAGTTTCACTGGCCTAACCCACAAAAATCTTTTTCACTCTTAGTACATGGTTGGTTACCGGTTGGCAGGGAGCTCTGCTCAAGTATTCACTCGGGGATCCAGGGGGACTGAGACTTCATCAGGACACTCTCCTGCTGTCACCACAGCAGTCAGAAGGGAGGACATGAAGTCACTTTCACTCCTGCTTCCTCAAACAAAGCGATCACAGACCTCTGCCTAACCTGAAAGGAGATGGTGGGATGTACAATCCTGCCACATGCCTGGAAATCAGAGAGCTGGAAATATTTGGTGACTAGCACCAATGGCTACCCCTGGCAGGAACATCAGGAGGTTTTCTCTTTTTCTTTTTTGGGCAAGGTCATCCCATGGAGGTGCAGTGTACAAGTCTGAAGTCCAGGGAGCCAAGGTACAGGGTGGATCCAGGCTTCTGGAACCCAGAACTTATATCATTTTCAGGGAAGGTTCTTTGAGATAAAGAATTTAAGACTTAATACACAGTTAGGTACAGCATCTAAGAGGGGCTGTCCAAGTGAGAAGCCTTAAAGTGTAAGCTTTGTAAGTTTTAAGATGACTTCACCTTTGGGCAAGAAGGCCTGGAGCTATAAATGGGAAAGTCACCAAGTAGTCGAGGATTTTATGGGACTGCATGAAGTCATCTATGAAGTGAATACAGTAGTCCCTCTCTATATCACTGTTCACTTATCGCAGCCTCACTGTATCACGGGATTTTTAAAAAAATATTATATTTAATTTTTTATTGCAGATTTTTTGCTATATCGCAGGATTTTGCGGTACTGTATACGTATGTTGTTAAAGTTACGTAGGTTTAAGAGTGTAGAATAAATGTAAAGTTCCTACTTCTCAGGGGGGTCTAGAATGTAATACCTGCCATAAGTGAGGGAATACTGTATAAATAAAGGACTCCCTGAACCCTAGTGACAGGCAGTGCTTTGAGACTGAGAAGCAATCATCAAAGAGATGAGAAGTAGCCAATGCAATAGATCCAATAACAAAATAATTTCCTTTCTCTTCACATTTCCTTTGTGCCTGCTCTCCTTCAGGCCACTATTTATTTTTATGACATCTCTTTTTTTGAACAATTGGCAGGATGGATGTTTTCTCAGATCATTTGACCTTTGACACCTGCATTCATAAATTGGAGGTGGCATCAGATCCATTCCATTCAAAGGGAAATTTGGCTCTGCACCGGGCAACGTCAGGAGAAAAAACGACTACTGGTCAAGAGGCTAAATCTTAACTTCTAGTCCTGTCACCAGTTTATTAAATCACTAGCTCAAGGTCGCATAATGTCTCTGGACATTAGTGTATGCATCTGTAAAACAAGGGAGTATGTTTTTTTTCTCCAGAGTCCTTTCCCATTCTGCACTTGGCCCACATAGTCCATCTCACTATGGGCTGGGCCTCAGGGCTCGATCACATTTGTTTCCACTATATGTCTTTAATTGCATTCACTGATTTGTGTAAACATTTCAAGTCCCTCATTCATTTCACATTGATTACGATATGATACAATTGAAGGTAATATATAAAGGAAATGTGGAACCTGAAAAGGATGTCTGACAATAAAATGGCATGATTATAGTTGTGGAGTGCAAGGTGAAGGGTAGGAAGTATTGCCTAATCCCTCGATGAACCTCCTCTTTAGCAGAGGGATTTAATGAACAGCAGACCTCAGCTGATAAACAATTTAACCATAAAAGACACAGACAGCTTTCTGGATTGCTGTAACAAGGAAGCACACACTGTGTTGCTTAAACAACAGACGTGCGGCGCCGTGGAGGTGTGGAGGTGGAAGTCAGCGGGGCCGGCTCCCTCTGAAGACACCCGGGCGGCCTCTCCTAACTCCTGATACTTGCTTGGCCTGTGGCAGCTCAACTCTACTCCACAGGGCACTTTCTCTGTGTGCCTGTCTGTCCGTGTCCACATTTCCCCCTTTTTAAAAAATGCCAGTCATGTTGTTTTAGGGCCCACACTCAACCTCATTTTCACTTAATTATCCCTATAAAGACCCTCTCTTCAAGTAAGGCCACATTTGGAGCTATGGGGGTTGGGATTTTCCCATATCTTTTTGGGGGGATACAATTCAGCCCATAACACAGGCCTACATACAACGGCTACACCCCAGCCTCAGTTCCTCTTCATTCTCCAGGGTGTCTACATTCTCAGTGACCTCCGCCCTGGGCTTTCACCTCTGTCTTCTTAGCAGTTCACAGATCCATGTCCTTCTCTCATCCTCCTGTTTTGGCTGAGGTCCGCCTGATCTATCCTTTGGTCTAAGACAGGAACCCCCCCCCCCAAACCACCCCCATGCCGATTCACCCTCCACAGAGCAGCCAGTATTATCTTGCTAGAATGCACCCCTGAGCTGGGCACCTCACCGCTAAAACTCCCTCTGTGGCTCCACATCGACCTTCAGCATAAAGTACTATTTCTCAGCACAGAGCCCAAATCTTTTCTCCATCCTGTCAAGCCTCCGCTGAAATGCTAACTCAGCCCTAACAAACACAAACAAGGTGGTTCTTTGAATAGAGCATTTTGTTTGTACCCTTTGGCAGGGCTGCTGCCAGGGTCTCCAGAGCCTCTGTGCCAATTAGGAAAAGATGCCTTAACGGGGCAGATGGATTACAACAGAGTGCCCTTCCCTCCGGAAGGAGGCTGCCTGGGCACAGGCTCTGTACACAGCTTAGTGAGTGAAGGCTGGATGGATTTCAGCCCCAGCTGTCTTCCTCCACCGGGGCAGAAGAACATGACGCATCCTATCTGGCTGCCCAGCCATGTACCCACATGCAGTAGGAGTTCCCCAGGCAAATGTTCATAAAATCGCAGGTTGGCATCTACCGTGAAAAGCTCTCTGATCTCCCAGCTGATTAGCTAAGAATAGAAGTTTGTGTGGGAGCACCAAGGAGACACCTGGGGCCAACCAGCACTTGTTGCTCTGTAAGGGTGATTTCCTCAGAAGGTGAGCTCCTTCAGCGTGGGTACTGGGTCTTACTCCTCAGTGTCTCTGGCATTCTGCATAGTGTGCAGCTGTGTAGGTCTCAGTAAATCTCAAATGAGACCCTTCCATTTTCTTTCTTAACAATTACAGAATTGTGAATCCAGAAGTCCTGAAATGGCTGAAAACACTGTGAATAACTGAGGGGTATGGCCCTGGGCAGAGTCCCAGGTAGGGTGGCCCATTTTGGAGGTAATCTGCTTGGTTCAAAGGAACAGTCCTAGAGTGTGGCTCTAGTCCCAGGCTGGTCACCACCCAGTATGATGGTTAAATGAATCAGTCACTTGGTTATGGCTTTACAAGGTCTTCTTGTCCACATTTCTTGTCCTACTGCCTAAATTTTAAAATTTCACTCTATTATATGACCTAGAGAGTGAGCATAAAATGATTCTCAATCACATAACAGCATGAATTAATCAACAAATTTAAACCTTCAAATTGCTAGCTAAAGTCGATAGGCCATGAAGAAACAAAACTCTTGATTTGGAGTGAGAAGTGAGAGGGTATTGAGCATGGTGAGGAGGCAGGATGGGAGCTGGGAACTTACCAGTTGCTCCGAGCACAGAGTTGTCTGTTACTGGCAGAGCTGAGTTTCTGCTTTGCATCCCCCAACCTCGGCAGGTGTGGGGCTGGAGACCACTGATGTCCTGGGGCCCAGGCCCATCCCAAGCAACGATCATTGATAGAACTGATTGTTAAAGCAAAGCAAAGCGCGACTCTCTCGACACAATAGCACCTGGGAATTATGCTGAAAGAGGTGGCCAATCTTAGCAGTAACAGATCTTCCTTCATTGCCTCCATCTCCACTAGAACCAATAGTTCAATTGAGGAGAAGGTGTCTTGGAATTAAAGGCCCAACAGCCTAAACCTGGGCCGGGATGAGAGCAGAGTGTAAAATTCCCTTCAGGTTTGATCCATCTTGACAGAGTATGGACCATGCTCTGAATTCTGAGCACAGGAAATTCCATTAGTAAAAATATTTTGGTAACAGCTGTGCACCCTCACCTCCTCTCCCACTCATCCCTGGCCACCACAGGAGGGCTGAATTGATCTCTGAAGTATTTACATTTTTTAAGTCTTTGATGGGGCATCTAAGAACCTCTTGGATTATCCTTATTTTTCACCTAAGCCTCAACTGGCTGAGAGAGCAAGCATGCCAGCCTGCTCCTCTATGCCCTGCACCAAGGCCTTGTTTATTTTTGAATAGGTGGAAAGGGGTTGGTGACGCTTATTTTCCAGAATTTTATAAAATTTATTGTATAATGTTAGTTCAGTAAATTACTGTCATTGAAAATAATTCTCCTAGTTATCTAACTGTATTCACTTACCTGACTTACCTAATACCTATTTATATAGCAAGTAGTTTGCGATTTCCCAGAACATATCTCCTAGCTTCATCGTCATATTATTAGATTTTACATAAGTGAGTTTGAGTATTTCAGAAGCTCTGACCCTGCTAATGTCACGCCTCTTCTTGCTCTCCCATTTGGCAAAGCTTTGTTATTTACACATCTTTCTACATTTTTCCTTGAGTTCATTTGTCTTTTTATTCCTTTGATATTTTCTCTTTTGCAGAGGTCGTCCTGGATTAGGATTCAGGGAGCATTTGTAGCCTCCACCCCCACCCCCACCCCCAGACTGGAGCATGTCCTTTTGAAGACTTCCTGTAACAGGTATGTCAAATTCAGTAGCTGACCACCATCTGGCCAGCCTTCAGAGGAGGTCCCGGCTCTGGTCCAGGGGATTAAAGCTGACAAAAGGCAGAAGAGGATTCTGATCATCACTTGTCTGTGTCTTGGTCTTTTAAGCCAAATAGTGATTCATTTACAAATGACTAGTTATGAACAGGCACTTTATATGTAATATACAGATAAGCAATTACAATTGCTGCTGTGGCAGAGATGTAGTCTACACAACAAAGTTATTTTTGTAGTCTTTGGAATCTATGCTTTCTTAATCTAGTCCCTTTGAAATTATACAACGGGCCTTGTACTAAAGGCGTTTTCTGGCTTTTGGTTTGAGGAGCAATCGTTGGTTACTATAATGAACTCTATCCTGTTATGCAGCAAGGGGTGCAACTGGAGGGGTGCATGATGAGCCTTTTTCACTCCTTTGTTTCCTATCTAGTAGCAATTAGCCTCTTATCCCTTACTCTTCAACACAGTGAAACTAAACACAAAAGAGCCAGGCAGGAAGAACAGAGGGTCAGAAGAACAGATGCAGGATGCTGGGTTTACTTGCTAATTCACCTTTCAGTCCAGCAAACTGAGAAAGTGCTTTCCAAACCAGACTCTTGGACCGCTGGTCCACATCACTTCGTCCAGACCTAATACTTACAGATAAGCACTCTGAGGTGGAAATGTGGGGATTCTGTCCCAAAGCCCTAGAAATCAGAGTGAGGTTTAGCCCTCAGTTCTCACATTCCACATCTAATAATCTCATAGGATGTTCTCCAGACTTATCCCATGACCGTAAACAACATTGGTCCCAGTGTTTTTTAACGATGGATTTTTACATTATCTTAGAAGATAGATTCCTTGTCATGATTACTGGTACTAATAAACATAATTAAAAAGCACTAATAAATGTGCATAATTATTGGGAGTGTTACCAATCTAATTAATAATAATAATAATAATAAACCTAGAGCCATAGATTTCCTTTGCTTATCTGTGGGAATAATGCCATTCATAGGAATGAATCAGAATCATTTAAATTTATACTCATTTCCAAAACCCAAATAAAGCAAAAACGTACGTATCTCTAATAGCCAGACTGGTAACAGGCTGGTTCATGGATATTCACTGAGCACACATTCACTCTCCACACAGCTCACCTGCACTTATGAGGATTTATAATTGCATTGCAAAAAAACACTAATAATGCCCATGATCCTCCAAACTGTGAGGTCTCAACCAAGTTGACAACATTTCTGCTGAACTAACTTTCCCAAAGTGATTCACCCGGAGAAAGATGATTTCACACGAACCTTCATTTTCTCCAAGTAGCGTGGGTGGAAGAGGAAAAGAAAGCAAACTTTGTTTCACACAGAAAACCCACTGGTTTGGCAACCTTCAGGGAGAACCTGATTCTCTTGTTTATTCTAAAAAATATCCGTTTCCTTCTTCCTCTTTAATTCCCGAAATTATGATCTCTACCAATCATTACTTACGAGTCCTAAAATGCTGGATTACATGCACATTGAAATTTAAGCTGCTGACAGTTAACAATATTCTAAGACAGCTGCCTCATGCTGTCCGATACTCACACACATTTGGATGTTTCCTCTCTTATTGGATGGAATCTTTAGAGAAATGGAGCGGGGTTTCAGGCTGGCAGAGTGGGATGTCTGCTGAAGGCTCCTAGAGCTCAAAAAGGAATTGGCTACCTGGGAATTTCCTCACGGCAGTAAGGAAAAAAAAAAAAAAAAAAGAATCTTTTAAGAGGAGTTGATTCTTCAGCACAGAACAGAAGTGATGCAGTGGTCTCCTCTGCATGGAGACAGCCTCGTGTGCTAGTTTTGAATGATAAGTCCCTCACCTGTAAGGTTTGGAAGCATAAACCACCAAGCAACCTCGCTTTTGTTAGCATTGACCGGAGTCAAGTGATCTTGATTTCATGAAGCTGTGACTTGAGGCAATCATCTGATCATTCATACTCAGTAAACAAAACTTTGGCTTGAATTATTCCCAAAGTGCCTCCACTGGAAAAATGCCCTCTAGAAGCCCAAGTTTGACAGCAATCTTCTTCCCTTATAAAATGCCTTAAGGGTAAGTTGCCATCAGAATAGCTTCAGGTTTTATACGTTTTGTTAGTAGTTTCCAGATTACTAACCACATTTTTCTCCCCTAGAAACGAGTTCAAGAATCCCTTTGAACTCTTAGCTCCAGAGGAAAATTAGCCTAACCCCCTTTTCTATTGCATTTGTGAATTCTCCATCAAAATAGTCAGACGTGTTTGGAATAGAGACAGGCGCTGTCTTTTGTTGAGACAGGCCACAGGGTAAACAAAATGCACCCAAGCAGAAGGTACATTCCTATGTGGTTCAGCAATTCAGCTTCCAATTGTGTGTGCAGGGGCAGGGGCGGGGCTGGGTTGCTTCCTTTAGATTCTAAGTGCTTGAGGCATACGGACAGCAAGTGGAAAAACAGAAGTAAGGGTGGACTAAACGTGAGCCAGAAGTACAAGAGAAGTGAAGAAAAGGGCAGGGGTGCCACAGCCAGGCCGAGCAGAGAGGCGAAGCTGAAAACTTTCAAAGACGGGACAAGACGACCCGTTTCTGATGATGGTCTTTGCTAGATGAAAGGCCACCCCTGGGGAACCCATGTTCTCAAAAACAGGGAATGCTTCGAAAAGGGAAGGTTTCCCTCTTCTTTCCCTACCAAACCCAGCCTGTTCTGAGGCTCTCTCCAGGCCTCGACGCAAACAAAGCCTGCTGCTTTGGAACGCAGGGCGTGCCTGGACAGAGCCACCCAAATGGGACCCTCCCGCCAGGCTGACATCGCCTGCTGCTCTTTGTGCCTGTGCTTACCCAGGCTTCCAGCCAGCCACACGAATTATAAATGCATCTGTGATCTGCCAGGGAGCCCAAATCCACACACAGCACTAGGAGGAGGAGAGTAAATGATTTCCACAGACAAGTTGATGCAGGGTTTATACCTCTGGCTTTTCTGGACATTAAAACAAGAAGCTAAGTGTGAGAATGGTAACTCTTGTGAAAACTTTTTGATTAAATAACCTCAGAATCCCAATTTCGCAGCCTGATAACACTTTAGGAAATTTTTTGCGGTAGCCACATTTACCTATCTACTGGCATAGAAAAAGAGACCTGATAGCATTTTTGCAAACTCATTGTAATGCTCACAATGACCACTCAGATCAGGAGTCAGCAAACTTTCTGTAAAGGGCCAGAGTAAATATCTGGGGCTTTGCGGACCTGCTACTTAGTCTCTGTTGCAACTACAAGACTGTAGCAGGGAGCAGCCATAAGAAAATGCATAAACAAATGAGTATGGCCATATTTCAATAAAATTTTATTTATGGACAGTGAAATCCGAGTTTTGTATATTTTCATGTCTTATGAAATATTATTATTTTTATTATTTTTTCAACTATTGCTACCTTGCAGGATGTGGAAAAGGGCAGATTTAGCCAAAAGCACATAGCTTGCTGACCCTGACATGGCCAGCTGAAAAGATAAACATTGCTGCTGTCATGGCAACAACTAGAGGGTCACAAGGTTCAAAGCCAGGCAGTACAGGGGGAAAGGAGGCAGCATTCTGCCAGTTTAAGCTAATTCCAGGACCAGCGGCATCAGCACCCCTGGACCCCAGCCCAGACCTGGCTTAGTTCAAATCATTGGGCCTCTCATTAGCTATGTGGCCTCGAACAAATTATTTTTATTAACCTGCCTATTTCTGCACCTACTATGTGGGGATGATGATTTATGCTAAACACTTAGTTACTGGCAAGTAATGTTTCTTAAATGCTTACTATGATTCATTTTCATAAAAAAGCAGTGAGCACACACATGCTCCTAAAGGCCACTTCCTAAGGACACACACACTTTTAGCCAGGCACTTGAGTTGAACGCCTGCAACTAGAGCACCCGACCCCTCCACCAATCTCATTCATGAAAGAAAAGAAAGATGCCACACCTCCTGCTGCAGAGTGTGAAATATATTGATGGTTGCAAAGGGACAACTGGGAGACATGTCAGATCTGCTGAGAGGGCGTGCAGCACACACACATGCTCTGTTTTTGAAACCATGTCATTGAAGTTTTCAAATACATCTCTGTTTGGAACACAATGTTTTGTTTTTCATCAGCACGGTTTACTACTCTATAGCTTCTCCTAGAGTAACTAAGTATAATGGCTTTTTGCAGAGCAACTACAGACTTATTTAGATGTTTAACAAGGTGAACTATTTCACAATCAGGTCAACCACTGAGTTGAAAGCAAGATGTTTTTCATTTGCTTGGTTCACTGCTGTGGCGGGCGTGGTGGTGGTGGTGGTTGGTGGCAATTTTTCCAATTTATTCTTCGTTCACCTGTTTAGTCACCAGCAGCCTCCAAAAGGCAATGAAAAATAAGAGTCTGTTAAAAAATTAAGTTGTAATTAGCCTTTGGGTTCTTCCAAGACCCTTAAAGTCAGATAATTTAAATTTACAAGAGAAAAAAATATATGCGTTATGGAAAACTAAGTAACAAAAAACTACTGCAAAATACATCTGTCTAACACAGTGGTCAGCTGTAAACAGCTCAGAGGGGTAAAGAAAACAAATACTTCTTCTAGAACGTTAAGCAGTCCAATGACAAACTCTGCTTCCTTTTTCTAGTGGCTATTTTCCTACCACAGTGTTGAGCTTCATTATTATATTAAATAACTTATGTGGGTAAAAAGGAGTTTGCTAACCAGCAGCCAACTCAAAACCTTGTTGGAAGAGGGAGGAGAGGAATTCACAACACAGCACGCACTAAGGGAAGCGAAGTCCACAGTCAGCTTTCAACCAGTCCTCCTCCTCCTGACCAAGCCGCTAAGCTGAAGTTCGGGATCTCACGGGAGGGTTTGCTCCTCTTCCTCCTCTCCCTTTTCCATTTAAGTTAACAAAGACACATGGGCTTCCTAAGAGCCAGCACTCAGCTGGGCAAGTCCCATTAGCAGCAAATGTTCAACAAATAAGAAAAACACACACACACAAAAGAAAGCTCCATCCAGGTGCAGAGCTGTGATTCACATGGAAATTCCAGGAGATGAGTCATATGCAGAGCCGGGGTCTTCAGAGGATTCTTGCTCAAGTGTCTTCAGTGAACATTTCAGTCTCACAAAATCTGAGTCAGTCTGTCAGCTGTGGGGACTCAGCTTCCCGTCTGCTCTTGAGTGAGCTTGCTTGCAGGGACTTGGTGACTTTTTATAGCACTCAATGCCAGAGGACAAAGGCCAGCCCCTCAAGGACCACGAGATGCAGCAGCAGCCAGTATCCCATTTGTTAAACTCTGCCTAAGAGGCTTGACCTGAGCAATAAAAAAAAAACAAAAAAAACATATGAACAACTGTATCAGATTATTTGAAATAGGGTTAAAACGCCTTGCCAAATACTAGTTCCATTTTTCCTGTGTTTTAAGTTTTTTGGATTTTTCTTTGTTTAATATATTTAAAAAGAGGGAAAAAAATATTGTGTTGAAGTCCTGGTTTTTTTGGACAACTGCTAGTCACTTAAAATAAATATATATTAATGGAGAGAGCAAAAGCTTTGTTTATAGATAAGTCTATATTTTGAGTGGCTTTATATTAAAACAAAAATAAATCATTAATGATAGAAAGCTTTTAGCTGTGTGCTGGTCTTATCAGAGGTGGGCTTATTTAGTGACTATAAGCATCTTCACATTCCATTCCCACTGAGGGCATTTAAATAACAAGTGACAACAAAGGTGTTTATTTACCCTCAGAGGTGCATTTTTCATTGCCGCTGCTAAACCAAAGCATCTGAATGGCTCTAGGGCCAACAGGAAAAGTGTCTATGTAAAAAATACATTACTGCCCTCAAAGCTAATGTATGTACTTGCTTTCAGGTACTGTAATTAGTCTTAGCATCCATTTAACATATGGGGTTTTGCAAATGATCATGACCTCTTTTCTTTTCTTTCTCCTCTTTGCGGTTGCTGCTATGCTTGGCCAACAGCTGAGGTGACCCAGTCTCATTCCTCAACACTGCAGGAGCTTGTGTCCAGCACTGTGACCAATGTGGGGCAAGACCTTCTGCTGGCCTTTAAGGGGTTTTACATAGTAGTAGGAAAAATAAGCATGTATACTACAAAACGACACAGGGTTGTACCGGGAGAGGAAGATGGCGGTAGAGTGCAGATGGATCGGGAAGCAAGAGGGAGGCATTCGAGTGGGGCTTTAAAACTGGACAAGATATGGAAGAGGCTGTGCTCATGGCTGAAATCCAGACTCAGAGGAGAGTCTGTTCTTCGAGGCCCCTTACAAACAATTTTAACATGGCAACTAGCCTTTTATACCAAAAATAGATCTCTACTGTGTTTATATGCATATTCCCTCATACACCATTCACTCGATTGTACCACTGCTGGTCCCTCAATGAATTCTTACCAGGAGCATCGTTACTGAGCACTTTCGAGTTGAGTACAATGGTAAATGAATTCATGGCTTTGTGTCTGAATTTACACCAGTACAGCGCAACCTCTTTTTTACGTCATGTTTCTAAATTTTCTACTAAATTCTTGGGTCACATTTCAACCAATCAACTGTTAAATGTTCTTGTGTACTGTGTGTATAGTACATACAAATATGGGACAAAATTACATAATTCAGTCTTTAGCTTTCACTATCAACCTTTTTACTTACAAACCCTTCCAAATGAACCACTATTCCATAGGACTATGGCGTGAACGAAGAACAATCAGAAGGGAATAACAACTAGAAAAGTATATGGTAGGTTTGGATTATTTTAGTGTGTCTGGATTTCACAGGTAATGCAGGTACCAGGTATTACTTATGTACAGTGAACTCAGCTGCTTACCAATTTAAAAAAAATCCATACAAAAAGTAACAACAGCTAAGTTGTACTCAGGGGTTCTAAAAGCTTAATGTTTTTTAAAAACAGAAAAGGAGGATTAGAAAGAGGAGAAATATGGATGGCATATTTTATCTATAAAAGATAACCAAAAGGAGTAATTTCCAAATTTTTTATCCAGCAAGGTGTATCTGAGGCTCATGTTTCACACATATGTAAATAATATTTAAGAGTGTAGTTATTATCTTTTAATACCAACAGTAAGTAATATAAGATTTTAATACAGATGGGCCACTAGCAGGCATAAAATTTCATAAAAGTAGAACTGGGCATCAGGCCAGTAAACTGTTACATTCCCATGATTCCAGGTATTGGTCATACCTTTATCATGTTTGTGTCTAGGGATAAAAGAAGCATCTCTAATCCTTTACCTAGCACCAAAACTTGCTGTAAGGATAATTATTCCAGTGACAATGTACTTTACCCCTTCTCATTGAGAAGTACAAGGAAAGCCTAAATTTTCCATGGAAACAAACAAAATCACACAAAACCAAATACATCTTAGATATATCCTAGTTCATGAAACCTCATCCAATATTGTTTAATGAAGGCTCCCAAATGACTGGGAAGAAGAGAAAATGTGCTCATCCACCTTGGTATAAAGGGGCACATATTCCCAGAGTGTCTTAGTAGAAATACAAATATAGCAATTTTGATTATATTATTATTATACTCTGGAATGTTATCACCTATTAAAGTATCTCGAATGGTTGAAATGCAAATCTACCTACCCTAGTTTTGTTTGGAAAATACATTTATTTAAAAATACTAATAGAGTAACAAAATATTTAAATATGAAAAGATCCTGGATTATGTTTAAAGAGCCAACTCTCTCTCTTTCTCAAACCAAGGTCGGGACCAAGACTCAGTCAGTATGTGACACACTCAAATTTACTGAACCGACTGGCACATAGGTCTCTTTTACCTCAAGTCAACTGAAAGTTTAGTGTTAGAACTATTCAGAAATATAGTCTGAACTTCTTTCAGATGAAGAGAATGAGTCAGTGTTCCTTTTATCACATCATGGGGTGATTTCAGTTTTTTATTCTTTAAAATAATGGGAGACAGAAAAAAAACGGGCATTGTATAAATCTGCCAATATATTTAAAAAAAAAGAAAAAAGAAAAACAATAAAACTGAATGATGGTAATGAGGACTTTAAGCCACAAAGATTCAGTTAACAGGAAGGAGGAGACACTGAGGGCTTGGAACACATGGGCAGGGACCTCCTACAGAAAGCAAGTGGCTTTCCTTTGGAAAGGCTGACACCTTTAAATTTGCCCAGCAATGAGAAGCAACGAGACCCACCTTAAAGACTTCCATCTGTCTTTCTCTATATGGTTTTCAGGTCCTTCACTCTCATAGGAAGCCAAGTACAGCGCTACAATCAACCAAAAGTAAGAATGCATTAACATTAAAGTCACCTCTGGACATCTTATCTACCACCATCCATTTCCTGTTTAACCTGAGCCAAACCCTATAGCAAAACACACTCCCTAGCACATCAATTATGACTGAGAATCCTCAGCATTTCATTGAGAACACAGAATATCATTTTGTCCCTGATTGACCCTCTCCACAAAAACTCAAGGGACTCTTGGCCAAAATGGCACTTAATTAACTATGAGACAATTTATGAGGCAAAAAAAAAAAGGCTTACAAATGCAAGTCATATGACGTTATCCTATACTCACATTTATGTTCTTTACAAAGAAGAGGTGGGAGGGGCATCCACTTCTGGTAGCCCTGATATTTTTTAATTAATAAATAAATTAGGCAAAAAGCTAGATTTTTAGGCCACTTTTTCATCCTTTTAATATATTTTCTTTATTTTTAAACCAAAATGCACCTTCATCCAAAGATTTAAAAGCTTGTTATTAATCCTATGTAGAGATTTAAAATGATCAAGTCCCCTCTAGAATGCTAATATTAATTCCACAAAAGTTCTTCAGTCATTATCATGAACACTATCCATCTACTATAGGAAATTATTAGTTAATAGATGCTACTGACTTCTATAATATTAGGATATAACAAATCAATAGAATAAATCCATGAGTCTTTTATAAATAACTTTACACCTTTATGGTCAATTATTTCTATACATCCATCGCTTTATCTGCCTCAAAGTCCCTGATATTTTCATAGGTAAAGACTTTCCACTACTTTTTCAAACAGCAGGGGGAAGCGATTAACTGTTTATTTACTCAAATTACCTTGCATATCATCACACCTCAAAACATCTTTCTTTTCCCCTTCAAGCAAGCCCAAACAAGGGAAACAAAAATTCTTTAAAAACTCTTGCTGATGCCCAAACCTCTGCAGACCACGCATTATAAAGAATGCTTAAGCCCAGAAACATATCTTTTATGGCTGAATATGAAGTGAGTGTGTGGAAACTATATTAGGGATAAATCCTACGGTTTTCTGTGCAACACAAAATTCTTCAGATGGAATAGGTCAGAAGCCAGACCTCATGCAACTGAAGAACTAGGCACCAAGCATTTATACACTAATTTCCTAATAACAGGGTTTGGGGATGCTGGTGGTAGTGCCAGCTGAATGGTCTACTTACAATCTTCACTGAAGACTGGTACTGTGTGCAGGTACTGCAAGATCTTCCGGTCCTTCTCAAATGGACATTCCACTTGTTTCCACGTCATGAATTCACTCACTTGTTTGGCCAGTTCCCAAAATTTCTAGAAAAGAGTAAATTAAAGAATTTAAAAGCAATCATCAAGAATTACAAGCTTAGAAGAGCCCATTCCATTTAATGTTTTTCTGGCTTTTCTAATCTGCTGAACTATGTAATTTTTTAATTTCATAAAAAGTAGGTATAGGTATCTGCTAGGTACAGGTAGAAATTTACTCAAATACTTTCAAATAACTAATAATACTGATGCAGCTAATTTGTTCTGCTTGGTATTATTATCTTCTTATAAAATGTAGGTAAAGAGAAAATTTGCTTCTAGAACTCCAGCCTCAGGTGTAGTGCTGGGGGACTTTTCATCCTCACCTCAAAGTTGACATGGCCATTCGGAAGGCGGTTGGCACAGCCCTCATTGAGGAAATAAATATCTTTGATTAAAAGACTGAAGAATGGTATCACAATCTAAAAAACAAACAAACAAAAGATTCTGGTTTGTTCTGTGCAGATAACATTTAGCCTCTTATCAAACAGTATAAGAACTTAATGACAACATTAACTCTGGATTACGTAAAAGGCCAGAGTGAATTAAGATACAGTGTTTTGTTTACCGCCCATGAGAGCAGTTTCCTCCCTATATAATGTTGCTTAAGACACAAATGCTATTAATAACCAAAAGACAGCAAAGATAAGTAACACTGGACAGTGGATAGATTCATGTTATTCCCAGTTTTCCTGTTTTTCTCAGTGCAATAGCATATAATAAAATCTGAAAGTTCTAACGACAATCAAAGGGAAAAGATCTAAAGAGCTCTTGCTTTTCATTTATCAAATTATTAATAGCATACCTGTCATTGCAGGTATCAAAATTTTAACATGCGTGACCCATCTCCCTGCTAGAATCTGTATGGTTATAAATATCACTTCTTCTTCATTTTAGATGATTTTTTTTTTAGATGAGCATTTCATTTTACTCTAGAAGACATTGCTCAAGGTAATAGGAGAGCTCAGGGTTTTAGGTATTAGCTGCTACAAACTTCTTATTAAGTAAACTTGCCTTCAGATGACAGAACAAGTTAGCACCTGTTCTCATGGGAAATCACCAAAGAAAGATCTTACACAATATGTTGTGAGAAGTGCCCAAGTGAAGAAGGAATATAAATGTGCATATTAAAATTAATGGTTATTTAAAAAATAAGCCTTTCCTGCCTCATATCTTTGGTTTGATGAGGTGGTATTTAATTTATTAACCTAAAATAATGATAATCTCTAAGAGAGTCCCCTAACTCCTACTAAGCCCATATGGAACAAAGGACAAAGCTCGAACATAGTAACGTCCACTTTCTCTCAGATGCCAACACGATTTTAAAGATTCTAAATTTCCTCCAATACAAATAATGCTTCAAACACAAAATTGCAGGCCTATGTTGTTTACCCAAAAGCAAGTTTTTGAAGTTTCCCTAAGCTTATGGTTCATGTAGATACATCTATACTAAATAAATGAGAGGTCTGTAAAATATATGTTTTGGCTCCTATTTAAAAATATTAAGTATCATTTTCCACCTCTAGAGAGAAATTCAGATTTTCCCCTAAAGTTACTTATTTAAAAAAAAAAAAAAAAAAAAAAAAAGCTTTGATTATTTTTTGTTTCATTGATCTTTAAATATCCCAAGTGCATATTGATTCTAACAGCCCCTTTGATTATCATACTTTCAATCATTTGCTATTGTCTCTGGTGGAAGTGTCTTAAGCTGAATTATTAAAGATGCCCCCCCAACCCGTACTCCTTCAAATGATGCTAGTGTTTCTGTTATTTTAGAATTAAACAGACATGGTACCAATGATAAAACACAACATCTGAACCTCGTTTCTTGGAAAGACCACTTGGGACTGGGAAGTGCTGGACTTTGGACTCTGTCAAACATCAGTTTAAAATCTGGCTCTACAATTTACTGGAGGCATGGGCCAGGGGTTGGCAAACTGTGGCCTGTGGCCTGTGGCCCGGCCCACCACCTGTTTTGGGATAGCCTAAGAGTCATACAGTTTATATTCTTAAATGGCTGGAAAAATACCAAATGAATAATATTTCATGAGCATGAAAATGATATGAAATTCCAGTTACAGTGGCCATGCAGCTTTGCTGGGGAACAGCCATGCTCACTCACCCACATGTCGTCTGTGTCTGCCTACGTGCTATTGTATCAGTGCTGAGTAGCTGCAACAGACATGGTACAGCCCACAAAGCCTAAAAATACTTATGATCTGGTCCTTAAGAGAAAAAGTTTGATAACTCCTCGTAAAGCCTAGCATCCTAGGAAAGCCTCGTGTCCTCGCCTTAAAATGGAAACAGCAGCAACTAACTCATTGAGTTGTGGTGAAGATTAAATTAAATAATACAGGTTTGACTTCAACGAAGCACTCCCCAAAAAACAATGGGCCCCGTATAAAGGACAGATATATTACTGATGCTCTTAAAAGATTATAAAAATACATCATCATAAGGCAGCCCCTGGGAAAGGAGGCAATATTATAATCAAGATGCAATGTTTACACATTGTAATAGCTTTTAAGCAAGACCTCTGTTTCTGTGCTCTATTCTGTAGTGCCGGGCTGTGAGAGTCATGGGGTGCTGAAAATTTACTCTCTCATACTGATATTTAAAGTTTTCATAAATTCAAATATCATGTCATGTGCCTCTTATTGGGTGGCAAGGGCTATACTGTATGTGATTTTTGCATGCATGATACCTGCAAGATGCTCTACGACCGACTGAATCATTCTTCCAAGAAAACAGAAATATAAGAAATCTTCCTTAAGATGCTTTCCTGCTCTGTTCCTTATGCTCATATGCAAGAAAAGTCTCACAGGCTTCTTCAACTTTTCATTTACAGATAGTTCCCTTCAGCTCTCTAGCCCCTATTAAAACCTAACAGAGTAAAAATCATGAGGTTCTAAGGACTTTGCATTTCTGTGAGCTAAGGTGAATATGTGGGTTACTAACAAGACAGAGCAAGAGTCTGGTTTCTAGGAACTCTTGCCAATAATGGAGAACTTCTCGAATAATAATGTCTTCCAATTCCCTCTCAGAACGTTCTTAATTCAGAGGCTCAGCCACTACACATTAAAGGCATTATCAGTTCCACGCCTAGAAATGAAGGCTCATAAGCACAAACAAGTTTCCATGACCGAAAGGAGAATGGTAAAAAGATTTAAAACCACACAATTGTATAAAGAATGGTTAAAAACCTGGACGCATGTGTTCCCATGGGGGAGGGGTACTATTTGAAGACCATTTAAGGCTCCTGTGTGGAAGACGGATTTGATTTGTTCTCTAATAAAGTATTAGATGTGCCACTTTGGCCACATAAACTAGAGATCTGAAAGAATACCAAAGATTCTATTACTCTAGTTATGTGTCCAGGAAGATTTTAAAACAGGAAATTACTTAGGAATAAAGAGAGTTTACCCTCACTTCAAAAAAGAAAAATGAATCCCAATTCTCTTGAATAAAAGATGGATTTTATCTAAAAATGTTTATAGTCACAGACTTGGAGACTAATTGTGAAAAAGAAACAGCATAGTTTTTTAATGGTGGTGATTTCATTTGTTTTATAAACTAGAGAGCACAATTCATATGCTCACACAGAACTGATTTAAAAAAATAAACAACAAATCCACCCCAGCTGGTGTGGCTCAGTTGGTTGGGTGTCATCCTGCAAACTAAAGGGTGGCCGGTTCAAATCCTGGTTGGGGCACATGCCTGGGTTGTAGGCTTGGTCCCCAGGTCCCTAGTCGGGGCACATGCAGAAGGCTACTGGTCAATATTTCTCTCCTTTATAGATGTTTCTTTCCTTCTCTTTCTCCCTCCCTTCCTCTTCTCTAAAAATAAAAACATAAGTAAGTAAATAAATAAAACTAAGCAGACAGAATTTATTAAATGCTATAAAAGGTAAATACTTTGGGTATTTTTTCCCTTAGGAAAAGCTATTAGAGGCCCACAAATATTAAATGGGAATTTGGGGGCGGCGTTAGGCTATTTTGACCACTGCTGCAGCTCCCTCCTAAGAGACAGGACACTGTGGCTGCCTCACTGAGCAGGGCCCACCGGCCTCTCACTGAGGGCCGAGCAGACATGCAGAGGGAGCCGAGCCTCCGGCACAGAGAGGTAAGTGAGAAGCTGCAGACAGCCTCCTCATCCTTCAGGGCACTGGGTCCTCCCATGGATGTGCTCACTTTCCAAAGCTTAAAAAATGTCTGATGAGATCTCTTCTCAATCTAGTCACAGGAGTACTGGGATTTGAGCAAGTTAAATTGAAAAGCTGGTAAACTCCATTGGGCTAAATTATAGAAAGTTAATTCTGCTTCATCCCCTCTCTGACCTTGTTTCTTTATTTAAAGGACAGGTAATATATTTACAGAATCTCTCAAACGGTATCAGAACTGCTGTTTCAGATACTGTTGCCACCCAGTTTAGCCTTTTTAAAAGGTGGGGGTTATTTTTGTGTTTGTTTTTATTTTAGACCCTGAAGCTGAGGCTTTTTGAGGGGAAGGGATTGAGAAACCCTGAACTATTTTTTACCTTCATTTTCTTTCATTTGTTGAAGATACAGTTTAAGTTAAAAGACGGAAAGAATCTATGCAGAAAATAACTTTCATCAAGTAACCTTTGTCAGCCCTTTACCACAACCAGGTGTTTATTTCTCATATAACATGATCTTAAAATGTTGAAACGACTTATCCTTCCTCTGTAAGGAAACAACCTTGAAGTGTGCCTACAAAGGACCCTCAGAGTCAAGAACATGGTGGACCCAGGATAGTATGAAATTGTTTAAGGGCAGGGTAAACAGAGTAAGAATTATTAATTTCTCAGATACCATTCCTACACTTTTCTGCCACCCACATACCCAATTAGTCACAGCAGGCCTAATGTTATAGCAACTAACCTACTTTCTGAAAATAAATGACTTGACCATGGGAGGTAAGCTGATTCTTTTAACAGAAAAGGTTACATTAAGTCAGCTACCTTGTGCTGAGCTTAAACATCTTTTTTCCATTAAATCAAATTAGTCTCTAATACTATTAGTCATCTTAACATATGACTTAATTTATTTCTTGAAATGCAGCTAAGACACATTACAAAATAATCATTTAAATAATGCAATAATAACACAGCAACATACATTTGCAAAATTCTATACCAAGTTACCCTTTCCCTTTCTGCAGTACAACTTTCTTTAGCATGCTCCTTCCCTATGTGGCCAGCAAGAAAATTTCTACAATATATCAGCTTTCTTAGATCTGAGCAGGTAAAAGAAGGTCAGTGTAACAGTTCACAATGCATTTCAGTGCAACACATGGCAACTCCACCATGAATGAAACTCCTTTAAACACATACCTTCTCTCTGCTGCTATGAGCAGTTAAAGACCTTTGTGCTGCCCCACGAAGCGCTGTTCGGTAATTATAGAAATTGCTGGAAGGGTCCATCTGATGCTATAGACAAAAGAGAGGAAAGAATAAACTATTTACTTCTCACCTGCAGAACGTTTACAAGATCAGATTTTTAACTCTACATAAAAATTTTGAAATCACTTGGGAACTCATTAAGAATGTGACTTATCTCTCCTATACACACATGTAGGCATGAAACACATAAGAACACAAATATTTTCTTTCCTGAGGTTTTGTTTATTCCTACAAGCTGATGTAGCTTCAATAATGTTAAACCAAGACCAAATTTTTTCCATGTTAACTGTTGAGATTAGACTTAAAACTGATAACAAAGACTCAAACACCAACATAAGAAACCACTGCCTGGTGTCATTTAAAGGTCAATATATATGCTTAGCCATCATACAGTGATCCAGCACTTTATAGTGAACTTGCTCTTTGCTGTTGGTAACAAATCATTCAGAAACAATTGAGGCATATTACCTCAGAAGAAAGAAAAGAAATTTATTACACAATATGAATAAAGCAAAATGCAATATACTCAATGTTAATCCCAACTGGGGAGAAAACTTAGGGGAAAAAAAATACTTTTAATATCTCCAAAGATAGCAGATTCAAAGCATCAATACACCAAGATAATAATGATATAACTCTGATTCAAACACAAGTACCTTTATGTACGTCTTACTATCCTGAGAACTAAATGACAAGGGCTTTTTCACAGGTTAGCTAAATTTGTTGAAAAGATGGGGAATGAATATTTTTGGAGGAATGGGGAACTCCTTCTTTGGGATATTGTAAATAAATAAAGTTAGGAGGCACACACTGAGGTAGAACTCCAGACTATCCAAGATCCACATTCCATCCTGGCATATGAGGTGATGTGACTGACAGGTCACTATTTCTTCAGTCAGTTCTCCCCAAAATGGATGCCTCTCCCTCTGAAAGGGGTAGTCTACAACCTGATATCCCCCTTGCCCTCCAATTCTAGTCCCTTTCTTTTCCCTGGGTCTGTACAGTAGGTTTTCATCTGTGTAGAACTATCCGATCAAAAGACAGAAGCACACAGACAAATCTGCCTTTTTCAGGTGTAAAATGTTACTTAACAGCAAAGCATCATCTCCACGTACCTCAAGAACGTCGAACTTCGCAGTCTTCACTTTGGCCCAAGTTTTCTTTAGTCGAGAGACTGGGCTCATATTCATGCCAGCTACCCATTTAAAATGGGGAGGGGAAAAGAAAATTGAAAGAGAGAAGTAAGAAAAGTCATTCTAACTCTGAAAAAAGTGCTAAATGTAAGTTAAACTTCATGAAAAACTGCCAAACAGTTTTGCAAAGTTGTAGTACCATTTTACACTCCCACCAATAATGTCTGAGAGTTCCACTTGCTCCACATCCTCACCAATACTTGGTGCAACCAACATTTTTAGTTTTAGTCATTTCAGTGTGTGAAATGGTATTTCACTGTGATTTTAATTTGTATTTCTCTGATGACTAATGATGTGGGTGGAGCACCTATTCATATACTTATTATGCACTAGTATATCTTTTGTGAAGTGTTCAAATATGTTGCCCTCTTTTTCATTGTATTACTTGTCTCACTATTGATTTGTAGGGTTCTTTATAGATTCTAGATACAAGTTCTTTTTCAACTATACATATTATAAGTATTTTCTCCCATGATATGGCTTAACATTTTCCTAACGGTAAAGAGAAAAAATAAATAAGT
Organism: Furipterus horrens; assembly: GCF_987537825.1. Lineage (NCBI taxonomy): Eukaryota > Metazoa > Chordata > Mammalia > Chiroptera > Furipteridae > Furipterus > Furipterus horrens. Next base: position 164,326,703 of record NW_028327172.1, on the reverse strand, counting down.
AAATACTAAATGTATTCCATGAGTGAATTCTTGCATACCTAAAATTAACTCATCCTCTATTACCTAGACTCTGGACCTTCCACGTCCCCTACTTAGATATTATTCTGTTCACTCTTTTCATGGAGTGAGCCAGATGAAGAGCTGAAACGTGGCCAGTATTTTTATGGGAAAGACAAGGGGAAATGATATGAAAAGGAAATGGAGAAAAAAACTGGTGACAGGAGATGTTTATTAGGATCAAAATTACTGAATTAAATTTGGTGCATTCTCTGGCTTCAAAATGACCCAGAATCTAGAGAGCCAGGTAAATATTCAAATATTTACTGAGTACATACAACGTGTAGTACAGTCATATCATTCATCTTGTAAATTAGGATACTTTTTAATGAGTCATTATCAATAAATGTGGCGACTACAATTATAATTTGGGAAAACTAGGACACAGTGTTACCTAATGCCCTATTGATAAGATTCATGGGAAAACATATGGCCACTGACATTTATATCCTCATGCTACAGAAGAGAAGCAAAATTTGTATTTGAGGGAAGTAAGGTCTGTATTGATAAGCACTAGGAAATGCACAGACAGAAAATGTTCCAGTTTCTCAAGCTACCTTCTTGCTGATGGGATCATATAATTTAATCTCAGATCAAATATTTCTATAATGATGAATACACAAGCTGCTCAAATACTTTTTGAGCACAGGTTAGACAAATATCTCACTAATAAGCTTTTATAGGTAAACATTCAGGGAAAGATAAACTGATCATATGTATTCCATGAACTCTAGTATACTTCAAAAAGATTGTACAGACTCGTACCAATTTGGGTATTCTGAACACTCTGAAACAATTCAAGATTAAAAAATATCGTTCTCATGAACAAAAAGTATTTGCAAATTTTCAATAGATACATTTCACAAAAGCTATAAAAATAAAGGACATGCATCCTCCAGAAAACACTCACAGATTATTGCCATCAAGGAATTAAAGTTGCCAATGTTAAAACACTCTCGAGCAACATCAATGAAATACTCAATCATTCTTGCCCGGTGCTTCTTCTTTACAGGCTGCACAGAAAAAAGAAAAATGAGGGAAGTCATCCAACGTGTAGGCCCAACAGATGTAAAATAACTATAGAAAAATAATATAGAGAGCTAGGAGACAGAAAAATTCGTTTCCTCACCATGCAGATTTCTGTAGCAACCAAGTAGCTGAGGCGATTAAACCATTCCACATAAGCCTCTAAATTTCGCGTTTTCTTCCGTTCACTGTAGCAACTCTAAAAAGGAAAGCAAAGTGAGCAGATGAGTTGGAGAAAAAGAAGAGTGCATTAGACTCTTGTTTTTGTCAGTTTATTCTCAGTTTCTGGATTAGGAAAGCTTTACAGGAAGAGAGAGAGAGAGAGAGATGGAGAAACAGAGACACTAACATTCTGGACTCACCTTACAGAAATATCAGAATCTCTTTAAATATAGAGTCCAGTGAAACCCCTAAGGTCTAGAAATGTACTCTGATGCTTTCATTGCAGCTCCCTTCCCTTCCAGGAAACTACATTACTCTGGGTGGGAACTGTGCTTAAGAGTACAGTTCAAAGAAAGGGCTAGAGAGCATTCTAAGACCACCTTGCCTAATGCAAGGGGTGTGAATACCAATCACTACTAACATAGCAAGGAGAAGCTGAGAGTGCCAGAGACTAGAAAATTTTTTCTAAAATTGGAGCATCATGTAGCGAGAAACTAAATTCTTTCGAGGTAGATAAATGGAAGTCTACACCATCATGGTCCTTAGTAGGGTGAATAACATATTGTTCAAAAACCAAAGGAGTTAAGCTCATCTTGGAGTTCAAGGCCAAGCTTCAACAGGTTAATTACACCCCTCTTTCCTTCCTTCCAAAAGAAGCATACACAAAAAAGTCCACTAGCCTTCGACTGATTGCAAAACGTACTCTACACTTCCTGTACTGAGGGAAACTGTTCTAAGGCCGGAAAACAGCTGTTGCCCCTACTCCCAAAGGGAAGTTTTCATCAGGAGGTGATACAGCTTTTGCCTAATAATTTGAAATGCTTCTGCAGGTCACTGGGGAAAAATGTCTTATGTGTGTACACTGACTTTACAGTCCATGCCTAGTGTCACTTTCCTTACACATGAGCTTCACTCAAGCAATAAACCTTTCATGAGGGATTCACCTTAAAACAAGAGGCCAAGCAGTAAAGACCCTTACCACACTGGATGTGCATCCTGTCTTTACTGCCTCTGTTACTGTTGAATCATGAGCAGAGCATCCTCTTGTATTTATTTTCTCACCTAATCTGCTAAAACCATTATGATTGTATCTCCTAATTTCATCTCTGCAAATGCCTGCATCTACTTGCTCATTACACTTCCCAATAAGGAGGAAGATGAGGCTCAAAGTTGGTGAGAGGGTAAGAATATTGTAGAGGCACTTGGACACCTGACTCAGGAAAAACTGCAATGAATCAGACATGGCTAATAAAATTTTTAAAAACTTTCTGCTTTTAAAACCTAAAATAAAATAGTTCTAATTTCTGTCTCCTTACACCCACTATCACAGGCTAAGGAATTCCATTTCTGATTTCAGGGCGAACCTCTGGGTAGACTGATTACCTTGTTGTTGTCCAAAGGGTCCTTCTGCACAAATGCCTGAACAAATTCTTCTGGTCCAATGTAATTGAGCCTTTCCTGAAACACAAACCCAGCAGGTCAACAGTATTTTTTTTTAATGAGAAGAAATGGACTTTCAACTGCCTATTGACTTCTGGCACTACCCCCATTTTTTTAAAGCAGCTTGTAAAATGAGCCTTTAACCCTAGGCAGAGGCAATGTTCTGCTTAAGTCAATAAGACACTAGATAGTGAAAAGCTGACCTAGTTACGGGAAAGTAATTAGAGGGGGAAGACGAGGAAGGTCAATGAACTCTTTGCTCTTTCAGTCTTGCTTAGTATTTATCTTAAAAAGAATTCCTAGAATATCAGAAACATTCATATTCAAAAGTCTAAACAAAACCCATTCCAGTTATTTCAGATTATTTTCCATTTGGATTGTGCTAACCTCTCCCATGACATTCCTGCTGACAAACACACTGTCTGGTTGCCACAGCAAACCAAGTCTGTGACTGCAAAGGGCAGGCCAAAAACCTTACCAGCTCTATGTGAGTCAACTGCTGGGCCAACGTGTAAGGGTCACTGCAGACAGTGATGATGTCCCTTTGTATGGACTGTGGCTTGGTCTTGAGCACTGTGAGCCGATCTGTAGATGTAGAGCTGATTTTTGCCAGGACTTCCTCATACTGGCTGAGAGCAGCAAGTTTGCGGATCAGACATTGGATCATCTGTTGGACATTCTTCCTATATGTCTGCCAGGAAGAAGCAATGATTTACACCTTCGCTCTGCACATCTATTTCACCACTGTGCAAATGCACAGACTAGGGACTTGAATGATTTTACCTTGATGGTGGAGAACCACCATAACCCAGGGCAGTTACAGGAGGATTCAGCCAAGCTCTAAAAGTTTAAAAGAGACACATACACAAAAGGTGTCTTTTCAGACTTACAAGACTTAGTTCTTTTATTGAGCTGCTCTTGAGAGTACAATTCAGAGTAGGTCAAGAACACACTACGGTGATGTTTGAGATTAGCTATAGAAGAAATCCAGTGTACTAAAAGCCACATATAACTAAATGTTCTCTGGCCTGGCATAGAAATGTACTGACTTAATTTTGGTGAATTAAAATGCATGGATCCCAAGTCAGAGCACCCTTTTTCTAACACTTTTTCTTTTGGGCCGCCTTTGTAATTTCCCCATTCCTAACATTGCCAATCTCGTTAGTCTAAGGCATGAATGGCTACCTGACAGAAATACACCATTACTTCCCACTCACCCTTCAACCACCTTCCTGACTTCCACACATAACATGGCTGATCACAAGGAAGTGGATATTCATTTTTGGTACCTGACCTCCACTTGACTCATGTTCATTTCTTTGTATTCATGAGTCATTGATAAAGATCACAACCAAACACTTCCACATGACAATTCTCCCCATAATGCTACTATCATCTGCCACCTTGGTCACTTCCGCATTATGCTACAGCCTCAACACTTAAGAGAAATTGTTTTAAAAGCAATGTATGTATTATCAATAAGTGTCAAATACTGGTTTTTAAAACACTTGTTAAGTCAAAGAAATAACTCCATAACCAATCAATCTCTGGGGTACAGTTATCTTGATGTAAGTTACAAAGGTCTTTTATTCTTCCTTTTCTAGCCCCAAATTGCCAAATAAACAACAACTGTCCTCTTGGTATATCACGAGGGCCATCAAAACAAGGCACATGGGCTGATTCAATGCCAGCATGGTCCTTAGGTGAATGGCTCCAAACAGGGACAGTCACGGTGAATTTACAGATGTAGAAAGGCCCCTTTATGCTTCCCTGCCTAATCAGCTCCTTTTAAAAGGTTAACACAATATCATTTTCTGAGATTACTTATCTGAAAATTAAATGGCTTCTTACCTACAAGTATGAGAACCATATTATTTACAGAGGCAATTTGGTTACCAGTGCATATTACAAAAACTCAAATGAACAGATATCTGCATATTAAGCCAAGGGAAACTATGTCTTGAAATGATCAGTTCTCATAGAGTCAAGGCAAAAATGCATATACAGACTTCTTTTCCTTTTCTTCTCAACTTATCTGGTGTATAATCCATTGAGTTCTTTAAACTCAGTAGAATATACACCTTTTTTTCTCTTTGCATTTACAGACTACCCTAAAATCACTAATGAAATGCTTAAATGTTTAATTGAACCTTCAAAAACCTACCTTGCCCACGGCATTAAGATGACCAGTTTTTGAAGATGTTATCTATTGGGTAATATGCTTGTCACACAAAGAAAATGCCTCTTTCTTTGGAATTCACAGCAGTTCAAGGCTGAATTAAATTCTGCTTCAAATCTTGCATGGGGGTACATGGGGGAGGGAGTGCAAAATGGGTGAGGAGGGGCAAAAGGTACCAACTTCCAGTTATGAAATAAATAAGTCCTAGGGATGTAATGTGCAGCAGGGTGACTATAATTAATAATCTTGTTTTGCATATTTGAAAGTTGCTAAGAGAGCAGATCTTGAGTTACCACAAGAAAAAAATTAACTACATATGGTGATGTTAACTAGACTTATTGTGATCATTTCATAGTACAGACAAATATTAAATCATTATGTTGTACACCTGAAACTGATGTTTTATGTCAATTATACCTCACTACAAACAAATCCCTCATTTCTATTTTCCTTGCCTCTTCTACTTTCATAATCTTGAGTTACAATAGAAATTTATGAACTTTAATGGTTTCTTCAGTCTTCTGTTTCAGATGTCATAATAAACGCTCCTTAGGTGATTCTGACATGCAGCAAAGTGGGAGAACCAGCGTTCTACTACTAGCTACCTGGCAGAAGATTTACTCTATACTTTAAAGAATGCCTTTCTAGGGAAGAGGTAGTAGTGAAATGTACATTCGGCTAGGGAGGCAAAATCAGCAAAGCCTAAGGGGAAAATGTATACAATAGAGTACAGGGGGCGAAACTATTCAAATAACGAAGAACCAGAATCTCTCTCTGTCTCTCTCTCTCCCCCTCCCTCCCTCCCTCTGAATGTGTGTGTGTGTATGTGTGTGTGTGTGTTTGCTCGTGCGAGCATGAGAGAGAGAGACAGAGGGACAGAGAGAGGACATATATATGTGTGTTACCTCTTCTAAAAGTTTCCTGCTGCTATTGCTCCTTAAGAAACCAAGCTTTGTCTTGTTAAGCATGTTTTCTCACTGAGTCATGAATTGCTAAATATGTACCTATTCTTTTTTATAACTTCAAATGCCAGTGCCGAGTAATTACCTGACAAATAAAAATAAAATAACGACCAGCCCCTTAATGAAGAGAAAACTGCATTATACCCACTACAGTCATTTGTCATGTAATTCAATCATTAGTTTCATTTCATATTTCTTGCAGGCAAGTCCTAATAAACCACTTTATTTTGGGAAAATCCCCAAGGGGAAAACATATTAAGCCAAATTATATGGAACTGTCCTAGAAGATCCAGAAGAACATGACTAAATTATATATGGGGCACACCTGGATTCATCAACTGTCAAAAAAGTCTGTGAAGTCGCAGACAAGAAGCAACAAGTCCCAATCCCAACCTGTGCTTCTTCCCGTGGAGGAAAATAAGTTTTCAGTGAAGAGAAATTTGTTTTTCTTATTCCAGTAGTTGAATAGGAAACAAATAGTTCATTCATTCATTCATTCAAACAGTGCTGAGCGCCAGGTACTGAGCTAGGAGTTAAGGACACTATGGTGAGCAAAGGGGGCAAAGCATGGAGTCTAACACGGAAAAAAAGCCATAAGAAGAGCAAGTGATTACTAATCACACAGACTGCTATGAAGGAGGAAACACTGAAAGTCAATAACAGGGAGGGGTGTGATTGTGATTGGGGTGGTGCAGGAAGGTCTCTCTCAGGAGGGACACTTAGCACATGACAGGTAAGTGGCATGCAAAGTAGAGAGCTGAGTAGAGAGCACCCACCACACAATTTTAGAGCTTAAAGGGACATTAACACAGGGCACTCACCTCTATGATTTATAGAAATGAAGAAGGAGCAAGGAATTTGGACACTTGCCAAAGCACAGCAGATCAACCAACGGCCAAGTGTGGAGCCTCTTTTGAATATTGAACAGAAATAGAAAGAAGAGCATCTCACTGTAAAACCCAACCTGATGCAGGCAGGTGACAGCTCTCCCCTCAACCCTGAGGTTAATCAATTCCCTTGGTGGACTCAACTGATGTTCTCATCTCCTTTCACACTCAAGAGCATCTGAAAACTTCAAGGGTTATCAAGGATTTGTTACTAACCCAGGAACACGGGTCAGAAGCCAGGTCAGAGGCTGTTTGGCCTTCTGCACAGTTCCATCCAACCCTGGGGCAGCGTGATCTTAGTTTAAAAACAGATCCAGCTAACCAACACAGATAGAGATTATCTCCTTCTCTCCTACAACAAGAAGGACAAAAAGCCATACATTTGGCATTTTCAAAACACTAACTTTTTATCTGTATTGATTAGAAAAAGGTGTTCCACTTGGAAAGGACCAAGTCAGCATTTCTACCTTTTATCAAGGAGGTAGGCTGACTGCCACATCCAGAACCCAAATGCAACTTAACTGAAATGAAGTCCCAACAGGCTCAGGGCTCAGCCTCCACACAGGAAAAAGTTCTTATAAAGCCACTAATCCTTTGAAGAGCTTGTCATGAAATAAAGATGCTGAGTCAGCATTGACCCTGGCAAGCAACTCAACAACCAAGCCCTCTAAAAAATGGTTGATTACAAAAGTGAAGGGTGATTCTGCCTTTGTGAATGCGGGGCTTACCAATCCATACCTTGCTAGAACCCGTCACACACACACTGGCAGAATAATTGTAATGGACATAACTTGCTAAATGACTCGGGAAACCCCTTCTTCATCCTTACAGAAATAATGGGTGTCTTCAGCACGGGATTCAATATAATGCCATAAGGAAACAGTAAAAGGGTTAATTCTATTTCCATGAGAACACAATGCAGGAAAGCAAGTGCAAATTTTTCAAGTGCTAATCTTATGAGATTTTATTCTGAGTTTTTTTAAGTTGGGGGAAATGGTATTAAAATGTATTCAGGAGAAGTAGACAGAATGGATACGGTGTCTTGTTACAGGATCCTCACAGCGCACCACTGAAAGAACGAGCTCTCAAGGAATCTTATCAGTAAATGGAAAATGTATTGTAAAACGAATGAAACAAGACTTCACTACAACTGCCAAATGTTTTGCCTATCTTTCTCCATGTGAAAGTGTTGTATCTGTGCCTAAGTAACTTCTTCCCAGGAGCTCACCAGCAAGAGAAACTACAAAGGCACCTTTGCCCAACAAGCCTCAACACAGAATACCAGCCCTCCAGGCCTGCTTCAAAGAGGATAACCTTAAATTTGTCATAGCCAGTTAGCACTTATCAAAGGCTCACCTGAGGGAAGTGATACTTATGAAAGATTATCTAAGAGACTTAATTTCCATCTGCACCTATTGTAAGTGCTAGCCTTGGATCAGCTTCCGGCACCAGAAGACTAGGACCTTTTTCTCTTTGTCTTCTCTCACAAAGAATCACCTTCACTAATTTATGCATTAATCTTACGGCCTCCATTTATTTGTTTGTTTGTTTATAAAGGAGTATTTGTTATAAACACCGTGCAGAGCAGTTTGCTTCATCTCATTGTATGGTCCCTGTACAAAGTCTCTCATACAAAAGTTTTTGAAAATTGCATTTAATTTAATGCCCTGAAAAATTAGAATGCTTTCTCTCTCCTGACAGTGAAAATTATATAACCAACTTTATTTCCCTTTGATCTGGAGCTTACATTCAAATCACAGCAGCCCTGTCCTAGTGGACAGGTTCTCAACATTTGCCTATCTGTTTTCTCATTTCCATGGTACAAACTATTTCTCTTCATCATTTACTAATATCCTTATTATCTGTTAATATAGTCATGTTATTTTATATCTGTTAGTGTTTGTATCTACTAACAAGATACTTAATATCTAACACTATGACAAACTTTTTGGAAGAAAGGAAGGTATAAGTCAAGTCAAATTCAAACACACTTACAGCCTTGGCTGGTGTGGTTCAGTGGATTGAGCACCGGCCTGCAGGTTCCTGGCTGAGATCCAGCGAGAGGCAACCAATCAATGTTTCTCTCCCTCTCTGTCTCCCTCCCTTCCCCCCTCTCTAAAAATAAATAAATAAAATCTTTAAAAAAAAAAAAAAACACTTGCAAAGAGAAGTGTTCTTGCCCCATTAACTCTGGTCCAACTTTGGAACATGATCTCCTTTTTCCTGTGAACTGGCCCAACTGAGACTAAACTAGAACAGTTGAAGAAAGGAAGGAAAAAAAATACTTCGATAAATTATAGAAACCAGCAAATAATAAACCCAGACAAAAACCAGGATTTAGTCAGCCTAGCTTGAAAGCTACTGCTTAATCTCCAAATTCCATAAAGAACCTTGGGAAAAAGTATCATACTTTGTTTCTGACCCCCCGCTTGGCAGGTTCATGCATGTGCCATCTTTATAACAATGAAGCAGGAGAGCTTCCTACACTGCATGGGCTGTGTTCATCCAGACCACGAGTCCCTGGAGCGTGCCTGTCCACTGGTAGCATTCCCACTCTCCTCTTATCCTTTGCGTCCTCCTGGTGCCCTTCCTTCCCCAGGGACTTTTAAGGAAGAACATGTGTGGGTTATAAAACAAAAAACAACAAATGAACAAACTCATAGATGCAGACAACAGAATGGTGGTTATCAGAGGGGAAGGGGCCAGGGAGAGGACAAAGAGGATAAACGGCGTCAAGAATAGGGAAACAGAAAGAAATAGACATTGAATGGCAAACACACAATTGAGTACACAGATGTATTATAATATTGTACACCTGAAATTTATATCATGTGATTGACTGTTACTCCAATAAATTTAGTAGAAATTTTTAAAGAACACATTTTCAAGGGGGTGTAGGGTAAAGAGGGGTCAAATATATGGTGACAGAAGGAAACTTGGGGGGGTAAGTACACAATGGAATAAACAAGTGATGATTATAAAGTTGTGACCTTGAAATTTATATAATATTATTAACCAATGTTATTCCTATAAATTTAATTTAAAATAAAATAAAATAAAGGAAAAAAAACTCTCACACTTACAACATGAATCCTGTGCATGAATTGACATGAAATGAACATACCCCAAAATTAATCACATAAACTCTAGATCATTTCCTTTGAAGTGGGATTGTATAATCATCCCATTTAACAGGAAACAGTGGAAATTCTGATGCCTAATTCATATCCTTTTCCCACCAAGGCTCATCCTAGAGATACAATCAGCTGTGCTGAAGTCAGGTTACCCACCTCCTCACCACTGGTTATTCGGTGAGTCAGATCTTTTAAGTTTCTCATCATTCTTTCATCCCGAAAATCATAAGGAAATGTTTCTGTCCATTCTGTCAGGAGTTGAAGGATTTTGGGTGCAATTTTTCTGATCTGGCTCTAGGGAGAAAAGCAAAATCTAATTCAGTGATGTCAATCATCAAAGACTACATCAAAAAAATAATGACAGTGTCACTGATAAACTTCTAGTGCTAAGTTGTTGGTGCTGAAGAATAACCTCTAGTCCACCTCCCCCAAGTCAATGCCAAGTGCCACCAACTTAAGGTAGGACTTAGGAGTCTTCCATGGCATTAGATCTGTACTGTACTCTTCATGCCATTCCCAATTCCCTTTGCATAGCCATGACACCATACACGCACCTCAGCCTAGGGATAAGCTAGTGTTATATAAGGAAAACTTCACTTACTCCAAGCCACAGTCACCAAACCTAATAGAAAAGAATGTAAAGATCAAAACATATCATTACCTTATCGCTGTTAGGATCACTTAGTCTCTGGTGCTCAACACATAAGTGGCAAACTTTGGCCATGAGCTCATACGGATGCATAAATAACCGAGAACTGAGTAGAAAGGTAAATATGTATGTTCTCTGTGACAAAAGGAAAAAAAAATCATGGTTACATTTTCTCTGAAACTAGTATCTTTCCTACATATTATACATCATAGTTCATTAAGTTCTCAATCAATGTTAATATGCCACAGTTTCAAAAGTGATTCTTACTAGCACTGAAACAACACAAGGCAAAGTTCTGCTTTACCTTCTCATGTACCTTTTCCTTTAAACCATACTAAAAATAATAGAAGTACAGGATAAGTTTAGCTACTGAAATTATTCACAGCACATACTCACACCCATCCTTTGGGAGCCAGAACACCAGGACACATAACTCACCCCAGTAAAAAAGAATGGAATTCAACCCAGAGAGATAAATCTAACTGAACTATGCCACCCATACAGAATCATGTTCTGTGTCCAAATATTATGGTAACTCAATGGAAACCAAAGAAACACCCAATCCACAGCAGCTCGAGCGTTCTCTAGGGTGTCCAGGGCAGCACACTGACATGTTTGGGTGCTGTGTCACAACAGTCACAGGCAGGCTTTCAAGTACTCTGTTTACTTGCTTAAAGGCTAAGCAATTTGATAAAATACAGCAGCACACTATATACTTTGTTTAACACATTGTTTCCCAAGAAGGCAAGCATGAAGTAGTTCTTATTTGTTAGAACAGTTTCAGACTCACAAGGCAAAGAAAAATTCCATAGGATTTTTTCGCCCCTTTAGGCGCCTTTAGTAGCTCATAAACACTTACAGGGCTGAACAAGGGTCTCCTTTTACTTTTGCTTACAAGTTCTTCCCTGTGTGGCAACATATTTGAAAACGCTATGTAACAAGTCACACACACACGGAGATAACTCAGTATGAAACATTATGCTGAATTACAGTGACAACCACAAACTATCCTTTGCACACCAAGGTCATTATTATATTTATAAAAACATATGAATCTACTGTCTAGATACTTTCATGAAATCATTATTAACAACTGGCTATTGGCTGACAGGGCAGCTTTGGCACAAAGGAAGGGAAAAAACATCACTTGCTCCAGAATTAGAAAAGCTGGGTTTGATTGCTGATACCAGGAGTGAGACTACGGGCAAATTATGAATTTGTTTTCTCTTCTCTAGCCTTTTGGAATTGCTGTAAGGTCTAAGCAAATGTAAATGAATTGTCTCGATTGGAAATTATGATCTATACAAATGTCTGTTATCAAGGTAAAACATAAGCAAACACGTCATCTGATGTCCAATCACAAAGAACTGCAACCTGAATGTAACACTTTTTCTCTGCTATGACATTTCTCTAACTTTACTTTTCCCAGCATAGTGATGGTCTTGGAAACAAGAAGGCATTAAATATTCCAAGAGCATCCAATGTTCTCTGGCATGTCTACTTAAGGGCCAAGGCACATGCTGGAAGCAAGCCTACAAACACTTCATTTAGATGGTCTCTGACTGCCTACAATGCAGTACCAACCCTGAAAATAAACTGGTATGTAGACGACACCTGTAATCTGAATCATACCCAGGCTCACTTTGATCTCAAAACAGCCAATAATCATATGCAGTTTCTTACTGGAAAAGTCTTAGCATCCCAGATATAATTCAGTATTATCTAGGGTCCCTGATTACCATATTATAATTTCTGCTACATTATAAACCAAGGGTGTGTTCAGAGTGCAGGGATACCCACATCAGGATAGTAATCCACATTAGGTACTAAGTGCTGGATGAGTGCTTCCAGAGATCCAGAGAGGAGATTGTTGTCATGGTAATACAACCCTCCACAGCTGTCCTCTGCAGACTGATACAGGTTTCGGTTGTAACCACTGCTGTCAAACATTGCTGAAAAGGGAGGCGTCTGAGGCATGCTTTCCTAAAATAAATTAAAAAGGAGAAAATAAGTGTTAGTAATATGCAGTCCAAAAGAAAAGCTTTAATAGGACTATGCTTTAATAGTATGGAGGGAACAGGCAATTTTAAAAACAGGTTAGTTTCTGATACAATATCAGAACCCATCAAGAAGCAAATTGCTCTTTGAGTAACATGTATATGCATACTTTTGAGTACCAATCTCATTCAATCAAATACCATAAAATGTTTAGATCAAAGGGACTAATTTGAACTTAAATTCAAGTCTCTGGCTGCCATATTTACATGCCAGTCCTTCGCATTCAGTCATTGTGACTGAGGAAAGTATTATCCTAAGGAGAAATGTATAAGCCTTCAAAGTTGGGAAGTATTATCTACACTTAAGAAATATCAATCAGACTAGCATTGCGCATAGATTAGGAGATAACCAAAACAAAAATTGAAAAGTGAAATTGTAAAAGAGGTCTAGAATGAAAGTACACTCTGTGTGTGTGTGTGTGTGTGTGTTTCATAGATGTATGTACAAAGAGATTTAATGCTGACTCCTCAGCTTTCACTGGAATGTGGGATGTTGTTGATTTTCATCCCTTTGTGTCAAAATTCTTTTGGGGGTGAGGAGCTCTATAAAGCCTCAGTTCTCAGTAAACACATGGGCTGAGAATGTAGCTGATTTGGCGGACAAGGAGCACCGTGCCAGACCTCTCCATCTGTGTGCTTTGCAGCTCACAAAGCCTTGTGAGAAGATGCTCAGCAGAGGCCAGGGGCTATTCAGTTATCCCTTGGATTCCTAGGGACAGAGCGCCAGGCCCTGAGAACAGACTCCCAGGTTCTGGCAGCAGGTCTGGATAATGGAGGCATTCAGGAGCTGCCCAGACTGAGGGGTTCAGAAATCAAACAATGAGAGGAATCCAAACTCCAGCTTTGGGCTGACAGGGAAAGACAAGGTGTGTGGAGGCTACAGGAGGATACAACCTGGGCTAATCCTTATTTACAGGATGGCAAAAGATATCTGGATCCAAATGGGACAACGGGGCAGGGGTGTGCAGCCCTGTCTGAGAAGGCACATCCCTCACTGCTAGGACACCTGTTCCAGCTCCAGCGAATGAGGGTCACAGACTCACAACGTGGGCAGGTGCCTTGGCAGGGGGTGGCCAGGGGTGAGGTGTTAGAAAAACCAGCAACCCTGGTACAGCCAATCTGGCAGGGAAAGTGGCATACAAAAAAGAACTAGAGAAAAAGCTTCAGCATTTTGTACTTTATCCCATCCACACCCCAATGCTGAGGGGAGGATGTAAAAGAATAGCTGGAAACATAGCCACACATGGGAAGAACATGATTACTGAGAATCACTCTATCTGTGGAGATGTGTTAACATCAGGGTCGTCGTGGCTGTGCCTCTCGCTTAGGCAGGACAAGGTCATGGCCAAAGGATCGGGAACTATGGAATGTAAACGTTAACACAAATGCTCCACACTTCATTGGCAAGACCTCACACGTAGGATTCCCGGTTAAATAAATAACTCAGTGTTAACATTTCACAAGGCAATGGACAAAGTATGTTTCTGTCCTCTTCCAGTGCCAGTTTTCTATGAGTACAGTTCATGCAATATAATTTTTGCAAATCCTTGGTGGGAGGAAAAAACAAGAGCCTGTCTATCCTTGCCCAGAGAAACTCAAAATGTCCTTAAACTGGGACATGGGACCAGAAATGAGAAGTACCTAAAAGCTACTTCTGAGAGCCTGAAGGGAACACTAGGGGCAGCTATAAACAGCTTTAGCTGGTTAAAACCACACGGTGTCCTTCATGTGCAGAATGATAAGTGTAACTCACACCATCATGCCCTGGGGCTTCCTTTCTTCTTTGCCTACAACCATGGATTTGCCTCAGTTCCTCCACTTACTACTCATCACTACTGAAACCATGCTTATAAATTGCTTTTCAGAGATGGCTGACCAGGATTTGGGAATTTCAGGAAATGTTATAAGTTCAAAAGGACCATACAAATCATCTGGTCAGGATGGAAAATGAGTTTTAATTCACATTCCATAATAATAGCAATTGATTAGAAGTGGTTGCCTACAGGCCTGGGGATGAGTGAGAAGGATTCAGAGGATGCACGTGGGTGTGAGAATGTGCATCCTAAGTCATTAGCAATGACTACAAGACAGTCACAGAAGAAGCAATAGTCCAGTGCCACTACAACCTGGCCCAGTCTCCTCTTTTTGTGCAAACTGAGACCCTGGGAGGTGACCTGAAGTGATCAGGCTAAGATGCCCCAAGTGAGCCCAATGGAACTCCCCTGAATTTTGTACCCCAGCTGCCTTCAGTTTATTAACACTAAGCATTAACCCACAAAATAGTCATGAGTCACTCAGAGTTCCCTTTAAAGGAATCAGCACTAAAAGCCACCAAGTATTTGTATATTTTAATCAGGTACTCCCACCAAACAGGTAAGGACTCCAATCTAGACAAGGATTTTGACTGAGTGAAGTCCTAAATCGGTGCTTAATAGTCTTGAACACTTTAAAAAGTCATTTACCCTGCAAGCCCCACTCCAGCAGGTTTTCATCTGGAAAATGACTTCCAATTTCACTTACCCCTTCTGAAATTCTAACAAAACTGCCAACTTTCCTTATAGCAAAGTTCTTCTTAAAGCCTTATTAAAGCAAAGGCAAAAAGCTTTTGTATTGTTCCTTGGAAACGTGTCACGCACAAAATGTGTCTGAGGAGATATCAAGTCTTGACACTTAGAAAACCTCCTCCAACCCCACACCAAAAGAAAATACTGCAAATAGCACTGGAAACCAGCCAAAGCTAAGTTCACTGGGGTTGTAGCTTATTATGCTTAAAAATCAATTTCAAGAAGAGAGTGTGTCACAGGTCATTTTCTGCCTTCTAATTTCCCCAAAGTTCTGTTGCTAATCAGCTGACTTGATTTTCCCATGAGCCACCTTGATTGTTGAACATGCATTGAGCAACTGCTGAGATTTAAGGCATTCCAGTGGTCATATTTTCTACCTTGTCATATACTCAAGACAGCATCTTACAGTTAGTTCCCTTAGGCCTTCTCCTGTCCTTAGCTGCACATTCTTCTATTATATGGATCCTGTATGCCAGAAAAGGTCTCCACCTCCCACAGTCCTTTACTTCTCTGATTCCCCCTCAAGGCCCCTCACCTGACAGGCAAGATGTGCAGCCCCTACCTGTGTGAGGTTTACCAGCTACAGATGCAATTTTGGACTCTACAGCCACCGTTTGGCAGGCATCCTCACTCTGTTTTAACTGCCTAAGAAGCTGAGATTCAGAAAAGTTGTGATAACTTGCTTGAGGTTATACATCAGATAAGGGACAGAGAGGGCAAGGTTTCAGATGTCAGGGTCAAAATTTATTATGCCACATTACATTCTACTGCAAATGGTCTTCTTTGAACTTCTTCTGACCATAAAATGAAGAGTCTGTCAGTTTGTCCCAAATTGTAAGCTATTAGAAAAATGTATGTTTTACATGTTCAACATAAATCCTTGCTCCAAAGATGTATTAAGGACATTAATTACTCTTCTTATAAAGCAACATTATCAATAAAAGTGTTTAAGCTACAGACCTTTGCAATGAATATATAGTCCCACCTAGATAAAGGTTTCAGAGATTCTAATACTTACTTCTTTATATTTTAGTACCTTTGAAATTGAGTTGCACATAAATAATTGAGTGATAAGAAAACATGTTTCTTTTTTTAGCTATATATGAAATAAAAGAACACCTTACAATGGATGGCATCTTAAAGTCAATGAAATACAGTACTATTTGCTTGTGTATACTTTCTCTATTTGCAGTAAAAAATGTTAATGAGACAAATGACCAAAAGAAAGATCATGGGTCACAGTATTCACCTCCCGTTTCTGGAAAACCTCATACAAGTGGCCTGCCTAGCCGTTTTCTGGAAAGATCAACTGCCTAGTGTAATAGATACACTTGATAAACAAGGGAGAAGGTCAGCAGAATGGTACAGAAAGTACTATTTGTGAAGTGTATTTTTAAATACCTAACAAGTAAACATAGTGGATTTCTTTTCTCCCAAGTATCACCCACATCAAGAACTACTGTTGCTCAGTATTGCTCGGCTTTAACAACCAGGACCTTAGTTCTACCTGCTTCAGTTCCAAAAACGAAAAGACTCAGAAGATTAAATATTAGCTTGGTTATTGTTTAAGAAAAATACAAAATCCAAGTACTGGACAGCAATACAGAGAACCTTTTAGCCCTGCGCACTATTAACTCTAGGACTCGCTTGCTGACGATTTCCTAGTGGAAGAAGGGCTAAGTGTGAGGCTCCTGTCCCACACCTTCCATTTATTTATTTATTTTCAATCTCAATATAGTTCTGATTTTTTTTCTTATCTGCAATGAACTTCTTTACAGCTCTCACATTTACTATTTTCTGTCCCTGGGGTCCTGGGAGCTCTCAACTTGCTTCTCTCTACTCTTTCCAACATGATCTCAGAATCAACCTCTCCATGGTCATTCTTTAGCACAAATTTTGTCCAACTCCATATACCTATGCATGGGTACCTGCTAACCAGAAACCTTGTTTAGAAAAAATGGAGTCTTTTCCAAAATTGGAATGTGTGACAGCATGAAGTCAATTACTGGCATTAAATTTGAATATTAAGTCAAACTTCAAAGTAGTTAATTCCTGTGGAAAAGGAGAGATTTAAGGGAGACACCTGAACAAGCTGCCGGTAAGATAAGGTAGAGGGCAGTAACATTCACGTTACAAAGTTTCATTTGCAAACCAGTTCCTGGAAACTCAGAATAAATTCTGTTCATCCAGTGGCTCTTAACTTTTTTCAGGAAATCACAAACCTCTCTCCACAAGGAATGCGACAAGTTTGCATGTACTTTCAAGGAGGTCTGACTCCAGATTAGGATGCACATGTGCTGACCTGCACAGAACATAGATATTTATCTACTTCACCTCAGAGGAGGAGAGCAGGGTGACTCTAAAGGGAATCCTGATCTAACGCATTCAAAACTCCTCCTTAGAAATCAAAGAATACAGTATTCCCTCACTTATCACGGATATTACGTTCTAGACCGACCCCCCCCCGCGAAGTAAGAACCTTACATTTATTCTATGCTCTTAAACCTATGTAATTTTAACAACATACGTATACAGTACCGCAAAATCCCGCGATACAGTGAGGCCATGATAAGTGATCCGCGATACTGCATAGAGAGGGACTACTGTACTGTATTTTCAGGTGGTACCAATCACATGAAATTGAAGAAGATTTTAAAAAGGTCACTTCTTTTGGTCTGAGTTAGATAATTATATAGGCATTTTTCTCCCCTAAATTGGGGCAGTCCTTCAGGATGAAGAGGATGCAATAAGACAATGAAAAACAGATCTTTGTTTTTAAAATAATGAACAAGGCTAAAAGAAAATTTGGCCACACCAAAACTAGCATGCAGATTAAAAGTCCTGCTGGAAAACCTCCCAAAGAGAAGTAAAAGATATTAATCTAAGCCAGGTATACAAAATGAACGTTCTTAAAATTAATTTGGTAGGCTGGAAACTTGGTTGACAGACAAGAGATCTTACAGGGGAAACTAATTCACAAAGATATATCATGTTCTTCGAAGGACCCTGAAAAAGTTCAGCCTGACATTGATCCTGCCGCAAGGAAGCAAGCTCTGGATGATTTAAGGGATGAATGGATTTGAAAGGCATGCCTAATGGTTTCAAAGTAACTAAAGCACCAGATGAAATGCTGCCTTTTTCTCAACGGCAGACTGTGTTTGAGTTAGCGACTGCTTTTTCACAATGTTATTTACGATGAGGCAGGTGCACCAGCATAAGGTGGTTTCAGGTGACAATTCAAATTGGAAAAGAGGTCAAGGAAAAGATGGGTGTGGGGACTAAATCAAAAGCTATCTTTCAACATCTGCTATAGCTGCATTGTAAATCTGTCCCAGAATGTCAAGTCAGCATTTCCTTTACACTCAAGAGAATGAGATAGAAAAGGTAGGAGTCAAAGAAAAAAAGTGTTTTTTCAAATACTTAATCCAATGCCTTTACATTGATCACTATCTTTTGGCTTCTGGTCAAATGCTGAGCATAAGTCCCAATTAAAAAAAAAAAAAAAAAAAAAAAAGAAAGGAAAAACCCCACAGAGGTGAAGGAAGGCCTCCCTACCACCGCTGAATGTTGAAAACATATTTGTTTAGTGAGGAGAGGCTTAATTTAATATCCTGGAGTTCCTGGTTCCTCAATAACCACATAGATTCCAAAGGAACTTTGCATTTTGGTGAATATAGCTTCTTCCTATTTTCATTTGAGGTTCCAGAGATCTGAATGAGAAAGAGTTCATATATTTCAGCTTTACCCCAGCTGGTACCTCATTGGCACTGTTGGATCTCAGAATACAAGCTCATAGAGTGCATCTAACTAAAGATTTGAGCCGGGATAAAAGTTCAAGTCAAGTTTTGACACTATCTAAAATATGGCTTACTTTGAGCTTGAAAATATCTAAAAGATTATCTTCTCAGTCCTTTCCTCAGCCAGGGCAAAGTCCTAAAAGCAGAGTCCTCCAGCAACAGCTCTCGGAACTGTAGAAATGCTATACCCTCAGCTAACCTTGATAGAAAGAGGTATTGTGTTGAGAGTACAAACATACAGAGCTGACAACTCACTTCTCTGGCATGTGAACAGAAAGTAAGTAACTCCCAGATAAATACATTCCTTGAAAAGGAGCCACAAATGCTCAGTAGATTTCATAGTCGGGAGGAAAAAAAATCAATGTTTTTGAGGAAAGAAGGCCCTACTTCTCTCCGGAATAATGAAATGGTGGTATTGTTTTCTTATTTGTTATATAGGCTTCTGTACAAAAAATGAATTTGCATTTTGCTTGATTTGTCCTACGTGTTACTTTAAACAGCTACAACTTTTCATCTTTTGTCTTAGGAATACCTTGTTAGCAGTTTATTAAAACAAAAAATGACATTTCAGTACATGGACACTCTAAGTGGGCGTGGATAATCATTTAAAACTTCTCTATGAGATGAATTTGTGCTTCGTGGTAATGGATCACAGAACATGTTGACATTCTTTATGCAGTGTTTTTAATTATCTGCAACTTTCATGCAGTTCCTGAGTTTACCAGTAGATGGCTCTACGTTCATTGTCTTTGTAAGAATTGGTGCTTTCCAGCAACAACAACCGGTGCTGGTTCAGAAAAGTAAAAGAAGAACTGCAGTTTGGGGGAGAAAAATTGAGAAATTAGTACTTGTAATTTTGGCATATTGTTGAACTTAGGAAAGTGGCATTGTTCGTTCTGTACTGTTAATATATATATCGTCGGCAGCCGTCTGTCTCGAGAGACGATGGTGTAGCTTCTTAAGAGTCTATCTGCACCGCCGAGAATGGTTGTGCAGTCCGACTCGGGGGTGACACGGTATCTGTCTCCTCCCATGTTGAATCGACATCTTGCGATGACGCTGGAGTGTCCTCTCCAGTGAAGCTGAAGCTACAGAGCCTGGGCAGGGTGATATGGAGGGTCTGCTGTTGCCCATGCAGCAGACCCCCCCTCTCTTCGCAGCTGAAGGATCCAAGGGAAAGACGGAGTCAATACAGCTTGGCTTCAGGTGCGCCGCAGGAGTTGCCGGTGTTGACTACAACGTCAAACCGC
Source organism: Furipterus horrens (assembly GCF_987537825.1). NCBI lineage: Eukaryota > Metazoa > Chordata > Mammalia > Chiroptera > Furipteridae > Furipterus > Furipterus horrens. The sequence continues at coordinate 164,306,539 of NW_028327172.1, read as the reverse complement.
CTTAGGGACTCCGGCTCCGGATTTTCTGTCGGGGTTTACTCCCTTAGTCTTTCCCCTGGAGAGGTATGCCGCAAGGCAGCGGAGGTTTTTTGGAATCAGAGTTTTCCTTCTCTGATGTGCCCTGACTGGAAGATCGAACCAGCGACACTTAGCTCGCAGGCCAACGCTCAATCCACTGAGCCAAACCAGCCAGGGATTAATATATATATACATATATATATATATATATATATATATATATGTATATATACTGGCTTGATAACGCCAGTTAGTCTTATTACCCATGTCTTAGGTCTCTGTCTGTGATGAGATTTAATTATTCCATTTTCCCAGAGGAATAAAAGTGATCTTCTGGATAATCAAAATCATCATTGGTTAATTAAGTACTGTCAAAAAGGAACCTTCTGGGATATTGGAAATATTCCTCTTTGGCACTGTCCAATACAGTAGCTGTTAGCCATGTGTGGCTATTGAGCATTTAAAATGTGGCTAGCACAAGCGAAAAATGAAATTTTTTATTTTGTTTAATTTACATGTAACAACCCCCCCCCCCCCCCCCCGTGGCTATTGGCTATGATACTGAAAGGCAGTGAAAGTAGCTGAACTATCATTTATATGTGATACAACTCAAGCCAAATTACAGAATATTTTTTGGGAGAGAATCCTTTACTAAAAGGGTATATACTTTTTAAACCCAATCCATCTCAGTAGGAACATGAGCAGATACTTAGTGAGGACATTTAGTAAACAAGCAGAATTTTCTATCTGCAGTTTACTTTAAAACATGGTTACTGGGATAATTTTATTTTTTGGCTGCAAGTTCTTGAAAAATGACACTAATGCCTCCCTTTTCATTCTTTCAGATAAATAGAAAGAGACTGGTAGTCAGCACAGTAAAGTGTTTCCTTTCTTACAAGGATTATTTGTACTTTCCCTGTGTTAAACTAATTTTCATACCAGTGTTTCCTAATAAAATTTCTACCATTTGAATGATTTCCTAGATATAATAAAACAGTAAATATATAAACCTAATAAAAAAATGAATGGCAAAAAAACTGGTGTAAAATTTAGTATATAACAACACTGACTTAATTTTTAAAAATTTCCTGACTCAACCTTCTTGATAATTAATATTTTTAAATATAACTGCAGGAGAAAAACAAAAGCAGTTTAAGGAAATATTAAATCTCTACACAGTTTTCATCAATAAAAATAAACTTCACTCTCCTCTCCTCACTTCCATGCACCCAGAAAATAGGTGAATATCTGACAACAGATCACTTCAACCTTCATTCATTCATGGCTAATACAGGGTGCAACTGCGTGAAGTAATAGTACATCAAAATAAATCAGTTATCACAGAGCTAAAAGAGACTTGTAAATCATCTAGTTCAACACCCTGTCTAATTTTACAGATGTTGCAGGTACAGGGAGTGAGTAAGAGACTTGTTAGGGTACCAGATCAGCTAGAACCCTAGTCTCTCTATTCAAAGGCAGAGATCTGTCCACAGCGCTAGGCTACAACACCTGCCATTTTAGTATCATTGAAGGCTGCACAGATATCATTTTTGTAGATTTCACTGGAGACCCAAGAAAGGACAACTGTGGTTCTTGAAAAGTGAAGGGGAAGGGAAGGCAACTCTTGAATTCAACCACAGTATTTTCAACAATACAATTTGTGTCTTTAGGATCTCACAGAATGTTATAACGTCCTTTCCATTTATTATTTGTGGGAATCAGAACCAAGATTCTCAATCCCTGCTTTAGGGATTCCAGATTCTTCTTTCAAGTTAAGGAGAATATAGTCCTTCCTCCATCTCTTGTCCAAAAAGATACTCTCTTTGGGGTCATCCAAATGCTCCTCCAAAGTCTAATGCCTCCAGGTTGCTTTTGGAGATTGACACCATTGACCCCATCATTTCCTGTGCCATCTTAGGTACCTTGCCTAGCACAGACAGTCAACCCAGCTTCTGCCCTTCGATTTTCTGACCATTTCTCTTTTTCCTAGGTAGGTGTAACTTAATTTATTTTTTCCTTATTGTCGTTTATTAGCCAATTAATTTTAGATTGCAGTGTTAACAATTATATAAGAAATATATATTTTATGATAAATGATAAATATTTAGAAATATATACCTAAGAATATCTTAAATTAGATACTAAGCTAGGGGGGAAATACAATAAATATAAATGCTTTCTGGTGGTTTTCTATTCCAAAAGATTGTATGATCCCCAGGTATCAGGTGTGGTAGTAGCAGATTAACTGTCTTAATGCAGCACATAATATTGAGCAAGACTGAACATGCACATGGGAGAAATAAATTCAAAGAATTTAACACTCCATTAGACAACCAGAAAGTCCAAGGCCAGTATGCTTAGTAGCCAGAAATATTGCCCACCTCTAGGAAAACAAAGGACTGGAGGACATGTACTGAAAGGATGCCAACAAGTAATTTGCTAATCAGGAGAAATCTTCTCATCTTTGCCAGAAAATCCACTTGAAAGGCATAATATAGCACTGCCTGTGAACCCTGATCTCTAGCAAAGGTGCCCTGGGCCCTCATTAGCTCAACTATTATCTCCTTCCCCAAATAAAGAACCATTAATTGATACTTTTTTCCTAGGAAAATCTCAATAGCCAACAATTTTTATTTTTATTATTTCTTAGACATCAATTCTACATTTGCTCTAAACCTGACCTGAACTGTTATTTTCCTCCCAAATCTCCAACCAGTATATACTCTGTCTGGTTAATTGTAACCTCGTTTCTTAGCATAAACTTGTCACCACGGCCCAGTAATGTTTTAAACTGAGACCCAGCGATCACATGCCAAGCTCTAGCTACTGTTTTCGAGAGGAAAGAATAATTATTCACCCCATCTGAGTCTGACTGTACCAGACATTATTCAAGAGTGCAAATCCATGATTCCTGGACTCTTCCTCTTTTATGTACCCAGTTCAGAGACCTTTCCTCTGTCTTTAGAGATCATGTAGGGCTAAATATAGATCTTTGCACACCAGCAGTTCCTGACCGTTGTCACATGGTGCTGCTGACGAAAGATTCCTTGGAGATGTGTTCGGCCCAAAGACACCTACGCAAATTTCAGTGTGTTTTCAACTATACACATTATACCACGCCCACCCCCCACCGAATTAATCGACGATGACAGACATCTACATTCACCAGAACAAGTCGACCCTAGAGATGTGCTATTTAACACTCTCATGCCACCTTCTGCACGTTGCTTTTGCTTAAATTGCGCCTATTTGGTTGGGATAAGGTAAGAAGCAATACTCAAGTGGTAGGCAGACGCGCGCGCATACACACACACACACACACACACACACACACACACACACTCCGTTTTGCCCTTTTCGCTTGTCCCCACCGTTGCCCAAGAAAGAGGAGCCTCCCTCACACTAGCTGCCCGCGAGGCTCCTAGGTACCCCCAGTTCACGTTATTGTCGTCCCAGCAGGTCACCCACAGCGACTCACCTGAACTCAGGCAAGAGCAAGGCGACTCGGTGTGCCCCAAGTTCGCCAGGTGAACGCGAGTGGGATGAAAGAACATCACCCCGCCGGTGGCGAGCACAGCACTTCTGTTGCCTTGTCTCTTCCTAAATCCGACCCTAGATTATGTGGCTCTGACATTAAAAATAATTCCACCTCCACTCTCTCCCACCCCAACCCCCACACACGGAAACTTGCCAATAAGTATAAGAGAACAACCTAGCTGAGTGCACAGGAAGAGGGAATGAAGAAAGGATGAATGCGACTACAACTCGGACAAATCCTCAAAAACTGTACGAAGATCTCACAACAGAAAGCCTGGCTGCGGGTTCAGGGCGAGAGAAGCAAGGAAAAAAACCCAAGCTTTTACTGCCTGGTCCCGGAGGCTGGACCCCGCACCTGTTGGAACCAGGTCCTTTCCCAGGGCAGCCCCAGGTGCCCACGGCGGCGGGACAGGGGGCCTCCCCGGCCCCTTGGCTTTTGCGGGGTGCTTTGCGCCAGTGAGAGCTCGCTTGCTCAGGGTCTCTCGCCGCCCCAGGGAGCACCCAGCCGCAGGGGCGCAGTCTAAGCCGGGCTGGTTTGGCTTGCAGCTCTCGAGTAGCTTAGAGGAGCGCAGCGCACAGGGTGATTGTGCGTTCTTTGAGAACAGCCTGGTCAGGGAACGACCTACCTGCAGATGGACCCCAGATCCTCGCCTTCCCGGCTGTTTGCCGCGACCACAATTGCAACCAAAGGAACTGGAGCGAAAGCTCGCGGAAATAAGTGGGGAAAAAATACCCCGCGCAACCAGTCGGGCTCCTTGTTTATACTGAAACTATGGCCCAGCCCTGGCGCACACCCACTTAGCTCGAAGAGCCAGCCCTCCATCACAGCCCCGCCCACCCCAGCAAGCGAGGGCCAATCACAGCGCAGATCACCGCCTCCAGTGCCCGGGACGGTCTACACGTCACCCCCACCCCCACCCCGCCTCCCCGGAGACTCCAGCTGTGCGGTCGCCCCCGGTGCCCTCCCACGCTGCTGCAGAGGCGGCCTGAGCTGGGCAAACCCCAGCGCAGCTGTGTTTAGCAGCGCTGGTTCGCTGGTTCGGCTCTCTCCGAAGGCGAGCGTTTCCTCCTGGGTGCACCTGCTGGGGGCTTTTGTGCAGTCATGTATGTGTGCGTGTGTGTGTTCATTTACCTGTGTATTACCTGTAAATACCCGCCGGAGTCGTTATACAGTATCTATTAACATAATTATGACCTAAGGCTTACTGTCCATGTAACTTTCAAAAGAAAGCTGAGCGTAATCAAAAGATCATTTGCTCAGCAAGTATTTACAGAGAGCTTGAGTGCTAGGCATTGTGCAAACGCTGGGGGCACACTTCAGGCAAAAAGAAGCTGATCCCTGCCATTATGAAGCTTATGATCTAGTGGAGGACAAATGTTAAGCAAATGGTCATCCAAACAAAATGTAAAATTGCTGCTGTTTCAAGTTCCACAAAGGAAGAGAACTTGTGTTGTGAAATGTGATTCGGGTGGCAAAAAGGGGAGGACAGTCCTCAGTAAAGGCTGTGTTGTCATGGTAACCATATACTCTATCATTGGATACCTGATAACTATTTTTGTAAAGGTAAAAACCTCAATACCTCACTTTGTACAAATAAAAGGAAGCAAAAGGGGAGAGACAATGGAAACAAATAAGGGAAGGAAGAGACCTAAAGAAAAAAACAAAACACTAGGAGACTGTCTTGCTGGCTATGTGAACTTGCCTAAGTAAAGTAGCTTTTCTGAGCTTCAGTTTTCCCATATATAACATAACACTACTTATACCTGTCTTTTCAGACTGTAATTAGGATTACAGAGATAGAGAAACCTTTTATTGTCCCTGCTCCATCATCTTTCCTCCCTCCTCCTTCCTGGGGTGGAAACAGTCATCTTGAAGTTCACGTTGCCTATTCTTAGCTGCTCTCTACCCTCATTTTCTTCATCTGTGCCTCCTCTCACTTCTCGTCTTCTAATTATACTCCCTTGTTCTCTTCTGAAAATGGGTCTCCCTGACTCAGTGATTCACTCTCACTTATCCCAGCCTCCCTGCAGTTTAAAGGAGAAGCCATACAGCCAAGAGAAGTTGGCTGGGGCCAGCCATGCAGGGTAAAGCCCAGAGGCTTGGGCAGCCCATCCCAAATTGTGATTATACTGGTTGATTAGTCTTTCAGGCACTGAAGGACTCTGGGCCCCAGTGTACTCATCTGAAAATAGCAGTCATGGTTTACATAGGGAACTTCTTCAATAGGGTGCTGAGAAAATTAAGAGAGATAATACATGAAATGTATTTTGAACAATGACAGTCAGACCCCACTCCATAGTGTCCTTCCTGGTTTTGTTGTTGTTTCATCCATGGGGCTTACCACCATTTAACATACTATGTATTTTACTTATTATTGCCTCTCCCCTCTCACTAGGATATAAACTCTGTAAGAGCCAGGTTCGTTGTTGTCATTGTAGTTGTTGTTTTTCTGCTGTATGTCAATGTCTAGAACAGTGTCTCACATAAGCACTAAATAAATATATATTAGTTGATTAATTATTGACTAGTACATGTTGGTTGAATTAATGTCTATCATATGATAAGCACTCAATACACGATGTGATTATGTATCAATTATTCTCTATCATGAAAATACATTCTTTACCTTCTCTACTCCTAGTAGTTTCTTTCTGATCTTTTGACTCCATTAATTCAACTCTTATCTTTGTAAATGTTGGTAAAATCAATAGTCAAATTGATGCAAAGAAAGCTAAGACAACAGGGAACAGGATTGTCACAATTGAGTAAACCAACCATATCTTGTCTCCTGGAACTGGCACACTGCCTCCTGAAATAAATTTGGAATATCATCACTAAGAGAGAAATAAGGATTGTGTAACAGTTAGCCTTTGCTGTATAGCAAACATTCCGAAACTTAGCCACTAAAAAGCCATTTATTTGCCCACAGTGCTATGGGTTGGCAGTTTGGGCTGGGCTCATCTGAAGAGTTCTGTTGATGTCACCTAGGGTTGCTCCTGAAACTGCATTTAATCAGTTGACACCTCAGATAAGGCTGGATGGTCTATGATGGTCTAACTCACTTGCCTGTCTGTTGGCAGGCTGTTGGCTGGATATCTTGATTCTCCTCATTGTGGCCTCTCCAGCAAGTTAGCTCAGGTTTAATCGCATGATGGCCTCAGGATTCCATAAAAATGAGAGTAGAAGCTGCAAGGCTTCTTGAGTTCTAAGCCCAGAACTGGCATAACCTCTCTTCTACTAAGTTATTTTGGTCAGAGAAATCATAAGGCTGGCCTAGATTCAAGGGATGGAGAAACAAACTATTCCTCTTAGAGAAATTGAAAATAATTTGTGTCATTTTTCATCTATCACAAATGAATGACTTGCATAGGCAAATAATGGTGTTCCTCCAAACCCTCTCTCTCTATACCTCTCCCTCTCTCTCTCTCTCTTTCACAGGCCTCCTTCTGCCCAGGCTGAATTCACTAAGACACTGTCCTAGCCCTCAAATCTAGGAGAAGAAGAGATGGGGCAGGGGTTGGTCCAGTCTAGTAGGGACATCTCTCCTTGTTTGCGCTTATAGGATGAGGGAGGCCAGGTAGGAAATCCAAAGGGGCCTCTGAAAACCAAGAGTCCTGCTGGGGTGGAAGGCAGGAAATGTAGAGGAACAGTACAAAGTGAGTCTGGCTTTGCTCTCCCTGCCCTGCTAAGGTATCTTAGTCACTTGGTGTTGTCAGGCCTCAGTTTCTCCAGCTCAGTCATGAAGACAACAGCTCTCCTACACATTCTCTGTCCCAGGGGAAAATGACTGAGTTAACCAATAGAATTTAAAAGGGATTTAGTTCTAAATGCAGTGTAATATTCTGGATTGGATTTTGAAACAAAAAAAAAGGAGATTAGTGGAAAAGCTAGAACTCTGAATAAGGTCTGGATTTTAATTAATCATGACATACCGGACTTCCAGCCAAGATGGAGGCAGAGACAGACATGCTGCATCTCCCACCACAACTAAGAAGGAATACAACTACCTCAAAACTAGAAATAACCAGAAGTTCCAGAAAATCAAACTGTATGGAAGTCCAATAAACAAAGATATAAAAAAGAAATACTCATCCAGACAGGTAGGAGGGGCAGAGCCAGGGCAGAGAGGACATGGTGTGGTGGTGGCAGCAGCGCTGGCAACGGCAGGCCAGTGGAAAGCGCAGTCACACATTTTAAAAAGTCAGGAGGGACACTTGGGGAGCGTTCCCAGCTTTTCACGAGACCACGCACCTCATGGTCCCAACACCGGGGAAAATCAAGACTCATTGCTTCTGACAGTGCAAACCAGTGGGGGTTGGGGCAGAGGAAGAAACTGCCAGTCTCTTAGCAGAGTACACTTGTTTAAAGGGCCCCCATGTCCAGGAAAGAGTAAGACTGAAGGACTTTGTTAGGTCCAAACCACTGTTATATGAGTTGTTAAAGGGAATTGTTTAGAAGAAGGAGGATCAAGACAATGAACATTAAAATGAAAACTGTATTACAACAACCAATAGCAGAAGCTAGAGAACTGAGGCAAGGGCAAACTAAGTAGGCAACGAGAAGGGAAAAAGAATTATAGGTAAGGGGAGAATATTGGGGGGAGGTCAGCGGGGAGGGGAGGGGGTAGAGGGAGGGAGATAGTGCAGGAATTGGGAAGCATAGTGGGAGGGAGTGGAGTGGACAGGAAGATGTTGAAAAGAACTATATGCAGGACCAATGGCCAGGGACTAAGGGGGGATACAACTGGAGGGAGGGGGGATCAGGGGGGAAGGAAATTGGGACAACTGTAACAGCATAATCAATAATAAATAAATAAATAATAAAAGGCCCCCATGGTCCTAGAACATCTGTAGACCTATCCACTCTGGGAATGAGAGTCAGGGCAACAGCAAGAGAGGCATCAGTCCCATACAGAAGTGGGAGAACTGCCTAGAAAAGGGGTGAGTGTTGGACAAGTGGCACTGTTCCCTCTCAGACCCCTCCCCCACATACAGCGCCACAACATTGTAAAACAGGTCACCCTGTACTGACAAATACCTAAGGCTCGGCCCCTTACAACATAACAGGAGCAATAGCTCTACCTAAGACACAGAGGCAAACAAACACAGGAGCCTGTCAAGATGAGGAGACAGAGAAGTATGGCCCAAAAGGGGGAATGGGTCAAGGTCCCAGTGGGAGAACTAAGTGGTGAGGAGATAGCCAACCTAACAGATGCAGAGTTCAAAACACTGGTGATAAAGATGCTCACAAGCTTGACAGGTATGCTTGAGTATGGTAAGCGCATAAGAGAAGAAGTGAAGGCTATGCTAAGTGAAACAAAGGAAAATCCACACAGAACCAATGGTGAAGGGAAGGAAACCAGGGTTCAAATCAATGACTTAGAACATAAGGAAGAAAAGAACAGACAACCAGTACAGAATGAGGAAGCAAGAATTTTTTAAAATGAGGGAAACTTCCCAAATTTTGTGAAGGAGTTGGACATACAAGTCTGGGAAGCACAGAGGGTCCCAGGCAAGCTGCACCCAGAGGGGACCACACCAGGATGCATTATGATTGAGATACCAAAGGTGAAAGATAAAGAGAGAGTCCTGGGGGCAGCAAGAGAGAGGCAGAGAGTTGCCTACACGGGGTTGCCTATAAAACTATCAGCTGATTTCTCAGAGGACACTTTGCAGGCAGGAAGGGACTGGCAAGCAGTATTCAATGTGATGAAAGGCAACCTGCAACCAGGATTACTCTATCCAGCAAAGCTATTATTTGGAATGGAAGGGTAGATAAAGTGCTTCCCAGACAAGGTGAAGCTAAGGGAGCTCATCATTGCCAAGCCATTATTATATGAAAGGTAAGTCAAAGGGACTTAGTTAAGAAAAAGAAGATCAAAACTATGAACACTAAAATGACAACAAACTCACAACTATCAACAACTGAATCTAAAAAATAAAAACAAAATCCAATGAAGCAAACCAGAATAGGAACAGAATCATAGATATGGGGATCATTTGGAGGGTTATCAGCTAGGAGGGGGGAGGGGAGAAATGGGGATATGGTGAAGGGATTAAGAAGTATAATCGATTGGTACAAAATAGATGGGGGGAAGTTAAGAATAATATAGGAAAGGGTGAAGCCAAAGAACTTATATGCATGACCCATGGACATGAACTAAGGGGGGTGGGATTGGTGGAGGGAAGTGGGGTACTGGGCAGAGGGGAGCAAAGGAGAAAAAATTGGAACTATTGTAACAACATAATCAATAAAATATACTTTTTTAGGACAAAGGGCCACAGCGCAGCAAAAAAGGTTGCGGATTGCTGCTGGTCGCTGGGTCGTGACAACTACACAGGCACTGTGTGGGGAAGGAAATAGACTTACAGGTCCAGGAAGCACAGAGAGTTCCAAAAAAACTGGACCCATGGAGAACCACTCCAAGACACATTATAATCAAAATGTCAAAAGTTAAAGATAAAGAGAGAATCTTAAAAGCAGCAAGAGAGAAGAAAAGAATCATGTACAAAGGGGTCCCAATTAGACTATCAGCTGACTTCTCAAGGGAGACCCTGCAGGTAAGAAGGGACTGGCAAGAAATATTCAAAGTAATGAAAAGCAAAAACCTACAACCATGAATATTCTATCCAGCGAAATTGTCATTCAGAATAGAAGGGCAGAGAAAGTGTTTCCAGGACAAAACAAAACTGAAAGAGTTCATTAGATCCAAACCACTGTTATATGAGATGTTAAAGGGACTGGTTTAGAAAAAGGAGGATCAAGACTATGAAATCTAAAATGAAAACTGCATCACAAGAAACAACAACAGAAGCTAGGGAATTGAAACAAAGGCAACCTAAACAGGCAACAAGAGTGGAAAAACAACTATAGGTATGGGGAACATATTGGGGGGAGGTCAACAGGGAGGGGGAACAGGGAGAGGGAGGGAGATGATATAGGAATTAAGGATCATGGTAGGAGGGAATGGAATAGACAGGTTGAGAAGAACTATATGCACAACTAATGGACATGGTCTAAAAGGGGGGGACAACTGGAGGGAGGGGGCCACCAGGTGGAGGGGAGCAGAGGGAAGGGAAATTGGGACAAATGTAACATTATAATCAATAAAACACATTAAAAAACAAACAATATATATATATATATATACTTTTTTAAAAAGTGACATACCATGATCAGTCTCTTAGTTTTGACAAACATACCAAGTAAGGTGTAAGATGTTGACTTGGGGTAGGCAGGGTGCTGGGTTTATGGGAACTCTCTACTATTTTGGCAGCTTTTATGTAAATTGAAATATATTCCTAAATAAACATTTATTAAAAAACAAAAAAACCCTAGTAGGTATGTGTATTTAATTAAACTAGAAGCCAGTTGTGTTCACTGCAAAGCAATGTTTATTATTTGTCTCAAACACAAATATAATATAAATTTTTGTGGTTTATGATATTCTTAAAACACTTAAACTTCAAATGAAAATTTCACAAAGCATAATTGCCTTCAAATATTTAGAATTTGCCATGCGAAAGAGGAATGAGGCTCCAGAACACGAGATACGTTCTAAGGGGAAAAAGTGTAAAGAAATGGATCACAGCTTCAGTGTAAGAAAAACATTAAGATGTCCTAAGTGGAGTAACAGCCTTTTTCAGCATTGAGTTCCCTTTCTGGATCTTAAAGGACCTTAGGAAATGGCCAAGTAACTCACCTAAACACATCCACATTTTCTCTTTCACTTACTTTCTCAATATCACTCTAGAATATGGAGATGAACATTCCAAGGATATGGAATCTTAGCCCCAGTTATAAGAAAAAACAAAGGCATTGGTCCCACAACTCACTAATAGTCAATCTAGACCACAGCCTACAAAAGCCAAGAAGACAAGCCCATTTTTTTAATCAATATGGTGCATTTGTCTCTCCTATATGTTAACAAAAGCTTGAGTATTTTATAAAGCAAAAATGTGAATAAATTTTTCTGAAAATCAACAGTTACTAAGCAAGGTGTGTTAACATGACACTGCAGTTGGTTAACTATCCTATAGGATCTCTGATCTAAACACAGCTTCTCCAGAACACGCAAGTTCTTTTTTTTTTTTTAAGAATAAAATATAAACAAAAACCAAAAATACCTAGAGTGTGGCACAGATACCGAAGTGTTTATTTTATATAAAGAAAAAAAGGAATTGCTATTGCACAGAAAATACAGTTAAAGGAAGAAGAAGACAATGTAACTATGCCCTCCCACACCCACCCCGTTCACAGAGAATAATCCTTAAAGAAAACCCTTATCTCCCCCTTGCCTTTCGGTGTACTTTTCCTTGACTCCCCTTTCCTCATCATCTGAGAGTCTAGAGTGAAAGGGGGAAGGAGACCGCTTGGTGTGCTTTGGTTTCATGCTTTCTTCCTGCTCATAGGCCAACCTAGCTTCTTAGGGGGCTGTGTTAGAATTTCATCATAATAAAAAGTGTGTATGTACTTGGCATTGCCTCTGTACGGACATTTCTCTGAAACCTAAGAGAAGGATCATGAAGGCAGGACATGAAGATTTAGATATTCAAGATCCCGAGTCCCTGCCTGGTCACATCAATCCTTTTATAACTATAAATGAACCCTGCCAGTTAGAAGGAATTTTTGTGAGAAAACACACAACTGGGTCAGCCTTGGAATGGTAATTTCAATAATAAATCCCAACAGTTGTTATCGTTTGCAATGTCCATTCACATCCATTTTCTCATGTATGGAGAACACTGGGTCTGCGAGGGTCATTCAACTGTAACAGTGGTCACTACAGAGCATGTATTTTCCCTTCCTGGTATCACTAAAAATATCATAAATAGCCATTTATTTAAATTTGCTAAGAAGGAAAATGCTCCTAAATAGAAGGGAATGAACTAGAAAAGATAACTTCAGGGAAGTCTCTTCCACGTGTTCCTGTGATCCTTTATCACTGCCACCTTTTATCTCCCAGACCACAGAGTTATACAAAGGAAGGCAATGGCTGCCTGGAAAATTCCACAACAGACAGAGGAGGTTTTCAAATCCCCTAAGAAAAGGTAAAAAATTACTCTACCTTCATTTATAGCAGACAAGCACTATTGAAAGGCAAATTTATTATTTTCCCCATATAAGCCTTATCATTTCACTCATTTGTCAATTCTTATACACTCTTCCAAAGTAATTATTTACAATATCCTCAAGAGGGATATTGATATTGAGAAATTAAGTATAACTCGGCCTAATCACAGGGTCATGAGACCATCTCATCATCTTCACTGATTATATAATGCAGAGTTAATTATTATTTCTGCACTGACAAAGAAATATTTCATAACCTTAAACATGCATCATTTTGATAAGACACATATATCACCATTTTAAGTAGAAATTCAACTATATTTAAAATGGTATATTTAGATAAATATTCTTCATCCTATAAAATATTTATAGTTAAGAGTATATATAAATATATTTCTCTATTTCTAACATCTCTTTCTAGCAGTTTCTTTTTCTGGTTCTTTGTGAATGAGTTAATTCTATAATGAATTTTTTTAAAGGTTTTTCTGTTTCAAATTCTTATAACCTTTAATATTAAGTCTGATTATTTTGCTAGAAGATCCCCTCAGGTTTGACTAATTACCAATATATATCCTTAAACATTGAGTGGGAAGGGAGAAGGGATAAAATGAATAATAGAATAATAAAATTTTACAGCTGGGAGAAATATTAATGATCATCTCTTTTCATCTTTCCCCACCCCTACACCACCAACCAAGGCAGATTTTTTTAAAGGCATTTTTGAGATGAGGAAATTGAATCTTAGGAAATTAAATGATCTCTCTCCAAGGCCATCCAACAAGATAATAGCAAAGTTACACCAGTCAAAGAGCCCAGGTGATGAGTCCAAGACTTCAAACACGACATAATTTTACTTCCTAATTATTCCTGCAGGGGTGAAATCTCTGGAGCTACTTTGATATTACAGAAGTATAATTTGTTTTCAAATATTGATGATAAGTATTCTCTATTAAACACTTCTTGATAAAATGATAAAGAATTCTCTAGATGTTGCTAAAGCCTTTTATTAGAATTCTCTAATTCTTAATACCATTTATCTTTTTTAATATTCAAGATAATAAGAGAGGAAACTCTTGCTTGTATTATCATTAAAGTAACATGGTCTACACTATTAATAACACTTCATAAAGTATATTGGAGAAATTATGTTGATCAAAAAACTTACCTAGTAAGCATGTACTATTGTCATCATGAAAACATATCCCTAAGGTATTTTCTCTTTTATATGATAACATAAGTGATTTTCATTAGACTGTATAATTTTGAAAAAATATTAGATCATTGTAATTTCTAGATGATTCTGGGATGGTTAATTTTGTAAAATGTCCAAACATTTATTTTGGCACATGGAAATCATAATAAAACCAGAATTTCTGTATGGTATATTTAGCTAGATATTGCTATTGAAAAACATAAAGTGAAACATATTTTCTGCACAAAAACAAATGGTGCAGATCATATAGTTTAACTATTTCTCTAGTAAATTAAAGAGCATGGCTATCTGAGGGAAGGGGTGAAGGTGAGACTGAGGATGGAAGACAAAGGGAACTTAAACTTTATGTGTAGTGTTTGATTTCCTTCGTAAAGACATAAAGCAGATGTGACAAAATGTTCATTATTATCATTTGTGCATGGTGGGTACACAGGTGTTTATACTTTTATATTGTATAAACTTATTCAAAAAAACAAAAGAATTTATAATCAAAATTGGGTATTTTCATAGAACTCTACTGCATAATCCTAAACTATATTTAAAGCTTATATTTTAAGGCAATATATACTGGTATATGTCTTGTTTTACCTTTTTCTGCTCACTGATTAGTCACATTTATAAAATAAAACTATCAGTCAACAGTACAGAGATTTTATTTGGTGCCACTGTAGAAAATAATAGGTACCAAGTTTATTAAAGGATGTTATGCAACTCCCATAGTTTATCAAAATTAGCCCCTCTCTTGCTTTTTTGATGTGATAGTGTGTGCCCCCCCCCCAGAGATGTGTATTGTGAATAAACACACAAAATAGCTTTGATTCTTAACTGAAGTCTGCTTTAAAGTCAAATCTCCCACAGACCAACACCACTAGCATATGATTAATGTTTCTAAGACCTGGAATTAACTGGTGATAATTTTAGAATCTACAATTATTCACATAATTTTTTCTAATTAGCTGTCTGAAGAGTGGTCAAGAACTAAAGGCAAATGGGGTTGACCATACGGACAAAACGTCCCTATTAGTGGAATGGCCCATTTACTTCAGGTCTGTTGAGAGAGATGAGGTGTGTGTTTTGAGATGTGTTTGGATGAGTAGGTGGGGTGGAAGAACCCTGCTCTTGCTTGTAGAGGTAGAGTTTGGAAAGAGTTGGAGAAGAAGACATTTTTTTTTTGGCCCAGACTATTGCTCAATGATTTTAAAGAGACTTTCCCCTAAGAAAGTGTATATGAAGAAATAGACCTAAGAAAGACCAAGGCCTTTTCTACAGAGATATGAATTTAACATTTTTCATTAGATGAAATTCATAACAAAGGGCAAAATGAAATGTCTCACTCTGGATAAAGTTCCTCAGCTATATAAAACATCGTCTTAAGTTCTATTTCATTTATAAGAACTCATTAAAAAAACTCTTTTTAAATGCCCTGGCTTCCTAAGCTAAAAGTTGAACACCAACTGTTACAAAAGGCAGTCATGAATCCAAACTTTCTAAATTTCAAAATACCAACAACAAGCTGTATGTTTTTCCCAAAACAGTTAAACTAGGACATGCTGATTTGAAAATATCTCTAAATAGATGCCATTTTTGTTAGCCCCACTCCTGCTTTTGCATTAAGGCTAATGGCAGACACATATCATATCATTTTTTGATTCAGAACAAACAACAAAGTATAAATGAATGTGAATTTCATTCTATGCCTTTCCACGACCCAATCTTTTAAAGTATATCACAATATCATAAACTCCAGAAACACCTCACCTGGCAAGTAAGGTGCCCATTAAGCTTCATAAATTTTTATAATTTTTAAGTTTTTTTCTTTCTTTCTCTTCCTTCCTCCCTCCCTCCCTTCCTTCCTTTCTTTCTTCCTTCCTTCCTTCCTTCCTTCCTTCCTTCCTTCCTTCCTTCCTTCCTTCCTTCCAAGTTCAGCAAACTACATAGTGGTGAAAATTTTTTTACTCCAAATCTCAAGAGTAATTAATGCACCTTCAAGAAAGAAGGAATGTCTAAACCTGTTAAATAAGCATCCTTTTAGGGAAAAACAACCAGTACATTGAAATAAGTCATTTGCAAAAAAGCTTGTAGAACTTGTTCCAGAGCACACAAAATGAGGGAGGAAATGCAAAGCAAGGCAGCCCGCTCAGAGTAAACAGTGGAAAGGACTAGGAAAAGAGCAGCTGGCCAGTACTGCAAAGGGACTCTGCTCAGCGTAGGAACAAATGAAGAGCATCCTATAAAACTTGGCTCTCCACTGGAGAAGTTAACATCTCAAATTCTTAGTTTTCTCAACTGGAAAATTTGGAGTGAACTGAATTATATGATTTCAGAGATGTCTTCCAGCTGTTACTTCATATTAGGACTGTTTTAATTGTTAGTTTTTAGTCCAGTTCCATCTGGATACCTTAGAAAAAAGCCAAGAGGCTTGAGGAAACACAGAACTGATAGACATAACCCAACTCCGCTGATTTTATAATTCTTGGCATACTCTTTCCCTAGAATTCAATGTCTTCATTACAATAGTGATTATGACGCTTGCAAGAGTCCCTAGGGATCCTCTTTCACTTTTCTCTAAGGCTTGACATATATTAAGAGGCAGTGGCTGCAACTAAGTGTAGCATGGCCCAGTAATACCTCTGCTCTGGGTTTGATTAATGAGATTTGAGATTTAACTGTGATGATGGGTGGTCTATTTCTGGGACTAATTTCTTATCCAACCAACCCAATTTGCCTGGGATTATCCTGGTTTTAGCACTGAAAGCCCTATGTCTTTGGCAAACCCTCCGATCCAGGCAAATTGAAATGGTTGATCACCCTAACTCCACAGATATTTACTGAGAACCTACTGTGAGCCAAGCCTTAGAAAAGACATTGGTAAACCAATGAGAACAAAATAGGCAAGGTTCTTGCTGTCATGGGGGTACCACCCAGGTGGGTAAGACAGACATTAAACAAAGGGAAGAAAACAATCAAGCATTACAGAGTGGGGTCATTACTAGGATGTAGAACAGCGGTGGGCCTCTGCTGCAAGACGGGAAGAGATGCCTTCTCTTACAGTAAGACCTAAAGGACGAGGAATCAGGTATAAGTATCGCCAGGACAGGTTAGTTCTAGATCATTGCTAAGAATGAAAAGGCATTTCAAGAAGACCTTGTGACTCCGAAAACTATCTTATTTATCCATTTATGTATTTACTGTTGGAATTATATTTAGAGAAATATTCTGATAATTAGAATAGAAAGTACATGAGTGAAGGCCTTGTATATAACTCTTATGCCCACAACAATACTTGGTGCTTAATATGTACTGAATAAATAGATGAGTGAAAATATTGCTACCTTTTGACCTACTATGTAGCCTCCTAGACTCACTTTCCCTTTTCTCAACCAGCCCATCCATAAAGCAGATGGAGTTATAGATTCTATGGGCCATGGAACACTCATAAGCTCTAAATTGAAGCTATTCTGAGTCAGTCTATGTACATGAGCTCCAAGAGAGATTTGTTAAGCTTTTTTCTTTGCTCTGTGTTCATATATTGACTCAAGATGTTAGGTGCTCTGCTACCTAAGCTGAGGAGAGATTGACCTCATAGTTTTAAGCCTGCAGCTTTATGATAACCAGCCTCAAACAGTGGGTTGGTTGTAGTATTACTAATTAAAAGAAGGCAGAGGTCTAACAAACTCACCATTTCCATCAGGAAATTTCTCACCTCCCCCAGAATAGCTCCCCCTTATGACCTTCTAATTTCTGATTAGGGTATCTTTTTCTCAGGGTTGAGACCTGAAAGTCCCCTTGGCCTCTTTATTTGAGTTTGTTGCTTGCATTCAGTCCATAGCTATATACTCTCATTTTCTACCCCCAAATTCTTCATCCCCTCCTTTGCCATTTCTGGTTCCATTGCATTCAGAGATTAGAGAAACAACCACATACTCGATTGCCACCCTCTTCCCCATTGCTAAGACAGATACAGATACATATATAATATACTGCCAGAATAGATTATCCCTGATATCTGGTATTTCAGGAAACTGAATTGCTCATTTGCTTTAAAACTGACAGTGGTTTACTCTATTGAAACAAGGTCCTCAACCAAACTTCCATCTTATCTCTTATTTTTATTTTATATACATAATAATCTAATCGAGTAAACAGCTTGTTTATGTTTTCCCACCTCTATGATTTTTATCACACTAATCCATTTACTTGGAATGAACTTCCATGGTCCCAAGATATATTGCAAATCACAGTTCCTGCTTGCATTTTAGAAACTCATTTTTTTATTTTTTAAATTTATTTTTTAAATACCTTGTTTATTTACAGGACTAGAAACTCATTGAAATAATCTTAATTTTAAGTTCCTATAAGAAATTTTTAATACCTGATACAGCTATAATAATGAATCATAATGACTATCAATTACTGATGATTTAATACTACAAATACATTTTTGAACACAAGCTGAGTTCTTCTGTAACAATGGAAAATTATAGCAGTGGGGAATTATAACCCACCCCACCATTCTTTTAACATTGTTTCTGTAAGGCCTGACCCTGACTAATATGTAGCTTATAGATGAACCACATGTTTGTGTAAGAATCCTAAGAACTAGCTTCAAAAGATTAAAAACTCCAACCTTCAGGCATCCCAACTCCCAGAGATATGCTGACCTTCAACCATTGAGTCAGGATGATGTAAAATGAGGATATGTGAATCCAGAAAGACTAAACCAGGATGATACACACCGGACCATCATTTGCCTTATCAAAATGGACTGTGCTCATCTGCACGTAGAGAACTTTTCGACCCCCTCCCTTGAAGTCTTTGTTCCATTACCCTCTCTCTCCTTATAAAAACCTCTGACTCCACTGAGATGTGGAGATGCGCTTTGAAACATGAGTCCCCTGTCTTCCAGGTGGCTGGAAGCTGAAAATAAACCACTTTCCTTTATATCAGCACCTGCCTCTCGAGCATTGGCTTCTGTAGTGGCAAAGAGCTGGACCTGCTTTTAGTTTTACTCCTATTGTAGGTTTTAGGGATTCAAAGCTCTGGTCTCTGATGCTAAGTTAATTGTTAATGGATATGATTGAAGGACTCAGCATTGGCAACCACTTTAAGCATCAGAGGGTTTTCTATATAAGCAGGAATCATATGTGGTCATTCAAATTAAATATAATAAAAGGTGGTGTAGGGTGACTAACATACATTGAGCATTTACTACATGCCAGGGATTGTGCTAAGTGCTTTTCATATACATATAATTATTTAATGTGTATAATGATCATATAAAGCCCTTAATATTATCTCCATCTTTATAGAAGACATAACTGAAGCTGGGGGAAGTTTTTAAAAATTGCCTGAGAATAACCCCCTAATAAATAATAGAGCCAAGATTTGGATCCTGATGCATCCGACTCTGTGGTCTTTGTATGACAAGGAAGACACAGTCTGTAGAGCAGACACATAAATGTCAGGTGGATTTTCATTGTAATAGGTGCTGTATTTAAAATAAATCCAAAGCTTGTGTGCTATCCTTGACCACATAAGTGGTTGTGGTACAGGTTAGGGGTGGAGCAACGCTACGTAATGATCAAGATCACCCACAATGGAAACAGGAAGAACTTGGTTCAAATCTCAACTCAGTGTGAACATGAACAAGTTGTTTAATTATTAAAAGCTTCAGTTATCTCACCTGTGAAATTAAAATAATAATGCTTGTTTTAAAAGAGAAATAATATCAAGCTTCAGTACAGTATCTGGAACACAGAATTCACTCAACAAATGGTAGTTAATTAAATATAATTATACTATTCAGCAGCCTCTTTATGCTTAATACCTCAGCCTCTTTCAAACTCCTTTAAAAAGTATAACTATATGTGCTGCTCTATTTGTGTGACTTAATTGTTAAATGGTTGTTGAAGAACCATTTGAAAGTTGTTGACGCCCTTAAAGACTTCAGCATGCAGCTCTGAAAAATAAGGACATTCTTGTACGTAGATATTTATGTACCTAAACTCCTAGGAAATGTCAACAATATTAACTAATATCATCTAATTTCTAGTATATGTTTAAATATTAAAATTTCCTTTTTAAATTTTATTTTTATTGTATTTTTCCATTACCATTTATCCCCCTTATGCCCTCTTTTTCCTCCACCCATCCCCCCGCTCCCAATCACCACACTGTTGTCCATGTTCCATGAGTACTTTGTCTTTTTTTGCTGGATCCTTTCAGCCCCTAACTACCCGCCCCCCCAGCGCTGTCAGTCTGCTCTCTATGAGTTTGCCTCTATTTTGTTTGTTAGTTCAGTTTGTTCATTAGATTCCATATATGAGTGAAATCATATGGTATTTGTCTTTCTCTGACTGGCTTATTTCACTTAGTGTAATGTGCTTCAGTTTCATCCATATTGTCTCAAAGGGTAAAATTTCCTAAATTGTTCCCAAAAACTCTTTCAAAGGATTTTTTGAACCAGGTTGTAATCAAGGTTAATGAGTTATATTTGGTGGTTGTTTCGTTGTTCTCTTTCACACCGTATGGGCCCCTTCTCCGCTCCCAGTCCTTGACTGCTTTTCATGGCACTGCCTTTTCTGAAGAAACCAATCCACTTGTCTTAGAGAAAGTACCATTTTGTGGATTTGTCTGATAATTTTCCTTAAGGTGCCATTTAACTTGTTCTTCTGTCCTCTGAGTTATCTATACATTGGAATGCAGGTTTTAAAGCCTTACTGCCTTTTAGTTAAACATTGTGGCAAGAACACTTCTGGTAGGTATAAAATAGACAGGGAGACATTAAGAATAGTAAAGTAAATAGAGAATCCAAAGAACCTATGTGCGTGACCTATGGACGTGAACTAAGGGAGGGGGGTTATTGCTGGAGGGAAGGGAGATACCTGGTGGGGGGTGGGGGGGACAATTATAATACCATAATCAATAAAATATACTTTAAAAAATGTCAGTGCTGTGTAGTTTATATTACATCACATAAAAATTTCCATGACCACTTCCTCTTCAAAATATTTTGTGGTTTTCTCGCTCTCGCTGGAGTATGGCAAGACCGACCCAGTGGTTTTCCACTCTGCCTTCACTTTAGAATCTTTTGGGGAGTTTTTAGAAACATTTGTTAGTGAGTTGCATCCCTGGGATTTCTGGCCTAGGGCCAGCCATGGGTAGTTTGGCAAGGCCTTCTCAGGTGATTTTCATTGTAATCAGGGTAGTGTGACTGGTTTACAAACCAGACTCTGAAGGCTTCTTAGCACACCTTCTTTATTTACCCCCTCATATTTTCAGTGTTCAGTAGAATGCCTGACTCATAATACATGTGGAATTAATTTTCAACATATAGGCAACTCACCTTCCTTTTATACCATAGCTTTTTCTTTTTTTCTAAATGTGTACTATGAAGCCAATAGGTTAATTTTATAGCTGGTTTTATATCGTTTCTGAAAACGATATATTGACTGAAAAAGAATCATTTTTGAACTTCTGAGAGAGAGGAAAGTGTAATCATTTAGCTATAGTGTTAGATTAATTTGATTGTAGACAGTTTCTTTTTCTTTTTTCTTTTTATTTTTTTCTTTTCACATTACCAGTTCTTCCAGTTCTTATTGTGAGGACTGGTAAAATGATTCTAAAATTACATACAGAGGAAGAAAGACTGGAAGTTTATCCTAGCTGTAATTGTTTCTTTCAAATATATCAAGGAAATTTCAACCAGGTGGAGGAGTGCAATAGAAAGAGAAGGAATACATATAGTTATGCTTCCATTTGCTCAAATTCAACTGTGGCCAAATCTTTAAAACAGATTAAAAAGATATATACTTTGTTAGGGCTTGTCAAAACTAACCATCTGTAGTTTCAAATACAAAAAAGGTGAGAAAGGCCACCTTTTACTAAAAAAGGAGGCTATCCCATAGCAAACTTAGGAAATAGAGACTATATAATTATTTATTGTACTTCTACTAAGTGGAAATCATCAACAACCTAAGAGGAAATCAGCAAAGGGTATGATCACACAGTAGTATCTGAAAAGGCTTTTACACAGATGGAAGATGCTCAATCTGAATCATTAACAAAAATGTAAATAAAAGTTATGCTGAGATCTTTTCCTTTAATTCATCAGACTAGCAAAAATCCATTGTTGTGGAGGATTACAAATGCATGCACCTTTTGAACCAACAATACCAGCTAAAGAAAATTATCCTATGATACAGTCCACTCATTATGGGGAATAACAAAGTTTTTCATTTCCTCCGGTAGATTAGAAGCAACTAATTGTCTTAAGTTTTCATACATTCATAGACTCAAACACTTTGCAAGTATAATAGAAAATACTAAGAAAATTGTCCTGACAAGGAAGGCTCATATGCTATTTAGTGAAAAAGGTACAGATTATTATGCTCTATAGTATACAAAAGAAGAAAAAACAAAGGAACATATATTTGTACTGTATGATTTTTTACAGAAAAAATGTGGGGGCAGATAAACAGAGATGATAAGTGGTTAGCTGTTTGGGGGAGGAGATAGGAACGAGGTAGGTGGTTGAGAGTAAGAGTGAGAAAGCGGAAGGAAATGTTTCACAAGACACTTCTTCATCCTTTATTGTGTTGGTAGTGTGTGTATTCAAAAATTTAAATATTCCTTAAAATCCCTATCAAAACTTCTGGGAAAATGTTTTTTCTTTTTTTTTTTTTTTTTAATTAGAAAATATTTTTATAGTCCTTATTCTTATTGTAGAGTTTCAAAGTCAATTCTATTCTCAGTTTCATGAAAAATGAAACCGAAACTCTGCATATTTCTCATACACCCAGACTTAAAACATGGACTCAGGAAAAAAACTCAGAAGAAAACTTATCAGGATAATTTCCAATCTTCAGATTTGTTGTTCCACAGAAATTAAAAGTTTTAGCATGCATTTAAACATGCCCTATTTAAAGTCCAAACAGACCATTGTTGTAAGATAGCTATCCCAAAGCTAGTGCTTACATAAAACTTAAGTAATGTCGTCAAAGTAAAATTAGCCTCTTTCTGCCATGTACTCTCCATGGAACCCACAGGAGACATGACTATCTGACAAGCGGATAGGAGAATTCCACCTAAGAAAAAGAAGAGATTCTTTCTTCACAGACAAGTCAATAAAAGCAAAAGGAATTTTGGGTTATTCATTTGGCTCTTAGCATCTAATACTTTCAGTTACCAGTTTACTTTTCAATGTATTGTGTAACAAAAAAGTATGGGACCCTTGCTGTATTACCAGTACTTTGCCAGCGTAATGCAAACAGGAAGTGCATCATAAAAGTCTGACGGACCACAGTAAAATAAATCGGTATTCTAGGGTTTTTGTGATTTACTAAGTCATACATACTCTCTCAGGTCATTTTTCTCTGAAAGTGGAGTGACTGTGACAAACTGGAATACCTCAGAATTTTGATATGATCACTAAGTAATACCAAAAATACATAAGGCTTTAGAAGTATTACTACTGCTATTATGGCACAGATATAAAGAGAAAGGGCAAAGAAAGAAAAAAAAAACGATTTCAGGATATCATTCATGGAGAATTGGTCTTATTTTTACAGCTGAACTAAAGGAAACCTAGATAGGTTAAGTAAGTTGCTCAAAATCAAGTAGCAAGTCAGAAGAAAACTGGAGGCAAATTTCCATTCAGTTGTTTTGATTGAATGTCTCGTTTTTCTACTATTTTTATTACTTGAAAACACATGGAAAATGAGAAGAAAAAAGGCCACTTGATGCCTTTGGTCTTGGGAAGGCTGAAAAAACAATGAAGAAGTGATCAGAGAAGGCACAAAAAGGATAGCAGAGTATGGCAAAGCCCTGGTTCAAATGATTATAAAAAGGAAAAGAAGAAGGGTGGGAGGTAATACAAAACTAACTTTTACTGAGCATTTCTGACTTACCAGAGTCTTTAGAAATTTATCTTATTTAACCATCACAATCTAATTAATGACATCTCTATTTTTTGGCTGAGGAAACAGACAAGAAGTAGTTAACAGAATTGTGTGAGACCAGACAGCTAACAGTTGGCAGGGTTGTGATGAAGTCTGGCACTATGGAACTCTGGATATGACCCCTAATCACTCTGCCTCATTCCACAATTACACCTAAATCCTATATAATTTTATTATCTGATGTCATGTCACCTCAATAATTTCAATAAAAATATTATATATATGTGATTGTAGAGGATGTGAGTCCAATAGGAGGTTTCTACATATTTTTCAAAACATTTATATGTTCAAAAATTTTAAATAATTTATCTTCACTAAATATTTTCTAAATATTTTCTTTCTGAACTTGTAGGTGAAATATTAGTAAAAATTTCAAGATGGATTCATGTTGTGAATTTTCTATATAAGAGTGAAAAACCTAGAGCCACTTCTTTAAGAGTTGGACCTTCTAAGAATGAACAGAAGAGGTGGTTTCAGTCAATGAATAAACACTAACACATAGTAGTCTTTGAATGAAATTAGCCTGGAATGTTTTATATTTCTGTACTAAGTCCCTGAATATACGATAATACCTAACACATGTACAGAACTCGCCAAGTGTACTGTTCTTAGCGGTTACATATTCATTGAACTTTCATAAATTTATGAAGTGAGTTCTATTATCTCCATTTTGCAAATGAGGAAACTGAGACACAGAGAGGTCAAGTAACTTGTCCAAAGTCAAACAAAGAATGGTGGAAAAACCACCATTCAAACCCAGGCAGTTCAACTAGCACTATTCAATGCTGCACAGTTTATGATACTTTGGACAGACTGTCATCTAGGACTACATTTAAAAAGCAATCTTGCTGCTTAAACTAAAATTCTCAAATCATGCAGTTAAACAAATAAAGACGCACTTATTCATTAAGTCATTTGAATATCCATCCAATGATTCATTCAATATGTATGATAATCCTAAAATGTATCAGGATCAGTAATAGCAAAAATGGATGTGATTTCTGCTATCATAGAACTTGAGTTTAGTGGGGAGAAATATTTAAGTCATCTAACTACATAAATAAATGTAAAATTACAAACTCATAGTGAGTATGAAGGAAAGGTAGATGTTATAAGATTATAAGAATTTTTAAAGAGGTATCTGTCCTAGTTGCAGGCAGTTCCTCAGGAAATGACCTTTGAGCTGGGATCACAAAACAAGAGACCTTGAGTCGTTTAACATTTCTAAATCTCATTCTTCACTTGTAGAACAGAAGTAATGGATTGTCCTAAAGTCTTATTGAGGTATGCAGAGGTTATTCCAGCACTCAGTAAGTACTTAATTAATGAGTTTTTGGTCTTGTCATCTTTATTTTTCTCATTACTCCTTGACCAGTATCCAGTTAGAGAACAAGATAAAGGAAACAAAGATTTAGAATTTTAACAACCACAAAAGTAGAAAGAATAGAGAAGGACAAGAAAATATTTTTAAAGCACTATGTATTTTTTTAATTATATTTTTTTAAAAAATAGAGTTCTTCAGTAAAATGAGCAGTATATTGTAAGTAACCAAATGGGAAAGTAAATGCATACAGGAAACCTAATGCTTTGCTAATGTTTTTTCTGACACCCTTAGGATATTGGCATGATGTTGCCTATGTCTGCTGATAGCATGTTTTTCTGTGTTTTTCAATATTTCTTTCCCTTTGGTCCTGAATTAATTGATTAGCTGACTGATTGATTGAAATGCCCTTTTGCCCAGAGATTCATATTGCAGCATACAGAAGAAAGCGTTAGACGGACTTTACTTGGGTGTGTAAGGGCTGTGGGCATGAGGGTGAGGACCTGTAGTGCTAACCAGGAGCGATGTTGCCAAGCAGATACATGTAGCAGAGAGGGCTTCCAGCATGACTGCTCTCTGCTTCAGCTTAGAAAGGGAAAGAAGGAAAGCTGTGAGTTGAGTTGATAGAAATTTATTTACTCTTTCCTGAAATGTGAGGTGCCCTTGGAAGAGTCTCTTGGGGGTTGGGTTAAGTAATGCCACATTTTTCAGACAGAAATTTGCTCATGCCTCCTTGGGGACAGCACTTCAAAGGTTCAGAGGACACTTGAAAAGGCTGGGAGCCTCATCAGTGCCTAGTGTTAAATTAGATGGAGCTTTGCACCCTGGAAACCCATGAGTACAGAGCCACACCAGCAGGGGGGCGAGGTGCTCCTGGGGTTCTGCTGATGGGGACAGAGCCCACTCTTATCCAGAATGCAGACTCCACACTGCTTCATGGGAGGGGGCTAGGGGAGGAACTGGGGAGGACAGGAAGGGCAGTGGGGAGAGGGCTCATGGGAATCATCCAGGCCCATCTCTTTATCCAGGCTCAGTCTGGACTTGTGCTTTCTCCCCCCATTTCACCCAGCTGGTTTTGTCCCCATGGGGTCCAATCCTTGCAACAGCACCTTTCAGGAGTTGACTGGACGCAGATACTGGAAAAAAGTTCCCTGTCCTTGGTTCCTGTTATTTCTGGGCACCTTTAGCCCTGGCATTTCCATTAGTAAAACATTTGCTTTTCCTTCGTCTAAAAGCAACTAACAAATGTGCCTAACTTCCTCTCTTTCTATTCCTTCTGGGAGAAATTCTAAGATATTAAAGGGAGCTAGGTTACAATAGGAGATAAGGGACATTAAGTGTAGACAGCCCTAAAAAGCCACCATTCACTGCAAATGGAATTGCCATGTTCCCGTTAAATGCAATGGTGTTTTTCTCATCATCGGGGGTAAACACTGGAAGTGTCTCATGTTTCCAGGGGGACTCCAAGGGGGCCGACGTTTCATTAAAAAGGTAAGTTTTGTAACTACATGTGCATTTTCCCCTTTGTAATGAGACCATTGTATCTGAGTATTGATCAAGGACACAACAGTATTTTTGCCCCTGCTCTTCCCTCCAAGCACACACATATACACAGACTGGAGGGAGGGAGGGGGTTATAAAGACCAGTAAAGAAATGAGGCAGGAAGACAGCCTGACAGGCTTAAGGAGGCAATAAATAGAATCACCATGACAAATCCAGGACTGAGAGAAGCCTTTAAAGGCAAGATTACCTCCAAGCCTCTTTCTCCAGAAGCTCCCTTCTTCAAGTCCCATTACACAAGCAAAGAAGGCAGGCAGGTGCTGCTAGAGTTACAAGGGTGGGACTTTACTTAGTTTAAGTTCTTGATCGTAAAACTGTACAGCAAGGAGAACACCTTTTCTTCCCTAGAATTTAAAGAATGTGTTTTAAAATATACTTCTTGTGTACATATAGTCCTTGGGTTATTTGCCATGCCTAGCACAGAGTAGGTAATAAGTAAGTAGTTGTTGAAGGAACTCTGTGTTTCCTGATGACCAGAGAACTGGCTCCTTTTGCCTCCTCAGGAAGAAATTTGAATTATCTGTCATGTATCAAAAACAAAAGGCCCCAGTCATGCAGCTCTTCATATGTTTGAGGTCTCCAGAAATAGGAAACCACTTTTTGTGTATTTCTTGACCTATGACTGCTGTATCTGGTGCTTAGCTCTAGAAAAAAAGGAAAATAAAAATCTCTATAAACAATTTATTTTTAATAAAGGGACCCTCCCCCAATAATGTTAGCTGCCACCTTCTTTTTTTTTTTCTCTGCTTCCTTCTTTCAGCTTGACATCCCATCAAACGCTACCTGACAGACTACTGCAATCACCCCGTGAATGTAAGTAATTTCCTTATTGACAGCCTCCCATTCTCTCTGACATCTGCCAGCACTCCCTGACACTTGAATAAGCATTAAGACATTAACAGTCTGGCACAGGTTTAAGGGCTGGAATAGTAATGCTTGGCAGGCCTGCTGCACAAAGCCACATGCACAGAGAGACCACCACTCATTCAACTCAGGAGTCCTTCTGGTTAGAAAATGTGCCGGAGCTGAGAGTAAATGCCGATTATTCGCTCCACTGCTCTGGCATTTGGGTGTCTCCTTCAACAGGCCAGATTGTAGAGGAAAGAAAAAGAAAAGAAAAACAGTAACATGTCTACTTGTAAGACAGGGTAAGTGAGAAGCGAATGTTCATAAAAAGGCAGGTCTTTGCTCACTAGGATGAGTTAATACTTTAAAGGGATTGACTTAGAATAAGAAGCAAAGTCAAGCTCCTCTGACTTAGCCATAGAACAATTTGCATCATGTTTTCTTCTGATAATATCCTTTTTTTTTTTCCAAATGTAAGCTGACAAATGTTATCTTTGTACCATAGATTTCCGAAAACCAATTTTCAGACTTCATACGGAAAATTATTAGGAAAGAACACTACAGTAGGCTCTATAGCCAGATTCTGTTTATTGAGAAATGGCAAAGCTATTAACATGCTTGATATTAAACTGTTAAAGTGAGTCTGAGTCAGAGGACTACCTCCACTGTATTCTAAGTAGGGCTTGCTTTGAATCAGAAACCTGTACTCTGCATAGGTAATGCAGAAATTAACGTCAAAATAGAAGGGGCAGAACTGTGAATGTGACACTTTTTTCTTGAGTGATAAACGGCTCAATATGGCTACACTTGGGAAACAAAAGAGTTCAGATAGGTTTTATGTAAGTTCAAGGTAGGGAGTCTAATAAAAGGGTCAGGCAAGATGTGTCTGTGAGGAGCATTCTGTGGCCCAAGACCTGGGCAATCTCTGGGAGCTAGGAGCCCAGATTTCTGCCACTTCTCCAGCTGGCCCACTGTTAGGGCAGAATCCCCAGAGAGAACAGTGACTATTTACATAGTGATTTCTTCTGCATATGCCTTCTTTCCTTGTTTGATCTGAGCCTGGGGCTATTTATTACCTGTTATTTGCAAATGAGAAAGAGAGAGGCTCAAAAAAGGATAAGGGACTTTCCCCAAATCACACAGGTAGTGAAAGGTGGAGGCCCAAATTGACTCTGGGTCTTGATTCCTGGGTCGCGTGTTTCCATCACATTAGCTTCCAGCCCAGGGAATTTGGTCAAAATTACCAGAGAAAGACAGTGAGTGGTCTGTGGGGGTAACTAGGTTGACTGACCAGTATCTGAGTGGAACCACAAAACATGCTTTAATCCACAAAATGGTGCTGCTCAGGTGGTCAGGGGGGTTCCCTTCAGACTAAACTCATTCCTTCCTAAGCACAGCAGGAGAATCAAAACGGGGCCCAGCCACATAGCAGGGTGGTTGTGTCTGAGTGGGATGGGCAGGGGGAGTTACAGTTCTTAAGCTAAATTACAGTCATTTGCTGTTTAATGATGGGGATGTGTTCTGAGAAGTGCATTGTTAGGAGATTTCGTTGTCACTCAAACACCAGAGTGCACTTACACATACCTAGATGGGATAGCCTACTACACACCTAGGCTATTTGGTATAGCCTAGTGCTCTTAGGCTAACAGCCTGTACAGCATGTTACTGTACAGAACAACAGGGGATAAAATCAATTATAAGAGAAAGTGATGCTATCAAGAGATGCAATAAACACAAAATGCATGAGGCTGCTGCTGGCATAACACAGCATGTTTTACTATTTACTGTATTACAGCAAACTTTTTTTCATACCAGTAGAAAGAGTACACTAAAATAATGATAAAAAGTATAGAATAGTAAGTACATAAATTAATAACATAGTCGTGATTATCATGTAGTATGTACTGTCGTCGTCGTCGTCGGCAGCCATCTGTCTCGAGAGACGATGGTGTAGCTTCTTAAGAGTCTATCTGCACCGCCGAGAATGGCTGTGCAGTCCGACTCGGGAGTGACACGGTATCTGTCTCCTCCCGTGTTGAATCGACATCTTGCGATGACGCTGGAGTGTCCTCTCCAGTGAAGCTGAAGCTACAGAGCCTGGGCAGGGTGATATGGAGGGTCTGCTGTTGCCCATGCAGCAGACCCCCCCTCTCTTCGCAGCTGAAGGATCCAAGGGAAAGACGGAGTCAATACAGCTTGGCTTCAGGTGCGCCGCAGGAGTTGCCGGTGTTGACTACAACGTCAAACCGCCTTAGGGACTCCGGCTCCGGATTTTCTGTCGGGGTTTACTCCCCTAGCCTTTCCCCTGAAGAGGTATGCCGCAAGGCAGCGGAGGTTTTTTTGGAATCAGAGTTTTCCTTCTCTGAGTATGTACTGTACATAATTGTATATACTATACTTTTATGCAACTAGCTTTGCAGTAGGTTTGTTTATACCAGCATCACCACACATATGTGAGTAACGTGATTCACTATCATGTTAAGATGGAACAACATCAGTAGGAGATAGGAATTTTTCAGGTTCATTATAATCTTATGGGACCAACATCATATACTCAGTCCAGTCCGTTGCTGACCAAAACATGGTTACACAGCACATGACCATAAATGCAACCTCCGGCAATGCTAATACAAACCTTGTATGTTTAAGAATAAGGTCTTTGACTATAAAAAGCAGTATGGAGTTTCCTCAAAAAAATAAAAAATGGAACTCCCTTATGACCCAGTGATTCCACTTCTGGGTATTTATCCAAGGAAACCCAAAACACTAATTTGAAAGAATGTATGTACCCCTGTGTCCATTTCAGCATTATTTACAATAGCCAACATATGTAAGTAACCCAAGTGCCCATCAATAGATGAGTGGATAAAAACGTAGTGGTACATATACCCAGTATAAAATGGAATATTACTTGGTCATGAAAAAAAGAATGAAATTTTACCATTTGCAATGGCTGGATGAACATAAAGGGTATTATGCTCAGTGAAACAAGTCAGCCAGAGAAAGACAAATACCATATGATTTCACTTACATGTGGAATCTAAAGAACAAAATAAATTTAAAAAGTTAAAACAGACTCATAGACACAGAGAGCAGGCTGGTGGTTGTCAAAGGGGAGGGAGGTTGGAGAACTGGGTGAAAGAGGTGAAGGGACTGATAAGTACAAATAGATAGTTACAAAAGAGTTACAGGCATGTTTACATAGGGAATATATCAATAATATTTTAATAACTGTATATGGGACCAGGTGGGGACTAAAATATCAGGGAGAACACTTTCGTAAAGTATATAATTGTCTAACCACTATGCAGTACACCCAAAACCAATATAAAATAATATTGGAAGTAAAGTGTAATAGAAGAAGAAGGAAAAAAAAAAAAAGAGTATGGGTTTTGGAGCCAAGGGGGTCTGAATTCAAATTCTGCCTCTCATTGGCTGTGTAGGCTGGTCTAAGTTAACTAAATCTCAGTTTCTTGATTTATGAAATCATGATGACAACCATATTTTTCTTACAGGCTTGCTGTGAGGACTAATTGAATGGAAGCTCATCAAATATTTAACATTGTAAATGCTCAAAAATAAATGTTAATCCATTGTCGTTATTAATGGGTGTAGAGGCTCATCCTTTGTGAATGTCCACTGAACATCTCTCATTGTATGTCCTACACTCATTTCAGAGTCATGCCCCAAGCAGTTCATACTCCATGTAACTATAATAATCATAACAAAAGCTATCGAAAGCCTCATTTGTGTCCTATGTAATCCTGCCAGTTACGGGTTATATTTCACTTTTACAGATAGGGCAACTGAAGCTCAGAAAGGGTAAGCAACCTACTGAAAGCTTCACAGCTGGTAAGTGTCAGATCAGACTTCGAAGTGAAATGAGGGAGGGATCTCCAAAGTCCCCACAGTCCCTGGTTTGGGGGATAGGGCAAGGAGATAACACAGCATTTAAGGTACTTTGCATATTTGTGGCAAGGTGTTAGCTACATAATAGCTGTGCTACTGCCCTGGGGCAAAAAGCTATACTGCTTTACAGAATGTATCCTGACCCTGATTTGGCAAGGGGGGCTAGAGGCCCTCCCCAGAAGCACCTGTGATGGAAATTCTTGCCCTGACTAAAGATGGCAGCCAAAAGAATGTAAATAATACTGGAAAACTAGCAAATGTAGCTCATTGTGAGAGGAATTGGAGATGAGGTCACATAGGAAGTTCCCAGTCAGGATTTAAAAGAAGGGCAGGCAGCCTTAAGGAAAGGGTGCCATGATGTAAGAGCATGCTGTAGCAGCCACATGAGAAGGAGCATGTTGTTCCAGCCATGTGAGGAGGTGCCATGATGTAGGAGCGATGAGCAGGCAGCTATGTGGTTTGTAGTAAGGATTCGGCCATGAGGCCTGGGATAGTAAGAAAGCAGGCAGGCTGCTGATTTGATTGTGTCCGCTCTAGCTGACCCTGAAGCCACCAGAGACTCCACCTTGCAGACCCGGACTCTATCTGGACTCTTGGAATTTGGGACATACGGGACTTGTGCCTTTCCTGGACTTCACCACGATCCAGTGTAATATGTCATATGCTTATCTGGACGGTTATGCGGAGGCTGAGGACACCATACTCCAGATCCTGAAGGAGAGAGCTAAAAGATAAGGAGATGGGGAAATCTGGGGCTTGGTTTTGGCTTATAGCTTTTTGGGGAGCAAGAGAAGTGCTGGGTCTCATAGGAGAACAGGGCTCTGGGCAGAAGTGCTCCCAGCCCCTCCTAAGGTTGGAATATTGTAAATAAAGATCCGTTTCTCTCAACACTAATTGTTGGGTCATATACCGAGGCACCATGTGAATGAGCTCTGGTTTGCTTCATTATAGAAGCTAGGGTCCTCTGGTGCTAAAATCTATGCTTCTGGGTTAAATCACCTTGCCCCTGCCAAAGAGTAGGCTGCAAACTGCAAGGACTTTGATTCTTCCATTTTGGTCTCCCATCCACATGATCAGGAAGTCCTCTTCTACTATTCCAGCTGGTGGGAATCTTTCTCATCTTATCTGTGTTTTGCATTCACTCTGAGGATCCTGGTTCAGGACTGCTTTTCCATCTGCTGCACATCAAATGCTTTCAGGATGTCCTTTCTTCTACACAGGTTCCTTTCTAGTTCACTCCCAATACATACACACACACACATACACGCACGCACACTACTGCCTGATTAACACCCCCAAAGCCTAGCTCTCATACATTTTTCCTGCAGGAGCCCTTCAATGACTCCCCACATTCTGTAAAAAAAAAAAATTATTCTAGTCAGCTTGACAATAAAGGTTCACTTCCTCTCTAAATGTGCAATTTAGCTTTTTGGTTCTCACTACTTCTCTTTGCACATTCAGCAGAATGCAGAATCAATGGGGGCAGAATTTGTGCCTCTTGTTCACTCCTGCATCCCCAACACCCAGAATAATGTTTTATTTGTAGTAAGTGCTCATTAAATATTTGTGGATTGAAGGAAGGAAGGAATGAAAACAACTTTCCCAGCCAAAATTATTGTTCTTTCTTTCCACCGTTTTACTGTAGGGCCTGTTGGACATTGAAAGACATGAAATCTTTTATTTTTTGAAGCTGTGGGTGGTGTTTTTAAAAAATGAAGGTAAGTCAAAACCAGGATTTTAAATTATTTGATATATTTTAGAAGATGTTTATCAATTTAATGCTTTTAATGTTTCTTAAACACAATGTAATAAAATTGTGCTACTCAAAGATAATTACAGGACTTATAAAAATATTCATTCCTAGTCACTACAGGCAGTGTGAGCCAGCATTAGAACACCAGTTTAAAGTAGAGTGTAAACACTGCTGAGACAGGCATAAGCTCTTCTGCGGCCCCTGCTGAATGCGTGGGTGCCTTGAACTGATGGCTCTGCTGCTTCCCCTCATCCCCATGGCAGGCCCTGTCTTCATGCGTTCCATTCCTTCTCCTCCATCTGCACGTCTTCATTCCCCACCTCTCCCCTCCTGTCCTAGGCCTCCCTCCTGACAAGAAACCTCTCATTACTTTCCCATAGCACTCTAATGGTAGGTTCATATGGGTTCAGAATTTATCAGTTTATTGTGTGCATTTCAGTGACACATATTCTGACTAGGTTTCGGAGAGCAGGACTATCATCTATTTCTGGTTTATCTTTGTAACCACTTTCCGTCTACTGTTTTGTATCATGTCATGCTCACGGATGCTGTGTGTGTGCATATTATATATATAATATATATATTCTTTTTTAAAATAAATTTTTATTTTTTTCAATTACAGTTTACATCCAATAATATTAGTTGTGTTAGTTTCGGGTGTACAGCATAGTGGTTAGACTATATATTTTTGAATAAATAAGTGAATGTGACAATATAGGTAAAAGTAGCAGATGGTTGAAGTCTCAGCGTTAGGCACTAGGCAGACTTTACTAGTGGATAGAGGGGGAGGGGGAGAGGTGAACTGTGTCAGAGGATTACCAGAATAAAGGCAGCATGTTAGGAAAAGTGACTCATTGATTACAGCCTAATGCTTAAGTGTGGGCTCTCGGGCCATCCTGCTTGGGTTCAAATACCAGCTGCCTCTTAATTGTACAAACTTCGTACATCAAATGATATTTTTATCTACCTGACAGGTGTTTTGTAAAGACTCAAAAAGCTAATGTGAAGTGGTGATTCTTGGGGTGATATATTGCAACATTGTTTCAAACATTTTGTTGGTTTTCATGACACACAAACACAAACACACACACGCACACACCCATTGTCACATGACTTGCTATGCTTCTCTCATTGGCATTGGGCTTGGCCAGACAACTTGCTTTATCCTGTGGAATTTGAGTCAGAGGCCTACGGAAGTGAGCAGAGGCTTTCAGGGCCATTGTACCCTTTTCCTTCTGCTACAGGGTTGACATATCTCAAATAGAGTCTTCTCATTCACGCCAGATCCTGTCTTGAAGAAGCCATGTGGAGCAGCACCTCAGCTGTCAAAACCAACAGCGAACAACACATGAGAAGTAATCCTGTGCTGTAAGCCACTGAGACTTTGGGGTTGTTGCTGGGACATAACCTGGCGAAGCTGACTCCCAGACCAGTGAAAGAAGTACTGCATCCATGTAAAGCACTTAGAACACTGCCTGGAACATAAGTAGGGAGCAATAGTGGTCATCACTGCCAATGTGCTCTCATTTTGACATGACTTCTGAATTTGTCCTCACGTATCTTACATTAAAAGCCTCGTCTCTGCACTCTTCAAAGTGTTTTATTATAGACAGTTACCTGGCTAAGAGTAGGAAGGTATGGGTTCCAGTCCTAACTTGCTTTTTCTGGGACTCTGTTTCCTCACAGATAATTATCAAGGTTCCTTCCAGCTCAAAGAGGTTTCAGAGTCCACAGGCCAGCAGCTGCCAGAATCTTACACATAAGTAACGTGTCGGCTCTACCAGGTACAAAGCTGGGTGATTCAGACACCTCCTTTTCCCTGCACAGGATTTATCTTAGACTATTGCTATTGTTTTCAAGGCCATGGCATTTGTATGGGCTCCTGAAGTACAGCTTGTTTTTTTGTTTTTTGTTTTTTCTGTGTGTTTTTCTAAAATTAAGTTAGGTCACAAAACTCTTAGCCAGAGAAAAAAGTGATTTCTTAGGAAAGGGGTTATAAAAAAAAACTTTGGTTAACCAAGTATGTGTTTAAGTTGAGGGAGTAAAAAAAAGCAGGGTACAATCAGGAAAGAAACGTAGGCTGCCCTGATGGGCAGAGCTATGGCCTAAAAACTAAAGCTTTGGGTTCCAGCCTGTCTTCTGCCATTAGTTATCCAGCTGACCTTGGGCAATCATTAATTTCTCTGGGTTTCTACTTCCCTATATGTAATAATAAAGGATATCCAATTTCCGCCTAGCACCAATGTTTTACCACTGTGATTCCATCAAAATTAATTGACAAGATTGTTTTTTGACAGGCTTTAAGTGGCAGTTCTCTTAATTTTCAGAGATGGGAAAATACACTAAAGTGAAATGTTTGTAGGGGAAGCCCAGCCCACATAAATCTTCCAGATTGCTAATAAATTTTGATCCTAAAGGAGAAATAAAAGAAAGGAACTGATTTATAATCATTTAAAAAAACAACCACTATTTGGTTTGCCAGAAGAACAGGTGGCCTGCTATCTTTTTCTGCCCACTTGCAGGAGATTTTCTGCTCCAACTAAAGAAAGCTCATCTCTGCCATATTCCTCCCTGCTCTATTGAAATATATCCAGATCCTCAAAGTCTCAGCCAAGGTCTGTCGAGTAGAGTGTGGGTACCAAAGTTGGTCCATGGATTGATGTATTACTGGTTTCAAAACCAGGGCCCCCTCCTATGCCTTGTGATGGCAGGTGCCTTCTCTTCTCATGCTGCTGGCTTTGGCAGAGTTGGCAGTCCAGCTTCCATGCCCCCTTTCCCTAAAGTCCTACCGCCATCCTTCCTCAGCCCATCCCATTCCAGCTCTTGGGCAGAGACAGCTCCAAGAGTGCCTTCGGTAAATATACAATCTAAGTAAGACCATGTGCTCTAAGATAAGTCCACAGGATCCCTCCTTAAAATCATATTGGCCTTCCTACATAGACTCTGATAACTACCCTTGGCCTCTAGAAAGAAGGGCATTCTATAAGAACAGGTCATGAAGGCACCCTGCTCAGAGAATCTGTTGTGCAGCATAGCTGACTGATGGCCTCCCTCTGCTGTGTTTTGGACCTACCACAGCATTCACTCTGAGAGCGCACTTCCTCAGGGCTCTTCCTAGCCAGTAACTGAGCACACTGGGGGACTAGAGCTGGGCCATTCCTGTCTCAAGGGGGATTCCTCAAATGGGAACTTGTGGTTTGGGGACTCTCCATCAGGATGGCCAAAACTTTCTCAGAACTGTGCTGTGGTCTGAAACTCTTCCTACTCAGCCTGTCCTTTCCTCTTTGCTTTCATAGGCCCTAGGCTTGCATCATGAGCTGAAGGCTGCCCACCCTTCCTACTCCTGTTCCTTCCCACTTCATCCCTTATCCTTCACAGGCACTTCCCTGAGTAAACCTCTGGCACATTTAATTCCATTTGGCATCTTCTTCTAGGAGAAGCAGGGGAGAAAAGAACATGACACTTTCAAAAGTTTGTGTGACTGTATTAGGATTCTCCAAACAGAGCCAATAGGAGATTTTATATCTATATATACTATATAATTTATATTACATATGATTATGTATAATCTATGGTTTTTTCATATATAATCTCCTTGGGTTCATAACAACACATGTATATATTATCCTGAGGAACTGGCTCAAGTCTGAGAAGTCCCAAGGTGTACAGTTGTCAAACTAGAGACTCAGTAGAGCCAATGTGTAGTTCCGCTTGAAATCTGAAGGCCTAAGAGCTAATAGTGAAACTCCTGTCTGAAAGTTGTCAGACATGAGACCCAAGAAGAGCTGATGTTTCAGTCTGAGTCTGAGGAATGGAAAAGACCAATGTCAAAGCGGTCAGGCAGAAGGAGTTCCCACTTAACTCCTGGGGGGTGGGGAGGGTGCCATGGTGGTCGTGGTACAGTGGCAGCCTTTTTGTTCTGTTCAGGTACTTGGTTGATTGGATGAGGCCCACATTAGGGAGCACAGTTTACTCAGTCCTCAGGTTAAAATGGTAACCTCATCCAGAAATAGCCTCGCACACACATCCAGAATAATGCTTAAGCAAATCATCTGTGTACTCCTTGGCCCAGGCAAGTTGATAGATAAAATTAATCATCACACCTGGGAGTCCAACAGCTAATCAATTAAATCAGTTTTGCTAAAGTCATGGATACAAGTCAAGCTCTCCTACTATGAGTTGCATTTATGTTCATACTTGTATCTCAAAAAAGTCTATGAATATTTTGAAGATGGAAATCATGTCTTATTCATTGTTAGATACTAAGTAATAGTGGAAATTGAGTAACATATTTATTGAGTTCCTATAATGTGCCAGGCACAGGGTGCTAGGGACAGAGAAGAAAGTAGACCAGGTCCTGTGCTCAGAGAGCTTACATTTAGGTGAGACAGACAAACAATGTATTAACACATCAAATATATTACATAATGTGGCAGTGTGAAAAGGAAAGAGTAAAGCAGGCGAGGGGATAGAGAAGGATAGAGAGGTGTCATTTACTTAGGTGCTCAGGACAGACAACGGAATAGGTAACAGACAATGAAGGAAGGTATCGGGAGGATTGGATAGGTGTGTTGGGGCAGGCAGGAACTTGGAGCTACACAGAGCAGAAGGACGCCCCCCTCCTCCAGGTAGGGAATCAGCTCAGTGAAATTGTTGTTCCCCCCAGTTCTGGCCTATTCAGTGTTCTTTTTTGCCTTTCTTACTCTTATTTTTACCAATTTTCTCAAGAGAGGGGACAGAGTGCAATTTCTTAAGTGGCTTCTTTGCTGGAGTCAGTTTTTTTTTTAATTTAATTTAATTTAATTTATTTATTTTCAGAGAGAGGGGAAGGGAGGGAGAAGGAGAGGGAGAGAAACATCGGTGTGAGAGAGAAACATCAGTTGGCTGCTTCCCACATGCCTCCACCCAGGGACCTGGTCCACAACCCAGGCATGTGCCCTGACTGGGACTCAAACCAGGGACCCTTCAGTTCACAGGCTGGTACTCAATCTACTGAGCCACACCAGCCAGGGCTTGAGTCAGTTTTTAAGTCAACTTTATTACTTGCACTGACCTGCCTCAACATGAGGGCTTGGGGCCAGTTTCTACTTCTGAGGAAACTCCTCTGAGTGGCTCTCTGGAGACACTTCAGTAAATGAAGATAGACTTGGCGAAGAAATTCCAAGTCTACAGGAAGATAATTAAGAGAGATTTTCAAAGCCTAGGGGAAAATCAAAAGCCATTATATATGAATGGCTTACACTAAACCATTTTTATTGCAATTTGAGCTCCATACAGCTGTGCAGCAATTGAGGGGTGCGAATACATGGCCAATGGAAAAATAAAAACCATATGCATGCCAACCCTCTGGCAGCCTATAAGAGCCACACATTGATTAGGTTTTACAACTTGTCTTAAGGAATTACAGAAAAACAAAAACCAAAATAGGTAATTATATTGTAGTTCTAAGAAGGAAATGGTGACGTAGTGACTGAGAAAAAGTTAAAAATTTCCCTTTTCCTCTTCCGTCTCTCTGACTCAACTCCTTACTGTAGACAGGGATGTGATAAGAGGAATGAGATTTTATATGGAGTCATCTGAAGTCTTCAGAACATTTAGTGGAAGAGTCTGGGCTTTGGAATCAGGCAGGTGAAAAAATGCAATTTCATTTTGCCCGTTAAGAGCTGCGTGATCTTAGGCGAGTTAGTCTCTCTGAGCTTCACTTTCCCTGTCTGTAAAACGCCCACTTGATAGAGTTGCGATCACATGAGATAGGGTGCAAAAGGTGTCTGGCACATGATAGGTGTTTAATGAATAATGATGGTTCATGTTCTTGGAAAGGAAGTTATTTAAGGAATTCAAAAAGCATTTATCATAGTTTCTCTCTTGTTCTAAGTAATAAATATTATGACATCAAAAGTTCTTTGTTATGAGCTGTGATCCAAAAGCAGATGTCTACAGTAGGATCTGATTTGTGGTTTGTGGAGAGCTGTGGCAAACTAGAGGGCCCATGCCTATCTAAAGGCAGCAACTGGAGGACCTGTGTCCAAGCTGAAGGGGACAACTGAAGAATTTATGGCTGATATAGAGGAATCATCCCTCCTTCCCCTCCATCTACTGGAGGGCCTGAGCCCCATCTAAAGGGAGCAGTTGCCACTTAGCTCCTACTTAGGGGTAGTGCATTCCCAATACTGACAGATTTTTAAAAATCTCGAAATCCATTTCTATGTAAAATTTCCAGTTCACATAAAATGTCTTCTAAGTCAATTAATAACAAACATATAGACCACAAAAAAAGCACATCTGCAGGCTGGATGTGGCCTGGGGGCTGCCAAGTTAGCAACTGCTGGAAGAGGAACATTCCATGACTACATTTTCCTTGTATAATAAAATGTTTTAGTTTTAAAATAATTCTTCAAATAATTCCACCCAGAGAAAAGAGTTCAACATACAAATAAATCTCTTCCCACATGTTTCTATATCTCAGACATCAAGGACTAAAAATAACCTTAAAAAAAAAAAACTATGAAGGATTTTGTTGTTATTTATTCCTCAGGACTCAACTGAACGTCAGTGGGCAGACTGTTCAATGTCTGTGCATAGGTAAGGTAAGCTGATGCCTACTGATAAAGCTATTATCTAGAAATGTGCTTTAAAAATGTGATGGTTTCCCACACTTCATGATATTAAAGTACACAAAATTGTTGCCTTCAGATCTTTAAAAAGAGAGAAAGGGAGAGCAGAAATCGCTTAGAAGAAATTACTTTGTTTTTCAAAGAATCTTTCTATTGGCTCTAGATGAGCTCCACCATAACAAATACGGCTCCAGAGAAGGGCTGCCTAGAAACAGCCAGTGGCTGAAAAGTATTAAGCCACCAGTGTTTTCATTAACTTGTTTCACACCATTGCTGACTTACAGCAGAGGAAAAAGAGGAATCGTGTCTCAGTATCAAAAGTCACAGTAAATGTTAAGCTCTATTTTTGGTTGATAGTCTCCTACACATTTGCACCCCCTAAAACTAGCAACTATGATGAATGTGGAGCATTTGTATAACCCAATGGGTTTCTAGTGTGCGTGACAATCCAGATGTCTGTGCATCGCTTATCTGCAGAAGCCCTCTCCTTTGAGAGAAATATACTGTGACATGTATTTTGATAGGTAACAGGCACAGTAGGGTGGATTACCTCTGTTAGAATATGACTGTGATAACAAGGAGAGAGAAGTCTTGGACCAGAAGAATTATGGGGCATCTTTAAGGAACATCGTTTCTTTACCAACTCATACAAGGATTTGTTCAGAATTGACTGGGGAAGAGGTATGAATTATTGATACTTCTTTGTAAGGTATCTATGTGTTCTGTAGACATATTTTTCATCAAGTAAATTACTCAATTTATAACTATCCAAATAGTATTTGGCAAGTCTTTTTGATCTAAGGTCCAACTGATTCACTTTACAAACTGGTGGCCTTAGTGACATGTAATACCCCTCTGCTTCTTTTTCAATGTTTTCAATAGTGAATTGGAAAAAAAAATTCTGTAAAGAGAATGTAGCCTGAAGATGTTCATGTTCCTATCCATTCTACACAGTATAGGGTTTCTTTCTCTCTTGAAGTATTAGGTTAGGAAATAGTAGTAAGGATCCTTATAAAGGGACAAAGTAATTTATTCTACCAAAATTATGTTTCAAGAATCTACTATTAAAAAATGGAAGGATTCTTTCATTACTGAGAAAAGGCAGTTGTTGAAGTTACGAAATTTAGAAACTATGACACACTAAAAGGATTTTTTTGTAAAGTATATTAAGACATTTGAGAGGCAGGCACTGAAATAAAACAGCATTATTATAAAGTAGCATATCAAAAGAATTTCTATTTAAAAAGCTAATCTTCAGTTACTCTCTTTTTTCATGCCTCCCTATCTCTAATACTGTCTTGGCTCCGATAATAAAAATATTTTGCCTCAGAAATCTATTCATTTGAATGTTAAGTATGTTTTAATACTGTTATCAAATATACCTTAGTTTGAGGGAGGCTTTTTGGAAAAGATGAGTCAAATTCAAGGAACTATAAACCATCCACTTTGCCACCGTGTCCCCTAGGATTACAACGTTTCCCCAGATATTTCATAATCTCAATTGGCTCATCACTGGAGTTGAGTCGAATGGCAGAACTCCAAGGGAAGTTGCTACGCTGGGTTTGGCACTCAATGATGCTGGAGTTGTGCTTTCCCTTGAGAGAGCACCCTGTTATGGAAATGGAACCCTCAGAGTGGGCTAGAAGGAGGTGGTCAAGGTATCGCTTTGCAAGGTCCCTGAATATCTGATTGGCCGTTTAAGTAGAAGACAAGACATAAATTTCCGATGGGATGGTGGTAACATTTCAGTGCAGACTATTACATTTTGCTCAAGTTCCTGCTGTCATTTCAATTAGAATCCATGGTCTTCTTTCTCACCAATTCCCTTAAATGGGTAGTGTTGCTGTGACCTGCCAAGCATGTATTAGGTTTCCTCAATAAAGACAGATACATCACAACAGTGGGTTAAGTGATACAGCTAACAGTTAATTCTTGCTTCATTAAGCCAAACCAAATAATTCTCATTTAAATGAAGAAAGCCATCCTGCTTCCCAGTAAATATTTGGTATCAGAGCAGCAATGAAAGCTCATGCTATGTAAACCTTACTTCTCTTTGGGGGCTCCAAGGATATTTCCACTAGTACCCTGTTGAGGACAGAAAACATTCACAACAAAATGACACTTGTCCAAGTAAATGGGAAAGTAAGCTTTGTGAAATCTCTTCCTAGAGTTTGTGTTTTTGAAAAAAAAAAAAAAAAAAAAGAAAGTGTGTACTCTCTCTTGCCCTCTTTGCCCTCTTGTTCAATCATGAAAATACTGTAACCCTGCATGGTCCTCTCTGCTATTAGTATGAATTAGACAGTCCTACTGAACAAGCTCAGCATTTCGTCCTATAGAAAGTGCCTGGGCTTTGCAGACTAAGTTGAATATTATGCATATAAACCATTATCACTTTGGGGTTGATTAGAAAAGGGCAGGTATTCTGCAGTCTTGGCAACATGTGTGTGCCTGGGGCAACTGATTAGCTATTTCAAATTAATAACAAAATTAAAACTAGTCCAAGGTTAAAAAAAAGGGAAATGGATTTTCTATGTAAGGAAAGCATCAACCTCTTCAAAAAAAGCCCCTTCCCTCCCCTCTTCCTTTGCCTTCCTCTTCTTTAGAGTGATGAGATCTGTCAGCCAGAAGACTTCCAGGGCCATAACTTATCATGTGAGTTTCCAGATCTCACTTCTCAGAAGGAAAGGCATTGGGAACAACCGGAAACAAAGATGTCTAGAAAATGTATTTTTCTGTAGTCATCTCACAAAAGGAGGAGCTGGCCTGCTGTGAGACAGGCTGTACACCAATCACCATCCTGCCTGGGTCAGGCAGCTTCCAGACACACAGTCTGCATTCACCCAGCACGCCCACTACAGGGCATCATTGTCTCCGTTCAGTGAGAACCATAAAGGAAAGAAAAAAAGCCAACAGAGAAAAAAGAGCTAAAACAAACACATACTGGGTTTCCAGGGTAGGTGGGGGCTTAGGAGCAGGGAGAGTGGGTAATGTGGCTGAGGTTTAGAGATGGAAAGAGGATCTGGGTTTTCAGAAAAAAAAAAAAAATTTTTTTTCTGTTTTGCTTTCTTGGCATACGGGGCCTAGGTTTTATTTTGGAAAGTGCTAGAAATTAAACTTGTACTACTATTTACTTTGTCTTCTAAAGTAGAAGAGAGGAAGAAAAAGACTGGGTCTTTTAAAGACGCTTTTGCCAGAAGCAGAAAATATAATGCAATATTCTTGCTGCCTCTCTAAGAAGGGGAACCTGAAGTTTCTCTAAACTTGGGATTTTTTTGTTAGTTAACTAAGATGGGCAAAGCTTTGTTTATCTAACAGTTAACTTTATTTCCCTAATGATACCTGATTGTTTCCACATTTTATTTGATAAAAAGAAGCTGTCTCCTATGTAATTTTAATTTAAAAGAAATATAAAAATGCTATTTTATAGGCATTTTAAAAATAAATATACCCACTAAGAATGGATACTAACTTTTTATATTCTTCAGTCTTAAAGATTGTTCCCACTGTTAAGTACCAGTAAAGTATTCAGTGAAAAAAACAAACAAACAAAAAACCTTTGACATCAAGCAGATGTGTTTTAAAAGCCCAGTGCTGCCACATACTAGAGGTGTGAGGTTCGGTAAGTCACTAAATATTTGTGAACATCTGTTGCTTCACCTCTAAAAGACAGTGCTAATAAGACATACTTGGCAGCATTTTGTGAAGATTATGTTAGATAACAAAGAATGAACACCTATCATGGCAGACATTATGTATAATCCTATTCATTCTCTTCCTCCCAATTTGAAATACTTTCTGGAGATTCCGTCTAAGTGTCCTTAGATCACTTACTCAGCCCAGTGAGCTCTGTGGTGGGCATTGAGAAATGATAAAGAAGTAGCAAACCCAACTGTGTCTCAGAAGAAGATTCCTTCTAGTTGAGGAGACAAGATTTGTAAATAAAATGCCATGGAGAAGCAATTAGGCCACATAGAGAAATATTAGATGTTATGATAAAAATAGCAGGTGCCAAGAAAGATTATGGGAAAGACATGAGTTTTAGTTAAGCTTTTTATGACATATACAATTTTAATTGGTATAAACAAAACAAGTCATTTTAAAAACAAACAAACCAAGGGGAATTTTTTTTTAAAGATTGTATTTATTTATTTTTAAAGAGAGGGGAGGGAGGGAGAAAGAGAAGGAGAGCAACATCAATGTGTGGTTGCCTTTCACACATCCCCAACCAGGGGACCTGACCTGCAACACTGGCGTGTGCCCTGACTGAGAACTGAACTGGCAACCCTTTGGTTCGCGGGCTGGTGCTCAATCCACTGGGCCACACCAGCCAGGGCTGGGATTTTTTTTTTTTAATGGGAAGAATATGGTTTAAGATTTGAGGGTAGAAATGAACAGAGCATATGTTTTCATGATGCTGACTGACCTGGGGGAAAGAGTTCAAAAAGAGTAAATTGGAAGCAATTGATAAAAAGCCTTGAAAATTATCCTAACAGAGTCTGACCCAGGAGGCCTTCAGAAAGAGAATGAAAGCAGGGCTCTGAGTGGTTATTGCTCCTTGGGAGAAACTGGGGACACAGAGTAGCCCCAGGAGCTCCGCTAGAGTCATGTGAGTGAAGTGAAGAAGTTGTG
Source organism: Furipterus horrens (assembly GCF_987537825.1). Classification (NCBI taxonomy): domain Eukaryota; kingdom Metazoa; phylum Chordata; class Mammalia; order Chiroptera; family Furipteridae; genus Furipterus; species Furipterus horrens. Next base: position 164,262,106 of record NW_028327172.1, on the reverse strand, counting down.
CATCTCAACTGCTTTCTTTTAGAATGTTTGCAAGACATAGGCTCAGTGGGTCTTGAAATGTGTTTTCACCAGCTTACCTATAGGTGGTTTGATCCACATTAACTAAACCCAGGAGAGCTGGTTCATAAAAAGCCACTTTAATAATTTGGAAAGCTACAGATTAATTACTAAGAAGAATGGGGTGTATGTATGTCAAGTAACGTAGCCTATCTAGTAGACACAGCATTCTGAAAAATTAAATCAATTATCAGAATGTTTATTGGTCATTGATTCATTGATCATCGAGTTATTAAATGTTTATGAAGCATGTACTAGGTGACAAACACTCAGGAAAGAAGCAGCATGGAAACACTGAGACCTGCAAGTGGTAGTGATGTTAGAGGGCATCAGGAAATGAAAAGAGAAGGCAGGGACCGAGTCCCTGAGAGCCATATGCTTTCTGTTAAGCGGTTAGGAGTTAAATCTCTGTGCAAGCCACTGAAATTTGGTAAGTTTCTAAACTATTCTTTTAACTATTAAGTATGTCATTATTTAATTTGATATAGCACTGGAAATAGTATTTTATCCACTACAGAATACATGCGTTTGTACAAATAATGCTAATGAATTGAAACAACAGTAGATAGAAAAGTATATGAAAATCAGGTATAACAAGCTCTCAGCAGCTAAGTTTCAGTTATAAAAATTAACCACTAGCTGAAGAATCATTATAGGAATTATCTGTATAAACAAAGAAATCTGGATGCTTACTATGTGTTCAAATCAAGGAATAAATTATTCCCAAAGAAGATTTTAAAAAGAACAGAATGTAATAAAATAAATTTCTGAGGAAAACCACTATCATAAAATTGGGTAGGCTTATCTACTAGGGTAGCTCTAAAATTTATCGCTCTCAAATTAAGCCTAATTACAGATTTTAAATTTAATTTTTGATACTTAATATGTTTACTTGTTTAAAAGTCAAAACAAGATTAAAATAATATATAGAGAAGCAATGTTCCCACTCTCATTTCTGCCTACCCAAACCTACTATTTAGCCCTTATCATTTTTACTATTTTTATTAATTCCTCTCATATTCCTCCAAAATTTCTTTATGTATAACTAAAATATATTTTGATGAATGTGAAATGTAGTTAGGAAAACAGAGGAATGAAATAAACTAATCTTTATTGGGCAACCATTACTTTCCAGACACTGGCAGGTGTTTTTTCATAAGTTAGGTCACTGATTCCTAACAACTCTGTAAAGTTGGCTTTTAAAAATTTTTTACCTTAAAATTTTTTTTCAGTTACAGTTGACATAAAATATTATATTAGTTTCAGGATTACAACACAGTGATTAGAAATTATATAACTTACAAGGTGATCACCCCAATAAATATGGTACTCATCTGACACCATACATAGTTACTACAAAATTATTGACTATATTTCCTGTGCTGTACTTTACATCCCCATGACTATTTTGTAACTACCAATCTGTACTTCTTAATCCCTTCACCTTTTTCTCTCAGTGCCACAACACCCTCTTATCTGGAAGTCATCAAAATGTTGTCTGTATCTACGAGTCTGTTTCTGTTCTGCTTGTTCATTTAGTTTTTTGTTTGTTTGTTTTTAGATTTCTCATATAAGTGAAATCATATGGCATTTGTCTGTCTCTGTCTGACTTATTTCATTCAGTACAATACCTTCTAGGTCCATTTGTGTTGTTGCAGATGGTAAGATTTCATTCTTTTTTTTATAACTGATTCATATTCCATTGTATATATATATATACCATTTCTTCTTTATCCATTCATCTATTGATGGACACTGAGGTTACTTCCATATCTTGGCTATTGTAAATAATGCTGCAATGAACATATAGATGTAAACATCTTTTTGATTTAGTGTTTTGGGTTTCTTCAAAAAAATGACCAGAAGTGGAATTGCTGGGTCTTTCTTTGCCCCTTGTTATATAGTCTTTGTTTTAAAGTCTCTTTTGTGTGGTATCAATATTGCTACCCCAGCTTTTGTTTGTTTCATTTTCATGAAATACCTTTTCCATCCCTTTACTTTCAGTCTGTCTTTTGATCTGAAGTGAGTCTCTTGTAGACAGCATATGTAATGGTCTTGTTTTGTTATCCATTCAGCCTCCAGATGTCTTTTGATTGGGGCATTTAACCCATTTGCATTTAAAGTAATTGTTGATACATATGTATTTATTGCTATTTTATTATTCATATTTTGTAGTCATTTTTCTTTTCCTTCTTAAAGAAGACCCTTTAATATTTCTTGTAATACTCACTTGGTGGTACTGAACTCCTTTAGCTTTCTCTTGTCTGGGAAGCTGTACTCCTTCAATTCTAAATGATAGCTTTGTTCGGTAGAGTAATCTTGGTTGTAGGTTCTTGCTTTTCTTCACTTTGAATATTTCTTGCCCATCCCTTCTGGCCTGCAAAGTTTCTGTTGAGAATTCATCTGACAGTCTTATGGAAGCTCCCTAGTAGGTAACCAACTGCTTTTCTCTTGCTGCTTTTAAGATTCTCTCTTTGTCTTTGACCTTTGGCACTTTAATTATGATGTCTTGGTATGGGTCTCTTTGGGTTTTTCTTGTTTGGGGCTCTTCTGCACTTCCCAGACTTGTATATCCTTCACCAGGTTAGAGAAGTTTTCCATAATTTTTTCACATAGATTTTAAATGCTTTGCTCTTTTTCTCCTAACACCCCTGTGATGCAAATGTTTGTATGCTTGAAGCTGTCCCAGAAGCTGCTTATACTATCCTCAAATTCTTGGATTCCTTTTTTCTTTCCTGTTTTGATTGGGTGTTTTCTGCTTCCTTACCTTACAAATTTCTGATTTGATCTTCTTCATTCACTCCACTGTTAATCCCCTGTAATGTATTCTTAATTTCAGTAATATATTCTTCATTTCTGATTGGTTATATTTTAGGTTTTCTTATCTCTTTGTTGAAGTTCTCATTAAGTTCCTGTACTCTTCACTAAGTTCATTGAGCATCCTTATAACCAGTGTCTGGAACTCTGCACCTAGTAAACTGCTTGTCTCCACTTTGTTTAGTTCTTTTTCTGGAGATTTGTTCTGTTCTTTCACTTGGGAAATGTTTCTTTGTCTCCTTATTTCAGTATCCTCCCTTGCATTTGTTTCTATTTATTAGAGTTGCTATGTCTTCCAGGCTTGGTAGAGTCACCTTACGTAGTAGGTGTCCCATAGGGTTCAGCGGCACAGCCTCCACAATCACCCAAGCTGGGCATTCAAGATACATCCTTATGTGGGCTGTGTACACCCTCCTGTCATAGTTGAGGCTTGATTGCTGTTAGTATCTCAATGGGAGGAATTTACCCTTAGGCCGATCAGCTGCGAGGTCTGGCTGTGACCACCAGCCACTGTGGAGGACCAGATGTGCAGGGGCCAACCCCATGGACCAGGGCTCTGGTACTCACTGAGTCTGGCCCTTGAGTGCGTCACTTATGGAGGTGGTTGGATGATATCTGATGTGGTTTAAATATGTTTTTCTTTTCATCTGCCACAAAACCAGACCTCATGTCAGGTGGAAAGAAAAGCCAACTCTGTGTATTATACTTCCTCTTTGCTCTTCAACCTCTCAAGTTTTATGGCTTGAACATACCTTTTGATTTTTATATTTCAACTCATTAAATATAAACCTTCACAAAATCTTGAAAATATCTACCTTTCAAGATGGTTTTCAAGATTAAATTGAGTTGCTAATGAAGTATGTGGCTTATAGAGGCCTATAAACAGAAGCTGTTATTATAATGTATCTGAGAGAACTTCTGGTTTCAGGCTAAGCTTATTAAAAATGTACTGATTTCTGTGTAACTCATAGAAATGACCCCTTATTTGGATTTAGTCTGTTCTAATAGTGACTATATCTCTGTGTGAGTAAAACTTTTGTCTACTCCTTATATAAATAGAAATAAATCCAGGTTTTAGATGACTAGATCCTCTCTTAAGCAGCCAAATTTAAAGTCTATGAACAAGAATTAGCACATCCACTCTACATCAAGGGTCAGCAAACTTCTATAAAGGGCCAGGTTGTAAATATTTTCAGCTTTTGGGCTCTTTATTGGAACTATTCAACTCTGCAATGTATCACTAAAGGAGCCACAGAAATGAATGAGTGTAGCTATTTTCCAATAAAACTTTATTATGGACACTGATATCTGAGTTTCGTATAACTTGTATGTGTCACAAAATATGTTTCTTCTTTTGATTTTCTTCAACCATTTAAAAATGTAAAATTATTCTTAGCTCATGGGCCATACAAAAGCAGGTGGGGGGCTGGATTTGGCCTGTGGGAGATACTTTGCTAACTCCTAGTATAAAGGTAATGATTTGATAAGACATCTCTTGAATTCTCTCTCTCTTTCTCCTCTCTTTTTCTCCCCACCTCCATGATTTCCTCAGGAACTCAGTCCTTGAGAAACAAAAGCCAAGAAGGCAGGTTACCTCTGGAAACTGCTTTCTTCAACACACCCCTATCCTGAGAAAAAGGAGCCCCAAAGCTCTGCTGCTTGGAAATGGTTAGGGAAAAATACTGCCTATTATTCCATAAATTATCCTGTGACACAAGCATCTCTTCATCATCTGGGAAAACCAACCATTTCAAAGGAACAAATAGTCAGCTGCAGTCCACTCAGAACATTTTACCGGCTCCTGCTTGTGGATGTGTCAGTTATGGGCGGCTGGGAAGGAGACCCGGACAGCTCCAGTGGCCAGAGAAGACTTTTTTAGATTCTTTGTTAGCACAGAACCTAACCCTTTCACAGTGCTCAAAAGAAGTCTAAATTGCAATTTTGAAGAAGAAATATTTTAACAGGAGATTAAAGAATTATAATTGTCGAGAGATGTGTGGGGAATAGGAAATAAACAACCACAGAAAGGAGTAAAGTGCTGAGTTATTTTTAAGTTTCAAGAAAGCAAGGACCTTGTCTGTCTTATTCACCTTGATGTGCTTCACCCTGATGTACTGGCTCAGTGAACGTTTGTTTAATGAATGAATGGATTTAGACAGAGGTGGGGAGAATAAGGCTAAAAAGAAAGTCTGTCAGTCAGGTCTCAGTAGGAAACAGAATTCCTCCCAGATAATTCAACTGCGGCTTTAATGAAGGGATGACTTAAAGAGGTATGGTTAAAGGAACGAAAGAGACAGAGAAGCCCGAGGCCAGCCACAAGAGGTTGACTGTATTGCCAAGGCTGAAAGGGCAGGAGGTTGGCAGAGAAGACGCAATTATTATCCAAGATAAGCACCGAAGGAGGGAGGGTGTGAGGAAGAAATACACCCACCTCTCTCTCCTTCAGCCCCCCATGTTCCTGCAGTGCCTCCCATTGACCCTACCCACCTAGAAGCCAGACAGCACGAGAGTGGCTCTGGAGAAGGCTGGAGAATAGGTCTGGGAATGGGGGCCAAGAGAATCATCAGCCTGTGATGGGAACTGAAACTGAAAGCTGGTTTAGGAAATTCCTGCCTCCACTTCCCTGTGCCTTCATTCATCCCCTGCTCTCCAAAGACATACACTGGCCCATTCATCTCTTGTCAATTGGATTGATAGGCTATTAGTTGCCATTGGAGATTTTGGATGAGGAAATGGAAAAAAATAAGGCTTTCAGAAGCTTTATCTATGTTCACATTCCAGCCTTGCCACTCCTTAACTGTAAACATGTGCTAGTTACTTAAAATCTCTGTGCCTCAATTTCCTTAACTGTAAAATGAAGGAAATTATGGTAGCCATCGTATAAGGTTTTAGTGACTATCAAATGAGGTAATCTAAATAATGTGCTTGGGTCAAATACTATTGCTTTTTAAGTCTGTCCTGGATCCAATTTAAGCAAAGTTGTCTTATATTGAAGAATTTACTATGTTAGAGTGAGGCTTTAGTGAATTCAGTTATCATAAAGAAAAGACTAGAAGCTTTTTATATCTTCATGACCAAGCATTTTACTCTGCTTCTGGCAACTAAGAAGTTCCCTTCCTTTAAACAAGAGTTTTCTGCCTTTAAATAATATTAGAACGTTACAGAGTCTTCAGGTAACACCAGTGAAATTCAGCTCCATGTGGTACACAGAGCTATGATTCAGCTCCCAGTGCATTTCTGAAACTTGCTTCCTTGGCATTTCAGCATTTTATTTGAAAAAACAACTGAAGCAGAAAGAAAATCAAGCAACAACAGGAGGGCTTCATTTTTAAACTCATTAGTTGGCAAGCTAAAAATCTGCTTAGATCAGTTGGGGTTTCAAATGTAAAAACTGGCTTCTGATATGAAAGCAGTAGCTACAGTTAAAAAGTCTGAAGCACATTTTCTTCCCCTCCCCCAACCCACTTCCTTATTTTTCTAACAAAAGCTTCATGTGCCTTCTTAATAGGTGAGAGGTGTAACCCATGGAGTGCAACACATTCCTGTTTATACCATCATTAAAGTTTAAGCACACATACCCTTTATGGAAATACTGGCTATAATTGTGATTTTTTAATCCTCTCCCTCCCCTATTTCTAATGTTTAACATTATTATAAAAGGAACATTATTCTAACTGAGCTCTTAATGAATACCTGAATACTTGTGGAAATTCCTAAAATTGTAAATTCATTTACAATTCTGATGAACAAATTTAACTTGCATAGGTTAAATAACAAGATGATGAAACATATTTAAATTTCATTTTGATTCTTGGAATTTCTAGTTATTTCAATATATAAGTAAGCCTTCATGATAATTTTTAAATATAAATTGCTTATCATTATAAATACACATCATACAAGTAGATGACTACTTTCCCAGTGAGTTCAGTTTTTTTACACGTACCTAAAAAATGTATCTCTTGGGCTATGAAAGACCTTAAGCAATAATGTTCAAGGACTTCCCATCATTGCTAATAAATTCAAGGCCTACACATTTCAGAATTACATGTCAAACATTGTATATGCAATATAATTACAACTACGTTTAGAAAAACCCAACAACATAGCAAAACCAGTTGCACAGAAAGACAAAAGAAAATTCACCAAATGCTCAAAGGTAGTTATAGATAGGAGATAGGAATAAAATGGAGGTTTAGACTGACTGTGGGAGACAGGACGGGGTGGGCAGCACAGGGGAGACCAATGAGGGAGAAATGGACAAATGTAATGGAACAACAATAAATTAATTTTAAAAATTTAAAAAACAAAACAAACAAACAAAAAAAACAACACTGAAGCTTTAAAAGCAGTGCTAATCCCTTCCCAGGGATTCCTGATCTGATCTGATTTCTTTTTTTATACCTTTTCTTTAAGAATATGGTACCAGAGGCAGTGATGAAGGACATGGGGTCTGAGTGGAATCTGGCTTCATCACTTACTTCTGTGTGATCATGCATGGGTGTGAAAATCTCTGTGCCTCAGTTCAATTATCTGTAAAAAAGGGAAGATAATACTTATCCCACATAGTCGTTGCTAAATTAAGTGAGTGAGTGCATGCAACAGTAGAAGGAATTCACTTGGGATAAGTAAATGAGACCTGTTACTTTGTCATCTATATTCCAAACTCTTCTAGCAGATGTGATCTACTGAGGGCAGTGACAATCCTGCTCTGTTGATCTTCTGTATCCCTGGACCCTAACCTAACCATGTCTAGCAGATAAGAAATGCTCAATAAAGATTTAGGAATATGTGAATGAATGTATGCTACCTGTATTGCAAAGTGACAGAGAATGTCACTATTTCATTAGAAATGTTCTAATTGCAATTGTACTACCCTAGTCTATGACCTTCCTTATTTTAGCTGTCACTGTTTAGCACCTGCTCTGAAGGTGTTCCAAGCCTCTGTACTGATCCAGGTCACTAGCAAATAGTTTGACTCATGATGACCCTGTATTGTCCTACAAAGGACACTTATAAGCAGTGTTTCTCTAAACATATCAGCCTTTCTAGTGTTAGAAATTTTAGTCATCTTTCAATTTCTCATATAGATTATAAAGATTAGGTCACATCTAAATTGTAAGTTCGGTAGAGTCAAAGGCACTTAGTCCATGAGTAAAGTCAAGGTTTAAAAACCAAATGATACTTCTCTTTGGCTCAGCTCTCCTCTTCAGCAGCCGGAGCCAAAGCTATTGGGCAAAACTACAGTTGCTTCAGACATTTTTCAGAAAGAGTAGGAATATACATAAATGACTAGGCTACACGTTCATACAGAATGAGTTTGATTGCCTGAATTTTCTCCAAACCTCATTGAATTTTTAAAACTAATAGTATTTTATAAAAGTGTAATATGCTTAAAGCCTATTAAGAATTTATTGTGACAAAACAAAAACGATCATGTTCAATTAGTAGATGTTGTAAATACTAATATTAGTCTCTCCTCCCAAAGTTAGTCATTGGTAGGACACAATCTCCTCCGTTTTCTTTGGTCCATGTTTCAGTCCTTTTTCTTGCCCTTTTGCTTAAGCTAATACCGAACTTAAAAAACATTAAATGTACATACACATGCCATACGTCTCTCTTCACTTGTTTGAGTAAATAAGAAATGCATTTTATTACCCCCCTTTCAGACGAGGTACCAAAGGCACTCAGAAGTGGGAGTCAATGAATCACCCTAGGGAAGTGCCTTGCAGATCTTCAAAGAGCTGTACCCTAGCAGCCCTAACTGCCCTTTATTAACCAATTATAGTTCATTACTTTATTAAATGAAACCATTAACATACCCAAGGGATGAGGTGGGAGAAACAGATTGGTCAGAATTAGTAAGTACCAAGTAAATAAGGTGCAATGGAGGGAATTAGGTACAGAAGAGAAGGGTGAGTGATTAGATCACACTGCTTGGTATTTATATAATGTCTGGTAATTTATAAAGTGCTTTTTACATACAGAAGGAGAGTAAACAAGAGTGAAGAAGATGCCCTGGCTGGGTGCATCAGTTGGTTGGAGTGTCACCCCATACACCAAAAATATTGCAGGATCAGTCCCCAGTCAGGGCACACACAGGAGGAAATTGTTTGGTGGTTCAGTGTTTCTTTCTCTCTCTCTCTCCTTCTCTCCTTCTCTCTCTCTCTCTCTCTCTACCTCTCTCTCTCTCTCTCTCTCTCTCTCTCTCTCTCTCTCTCTCTCTCTCTCTTTCTCTCTCTCATCAATAAACATATCCTCGAGATCATTCTAAGAAGCACCAACAAACAATAGGAGTCACAAAAATGGGGAGACAGAGAAACAACCCCCCATCAAAAGGAAAGGTAGAGTCCCCAGAAAGAGTGCTAAATGAAATAGAGGGGAGCAAACTATCAGGTATGGAATTGAAAGCAGGGATTATGGAGAAGCTCAATGAGCTCAGCAGAAACTACAAAGAACTCCAGAAAAACTACAGTGAACTCCAGAAGAACTATAAGGAACTTACTGAGAATTATACCGGCATCAAAAAGGACATGGAAGCTATCAATAAGAGCCAGGAGGAAATGAAGAATACGATCTCTGAATTGAAGAACACAGTAGAAGGAATTAAAAACAGGTTAGAGGAAGCAGAAGATCGGATCAGCAAGCTGGAGGACAATGTAGACAAAAACTCACAGACAGTGCAACGAAACGAAAAAAGACTGAACAAGACTGAAGAGGCTCTAAGACAGCTGCAGGACAACATGAAACGTAATAATATCCATATCATAGGAATTCCAGAAGGAGAAGAATAAGAGCAAGGAATAGAAAACCTCTTTGAAAAACTAATGACAGAAAACTTCCCTAACATGAAGAGAGAAAGAATCATGCAAGTCCAGGAAGCACAGAGGGTCCCAATGAAGCTGAACCCCAACAGGCCCACCTCAAGACACATCATAATTAAAATGCCAACATTCAAAGACAAAGAGAGAATCCTAAAAGCAGCAAGAGAGAAACAACTAATAACATACAAGGGAGCTCCAATAAGGCTATCATCAGATTTCTCAGCAGAAACACTACAAGCCAGAAGGGAATGGCAAAATATATTCCAAGTAATGAGAAACAAAGGCCTACAACCAAGAATACTCTACCCAGCAAGGCTCTCATTCAAAATGGAAGGTGAAATAAGGAGTTTCCAAGACAAAAGAAGGCTAAAAGAATACATCTCCACCAAACCAGCATTGCAAGAGATGCTAAAGGGTCTGCTTTAAGAAGATGAAGAAACAGAGAGAGACACAGAGGAACATGAGTACAAAGGGGGAAAATGACAATGAATAAGTACTGAAGGAAAGAAGGAACTTCTACCATTTGCAACAACATGATTGGAACTAGAGAGAATTATGCTTAGCGAAACAAGCCAGGCAACAAAAGAAAATTACCTTATGCTATCACCTGTTACAGGAAACTAATGAACAACACAAACAAATGAGCAAAATTGAACCAGAGTTATGTAAACAAGGAATAAACTAACAGTAACAAAGGGGGAGATGGGAGGGAGAGAAGTGGTAAGAAGGGGAAGGGTCTAGTCAAAGAACATGTATAGATGACCCATGGACATGGACAACTGGGTGGGGACTGAATGTGGAAGAAGGGGGGGCAGGGTGCAGGGAAGCAAGAGGGGGAAAAAAGTGAGACAACTGTAATGGAAAAACAAACAAACAGAAAAATTTTTAGTGGGGGGAAAATAAAAATATAAAGAATAGAAATGCAAGTTCAGTGAATATTAGAAGGACAAGGATTTTCCTCCACACTGTATATATTTTCTCCCTATCTGATCCCTCCAGAATTTGGCATTCTAAAGAAGTAAGTAATGACCTAAGTTTCTTTGCATAAAACTAATAAGACCAGTTGTTAATAAAAAAATAAAAAATAAAAAATAAACATATCCTCAGGTGAGGATAAAAAACAGAGTGAAGAAGAGGGTAGTGAATTAGTATAGGTAGGGAAGCTCTGATAACACAGTCTTTAGACCTTAAAATTGCCTTACTGTGATTTTAGGTTACACTTAGGTAATAAACTATATTGGGATTACAAAGAGATCTGACTATCCCTTAATTAATTTTAAATGTAAAATAGGTAGTTTAAAATCTGCCATAAAGCTTTGTGAACTATGACACCACTATTCCTCCTTTTACAAGGACACTTGATTTTTATAATTCTAAATCTTGGTGAATAAAGTGGATGTCCAAGACCTTTCATTCATCTGTTTTACAAGACTTTCACCCATGTCATGGACATGGTGCATTCCAGTATCACAACAGAATTGTAACACAAGGACAAGAAAGACCAATGTCCCTCAGAAGTCTGAGACTGACCAGGAAGAAATTCACATTTCTGAGCACTTACTCTGAGGCAGGCTCTGACTCTCTAAGCTGGGTCAAAAAGCAGAGCAGCGTTTCTACAGAGGACACAGGCAACCCCCGCACTAAGAGACAGCTCGTCTTCTCAAATCTCAGCCCAGAACAAGGCCAAATCCCACAAGGTGCAGCCTGCCACAGTTCCCCCCACTTTTCACTCCGAGGTTTAATATTATTCTGCATGAAACTTTAGAAGACGGAAAGTGTGAACGTCTGAGAGCCAAGCCTACACTCCATCCCATTATGTACCATTTTACTGCAATTTCTCTTTACTTTGTTTTTTCCAATGATGCATTTAGCTACAGTAAGTAGAGAAAAACCCTATTCAAGAGAGTGGGGTCATTATCCACACACAAAAGGCCATTTAGAGAAAGAACAGCTCAGTCAGTTCAAGCTGTGGCTGCCAGAATCCAGACCCATTAGAAAGAAAAGGTTAGCTGTTTAAGTGGGAATGTGAAACAAAATGTAATAATTAGGGCTAACTGGGCAGCCTCTCCCTACCCCCAACCACAACTGAGAAAGCTGCCTGGGATCATAAACTAATTCCCCGAAAGCTCTAAGCTTAGGGGAAAGCAAATCATCAACTCTAAATGACAGTTCAGTTGTTAACCTTTACCCTAGAGGCTAGGTTTTCATTCTTTCTTTTTCTTCCTTTTAGGTATGTTTTTTATAGATGTTACTTTTATGGGGTAGGGCTGTTCTTTTTCTAGCTCACCACTACTGACATGTTTCAGATCACTGGTGCACATGTGTGTGCACACACATGTGTGTAAAAATCATGAAAAGAAACAGATCCCCAAAATTAACCATAGTAACCTTTAATAATAAAATATGTGGGAGAACTGGGAATTAATTTTTCTTTGTTTCCCCTTCTGTACTTCCTAATTGCTCTTTTATTAACATGTAATATAAAAGGGAGATAAAAGACAAAACATTTCAGGTAAAATTTTCTACCATTTTCCCTTAAAGGAGAAAAACCAATTAGAGTTTCCATATGATTAACCACAAGGAGAGATGAGGTATATGCCTCAGAGAAGAGGGAGTGTCATGAAGAAATAAGAACTGACACGAATATCAACCAGCCGTCACCTCTCTTCTTCAGCCAGTTAGCATCTTGGGTAAAAGTAATTTCAGATATTTGTAGTTGTTAGTAATACAGTAAATTCTCAGCCTTTAGCATACATAGAGGCACAGTGTTTTGGTTAACAGAACAATGTTAGGAAGAGCACATATTAGTCACTTAATAAATACTTCCTATTAGATTGGTTGGAATAATCTGGTTACTAGAGGGTATATGTAATGCGCATGGATAACCAAGTCAATTTATAGGATGGACAAAATGCTATTGAAGAGTTAATGTTTAATTACTCAGAAGGCACTTTGGGACTGAATATCAATGATGACTATGACACAGAATGATAAAAGTGCAAACTTATAAGAAGTTTCTTTTGCTAGATTATATGACAAATTTGCTTCTTATACAATATTTCTAAAGTGATTTAAAGATAAAGTGGAGATAAAAATTAATTGCTTTATGGACTTCTATTAACATTTGTTTTCATTTTTATTATGTTCATAACAAAACATTTACTGAGAATAGGACATTACATCCAAAAAGCATGATTTCTGTGTTCATGTTTAATAAGTAAGTTAGGAAGTATGTATGGTAAGGGCATTTCTTTTAAGTCACATGAGACTTCTTTTAAAATTTTTGCATCATAATGTTTGTGTAGGAAGGGGAGGGAACAAGGAACAATTTTTAAATCAATAATTGCCTTTTGGTTTATGGGGGAAAGAGTAGATATGGATGAGAAGTACAGACCAGTCAAAGGTTGAGAAAAGGGCATTGATTTAATTCATTCAGCAAACATATATATTTATTCTCACCAGAGGATATTTTTTTCATTACCTTTTAGAGCAAGAGGAAGGGAGAGATGAGAAAGAGAGAAACACTAAGGTGAGAGAGAAACATCAATGTTAAAGGGAAACATTGACTGGCTGCCTTTTGTACATGCCCTGACCAGGGATCAAACCCACAACCCAGGCATGTGCCATGACTAGGGATTGAACCTGCAACCTTTCAGTCCATGGGAAAATGCTCCAGACATCTGAGCCACACTGGCCAGAGTATCAAGTATTTTTGAAGGCCTACTGTGTTCTAGGCATTGTTGTAGGCATCTGAGACATATAGATTTTACTAGAGGAGACAGACAGTAAACAATAAGCATCATAAAAAGTATAAATGATGCTAGACAATGATAAACATTATTGAAAAACAGAGCAGGGAACAGGAGATTTGGGGAGGGGATTGCTTCAGAAATTTTAAGTAGTGTGGTTACAGTAGGCTACATTGGGGAAACTTTTAAGCAAAGCATTGAAGGTAGTAAAGGAGTTAGTCGCATGGATATGGTCAGGGTGGCGGAGGTGGAAGGGCATTCCAGCCCACAAATAAGAGATAATGGAAAGGGAAAACTATTCATTGAGGAAAAAAGAAAGAGCAGAGTATGGAAAGAAGAAGAAAGGGACAGTCATTTGAGACAAGTAGGCAGTGAGGAAATTCCTAACATAATGTAACTTTGAAATGCTTGGCTTTGAAATTTGTGATTGGGAGAAAGAATGAAAAATAATCTCGTTGTCCAAAATATGATTAGCCCATGGGACACAGATCTACAAAATAAAGAGATAAATGCAGCCCACTTATATACACTTAAAGATCGGCACATTTTTCGTTAGCGGCTAGCAAATTAATTAAATGATTAATTTTTTTATTATTTATATTCTGAAAACCACATGTTCCAGACATTGTGTCAGGAGCTGGGGGACAGTAATGAGCCAAACATATGTGACTCCTGCATTCATGGCAGAGATGTACTTTAATTCAATGATGTATTTGTTATCTTCTTATAAGTGCTGTGGAAAATTACAAGAAGTAATAAAGTATATTACAGAGCTATTTGACCTACTTGTGGAGTTATAAAAAGCTCCCACTAGGAAGTGATATTTTAGCAGAGATCTAAGGGGTGAGTTAGTGTTAACCAAGGGGAAAAAAAAGATTCATTTAGGCAGAAGTGGACAGAAGCATGGAATATTTGAAGAACTGAAAGGCCAGTAGCTTAAGGAGGGAACAGTGATTCAGTCAGGGTTCCAGCAGAAAACAGGGCACACTCAAACGGGGCCATTGAGAATGGTTTAATAAAAGGACTCTTTATAACAGTGTCTTAATGATTAAGGGAAAATCAATAAGGGATGTACAGTATCTAAGAATGAAAAGCTTCTCCTAGGCCTATATTTATCAGAGAAAATGGCTCCAGGAAAAAGACTCCTCAGTAGTTCTGACTATAAGAAAATGCAGCCAAAAAACAAAAAAAGAAGAAGAAGAATAGGAATAAAGAAGGAGAAGGAGAATAATAATAATAATAATAATAATAATAAGGAGGAGGAGGAGGAGGAGAAGAAGGAGGAGAAGGAGAAGAACGAGAAGGAGAACGAGAAGGAGAATGAGAAGAAGAAGAAGCCACCAATTTGAGACTACACAGCAGGAAGAGATCCAGGGGAATAAATACTGCAATCTCTAGCCACCTTCCCATCTCCTACCTTTGGTTTTGTCAAATGAACTGCAAGTCAGATGTTGAGGGAGCCCTTTGAGGCAGCCTATGAAATCAGCTCCCAGGGCACAGAGAGGGATGGAAAAGGATAAAGCGGATCTGGAGGGGCAAATGGAAAATACCCTCAGAGTATGGGCCAGATCATAGCAGATCTTATAGACCAAGTGAAGGATTTGTGTTTTTGTTTTTCTGAAAATGATAGGCAGCAAGGGAAAAATGTGATCAGATTTGCATTCATAAAGGAAGGTCACTCATGTAATATGAGCAGATGGGAGCCACTTAGGAAAGATGCAGAAAGCTGAGTTGGAAGTGTTGTGGTGGACCCAGTGAGAGATGATGCAGTACCTTCTACCCATCTGGTGATTGTAGAAGGTGGGGAGATATGGGAAGACTCAGAAAATAACAGCTTTGTGTTGGTTTGGAAATGGGAAGTTTGGAAAGGTTATGATATGTGTTAGAGATGAATTCTAGATTTTCATTTGCCTAAGTGGATGGGTAGTGGTGTCCTCCCATAAAGGAAGGCCAGGTTTGGGAGTTAGGAAGAATCATGAGCTTGGCTTTGGACATACTGTTATGAGGTCTTGCTTTATCTGGGAAAAACAGGGCTTTGTCACATTGGATTCTAGAGTGGGCTCATGTAAATTTCAATTAATCAGTGAATTAGCACTCTCTGAGCAATTATTCTGTGCTTGGAAGATTTCTGGCCATTGTAAAAAAGATTATGAATAGTATAAAATATGATCCTTGATTTCAGAGGCTTAAAATCTAGTTGAGGAGGCAAATACACTCAGGAAATAATTTTACATATGATAACATTATACGCTGATAACAAAATGCCACACTGCATAGGGCTGACAGACTGAGAAAACGATAATATATATCAATGATAAGGTCATATTTAGGGGAGGCTCACATTGCGTGTACAAAAGGAAACTGAAGAAAGTGAGAATACTTTGTATTGATGGTGTAAGAAATTCCAGCAACTGAAAATTGGATGTCTCCTTCCCAGAAAATTTCTTAAGATATGCGCTTTATTATAGTTAGCTAAATGAAGTATGCATCAAATGGTCTGAGAAATGAAGTTTCTACAAACCTATTTTCTTTAACATTTATTTTTAAAATTCCTGCAACTAAGAGTGCTTTTCTTTTTCTGATAGACAAGGGACAGCAATCTGTTCATATCTTTGTTGAAGGAAAAACTGAAACTGCAAATGTGTTTAAATTTGATACAATCTAAATCCTTATCCCAAAAATGAAAAATGCCATCAACAAATCTTAGTCTAAGATCTTTGAGGTTCCATAAAGGTTATTCTTCATGGGAAAATCACCTAGCATTTATTTCCAAAAGGAAAGATAAGCCCTCTCTTAAAAAAAATGGTATCTTGAAAATAGAAATTTTCTTGGTAGTAGGTATTATAATAACTGACATTTATATAGCAGCTTATGATTTGCAAAGTACTTTATATACTTCATCTAATTTAATAGCTAAGCAAAGCTAAACTTTCATCAGTATGTTATGTTGGATATATACAGTGTCCCAAAGAGGATAAAATGTGTTGGTTTTAACAGATTTAGAAACAAAAAAATCAGCTTCTCCTTCTCAGGCAGTCGGAGGGAGGTTGTGGGTTGTCACATAATATAATAACTGTGTAATAATAGTAATGATGGAAAATAAATAAAGAATAACATGGATTGAGCCTTTACTATATATCTGGTACTGGTCTATGCACTTATATATGAGGCCTGTCCAGAAAAAGTCCAACCATTGCTAACATAACAAGAATGACTCATGTGACATCAGTGTAAACTGGCAGCCAAGAAGAATGGACTGGAATGTACATGCATGAACAATGATGACTTCACTGTACCAGTCAGTGGGGGTGGCAGACACTGTTGAGTGAGCATGTGTACTGTGTGGCTGTTGCATTCAAAATGTCTGAATGAATAGAACAGCAAATTTGCATCAAGTTTTGCGTTAAGTGTGAGCATTCCTCTGCAGAAACTATTCAGATGATTCAAAAGGCCACAGCTCTGGGCAACTGGTGATTGGCTGCTTCATCACAACAATGTACCAGTTCATGAATCATGTCTCGTGCAGTTTTTTAGCAAAATATCAAATTACCCAGGTGACTCAGCCCCACTACAGTCTAGATTGGCACCCTGAGACATCTGGATTTTCCCAAAGCTGAAAGGGAAGAGATTTCAGACTGTCAATGAGATTCAGGAAAGTATGACAGGGCAGCTGATGGCGATTGGGAGAACTGTGTGAGGTCCCAAGGCGTCTACTTTGAAGGGGACTGAGGTGTCATTGTCCTATATACAATGTTTCTTGTATATTCTTCAATAAATGTCTTTATTTTTCATATTACATGGTCGAATAACTTCTGGACAGACCTCATATATTGACATCCTTAATCCTACAAGAACCCCATGATGAAGAAGATGTCATTTTTATTTCCATATGGCAAATGAGGAAACTGAGGCACAAGTGTTTAAGTAACTTGCCAATGTCACAAAACTAGTAAGTGAGGAGCTGGGCTTTGAGCCCAAATCATCTGGCTCCAGAGTTCTTACTCTTAATCACTAGACTCTTCTCAAAATGTAAATTTTCTCTTATATAAACATTGTTTCTTAAATAAAAGTTATAAAACAGCCAATGATTTACAAACAAAAATAAAGGGAAGAAAGTAATAGGCACTATTGTGAATGCTAAACAAACTCCTTAATAAAATTATGTAGAAAGAAAAAAATAATAATTTTAAAAATCTGCTTAAAGGATTAGAAATTGAAATATTTCTAACTTTTTCACTAGTCTCTGAAGGAAGAGAAGAAAGGTTAAGAAGGAAGAGACTAATTTATGCTCCAAAAATAACACACTGTTATCATAATTATAAAAACATGGTTTTAATCCTTTCTTAAAAATTTCTTGTTTTACTTGGGAGGACTCTAGTAGTTCTTTTAATAGAGAATAATTCCATTTCTAAGAAAAACAGAGAGGCTCTAGAGACAGATTATCCTAAAATGTTGCTACCTCACTGGGGATCCCAAACTTTTTAACCCACTCCTTAGACTGGGTGTGAGAGGCACCAAGGGGAAAATGGCAACAGAATCGTTCAGTTAACCCTGTCCTTTTTGTAGTGAGGAAACCTGGTACACAGATGTACCCCTCTTTCCAGAGTCTTCTTGTTATAAGAAGGGAATTTTGTTACTTGAGGTTTGAAGATGTCTGCAATTTGGGATGGGATGTGGTCAATCCCATCAACTCTGATAAAGTATAGTAGAAAAAGGAGCTTTTAGGGACACTTTGGGTTTGAAGATAGATGGAAGAGACTCTTCTCCAGTGCTCCACTGAGGAGGCTGAAATACGAAAATTTTCCCAGTGTTTTTATGCAGTCAAGGAGAGATGGGTGTAGACCTCATGATATCGGCATCTCTTGCCTGCTTCTTAGAGTTGGAAGTTCACAGGGGAAATGACCAAGCATAAGGTCTATGGGTGCTTAGGTTTCTGACTCCTGCTCTGGCAGCCACCTATCACCTCCTATGACAAAGGAAAGAAAAGTATTTTGCTTTTTCTGATGATGAAATTAAAATTTTTAAAGTGACTTGAAAATTTATTTTATTAAAACTCTTCTATTGTGCTGAATTTTTAAAAAATTTAGTTTAGATAAAAAGACTTTTGGAAGTGTTTGAGTCTCTGAAACATTATTTTATCTCATTAATGGAGCTTTAATGATGTGAGGGATAAAATCTTACAATCATTGTGACTATGAATATTATACTGATTTCACTACATTATTTTTCCTGACCACTCAGAATTCATAATATTAAAAATAAGCATGCCATACTTTTTGATCTACTGATCTATTTATTCTTCAGTGTAAGACTTAGAGCCGTGTTTTACAAATTGTGATCTGCCACAGGAGGGTAATGGAACCAATTTGGTGGTCCTCAGCCAATGCTAATTAAGCATAAAAGTAAAAATGAAATAGAATGGATTAGAGTACATCATACATCGTAAAATAAGTATTATTTCATTAAACTTTGTTTCTATTATTTATATGTGTATAAGTACTGAGAAATAGTATAAAATGTATCTGTTTTTGATAAGAGTAAAAAAAAATTTTGGAAGTTACGGACTTGTAGAGATTGTTAGACAGGCACATTGGCCCAATCTTGACTGTTAATTCTTTATACAAACCCAATAATCCACTGTCAAGAGTGACTAACAAAATTTTAATATAGTCACATAATGAATATTACACAGCAGTGAATATGAATAAGCCACAGCTTTAAGCGATAAATAGATGACTCCTAGAAATATAATATTGGAATTAAAATTAAGGTGCAGAAACATATATACAATATGATACCATTTCTATGAAGCTCAAGAAACAAGCAAAATACAATATGATAGTGTCTAGCAATCCATATTTATATAATAAAACTGTTAAAATAAAGCCACATAGCACACAAACATAAATCCAGGAGCATGTTTATCTCTGTCGTGGAGGGTGTGGGACACTTGAGAAATTTGGGGAAGAACATATAAGAAGTTTCTATGGTGTTGTTAATATTCTGGTTCTTAAGTTGGGGATGGGTGTTGTGTTTTATAACTTAAATACATTCCTCAATTTATGTTACAATAATTTTTGTTTGTCTCCAACAATAAAAAAGGAACTTGTTAAATTGTTTTATAAGGAAGTAAATCTACTTTTCCTTAAATTTTGTCTTTGGGAGACTTCTGATAACTAATCTTATTCTTAAAACACACTACCTTCCCCAATGATGGAGCAGACAATAACATCCCAGACAACTAAGCTTATCTAAAAATAAGATTAGCTCTCAACCAGTTGCATGGAAATGACAGGGTAAATGAAGATCATTTTCTCAAGATTGCAGGCTCCACTCTGTGACCCTGCATAATGTTTGTTTTCATTGCCTCAATTTCTCCCGCTGTAAAGAAAAACTTATGTGTAACTCTGCACTCTCCCTCCCTCCCTATCCTGCTCTAATTTTCAAAGAATCACACCATGCATTTTAAGCAGTGCTTCACAAACTTGCTTTTGGATGGACACACCATCAAAAAAGACCTGAATGGCTGCCAGACTACCCAGTCCCAATCCAGACAGCACAGTTCATTTTACTTTCAGCTCTTTTGCTGTAAAGGAGTAGAATACTTCTTGAATGGGGAGAAATGCAGCTCCCTGCAGTTTCCTGTCTTTAGAGAATTAAATTATAAAAAAATATTAAGTGCTCACTCAGCAGTCCTCATTCAGCAGTTGGGCAGCAGTTTGCATCTACAACCTTACTGTCTCCATGTAAGAACACACAGTCCCCAAATCACACACAATCTGTGCTCCAGATTCACTGGAAGGTTGATTGCTTGGAATTTAAACTATGTTTTCCAAAGGAGACCCCATTAGATAGGATGGAATGGGTCTCTCTCCAGGCCTCAAAAGGAAAAAGTACTGAATGGCCCCTGGTCCTTCTTGCCTCCAAGGTGAGGGTGAAAGGTGAAGGGTTTGGAGGGGGAAAGACTCAGGGTCAGGACTGCAGAGTTGCCAGAAACATCCAACAGAGGGACTGTGTTAAAGGCCAGGTTGGGGAGTGTCCTTTGGGAGCCGCTTCTCCATGGGGCTCCATCCTGGGCAGCTGACAGTGACAGTGGCAGTGGGAGGGGACCAGTAGGGAGGGCTTTTCAGTGGAGGAAGCCAGTATCAAGGGAGGCTTTCAAAGGGAGGCAGACCAGAAGGGGCTTCCAGGATGCATCTAGTGGACCTATTTTTAAGTACTAGAGAGAAAGTGCCCTTCAGGAATGTTGGAAATATATGTCCAAATGTTTGTCTGCTAAAATGTTCAAGGTTCAGAGAAGGGAAAAACTGTGATGGACTGACATGTACTTTTCTTGTCCTGCTGTCTTTTGCTCTTCTTTAAAGAAGTGGCAAACATCCTGCAAGTCTAAAGCCCCAACAGCTCTACTTCTGGTGGCCAGACAGTCAAAGGCCATAGCCCTAACTGAGGCAAAAGGAAGTGTGGCAGTAGCAGAGAAACCAGAACGATCCTAGCAGGGGGACACCATGGAGAAGACCTGCAGGCCATGGAAGACTCTAGATTTGCGTTAAATACTATTATTCACCAAAATGGAATGATTTCTTTCAAACTAATGAGTCCATTCAGTTGACAGAGGTGACAAATATAATCACTGAATAATGAATGATAGGAGTTCCTGGGCATTTGTGGAAGTTGCTCCACCCCCAGAGCTTATCAGCTCCACATGCAATCTGAAAAGGTCCAGGTAGATTTACATCAGCAACTGAATCAATGTTAATGAAACCCTTTTTATATTTTTTTCTCACTATTCAAAGTAAAAATATGAATGTTAGAAAATTTTCAAAATCGGCATTCTAAAATTGAAAGATTAATAATAAAAAGGAAAAAAGAAAAACCAACACAATTATACAAATTAGTGAAGATACTAAGACTAGGGTCTGAAGTGTTAAACTACATCTTAAAGAAATAGGTTTGTAGAAAATTAAGAGTTTAATACAAACTCATTTTGTCCTCCAGCCTTGGGACAATTCTGTAGGTTGCTATGTTTGAACTACCAGCTGAATCACTTTCTTTTCTTCTCTCTCTTTCATATAGTGACTAATAAAATTCATATACTGTTTGAGACAATGTAGAAGAATAAATGGCAACAAAACAAAAGCTAAAATTGTTTTACTTGAATGGGAAAGAATAGATAAGAATTTTGGTAAATTCTGATGGTAAAGAGACTTTGTATCTTCAAAGTGATCTGAAAGCCTAAGGAAACAGTAGGAACTGTTAGTGGGTAATAAGTTCCAAACTACAACTTCATGTAATTCTTTACAGTTTTGACATTGAACTGACTATTAATTGAAGGAAAGTTTTAGAGGGAAAAATAAATAGTATAAGAATTAATACACTAAGGATAAATTATTTTAATAGTGTATTCTCTAGAAAGTCAATACTTTAATTAAATCAAGACTGTAATATAACTTTGAAACAATAAAAACATCCTCAATAAAAGCATGGCAAAAAACTTTGCAAAAGATTCAGCAATAACAACCTACTAATAAAGCTAACAAAGAATTTTATAGGCACCAGGATATTTCTTAGCTTCAAGTTCCTCAGTTACTCATGAAATCAGCACATTCAAAGTCTTCAATCACAAGTGTGGATAGATCAATCAATTCATTCAAGAAATCTTTACTGAGTGGCCCTGCTTGAGATTCTGTGAAGAATGTAAATATGTATCAGTATAGACCTCATTTTTCTAGGGAACTTTGTGCCTAATAGGTGTTAGTAGACATACCCATAAATAACTAGAATAGAAGGTCAAAAGTGGAGAGTGTCACAGGAGGAATGTGGATGACAAATCAGAAAAAAAAAAGATCTGGAAAAACTTCAGGGAGGAAAGAGCGGCACTAGACTGTGAACTAGACATTCCATGGGGGACAGGAAGTGCAGTCCACATGGAGGGAAAGGTATCAAAGGCATGATGTCGGGGAGTTCAAGTAGCTCAGTTTGGCTGGCTGGAGAGTAGTATGAAGGGGAATGCCTGGAAATGTGGTAGGAAAGGAGCAAATGACTCCATCCTGGCGTGAAGAATTAGAAAGGTCGGGATGAGGAGATATGCTGGACAGCTCAGTTCTCAGCTCTCAGGTAATTTGTTTCTCTTCCTGCTCTGTCACCATCTCAGACATTGCTCAAAATCTACCATTGCAATACAGATGCCCCTGAACTTATGATGGGGCTAATCCCAATAAATTCATTGTACACTGAAAATATCATAAATTGAAAACGCACTTAATACACCTAACTTACCAAACATCATGGCTTAACCATTAAACATGCTCAGAACACACAGAATAGCCTTCAGTTGGGCAATTATTTTGAGTTGCATCTCAAGAGTAATTGCCTTTCTTTTCTCACTAGTTGCAGGAGATGCAGATGGGCACTTTGTAGGCATAATGGGATGTGAAAACACAAACTAGAATACTCAAAAAGTACTGGCAACACAGTTTATTGGAGACTATCTGTTGTTTACACTAGTGGTCTCAGGGCTGTCTGGGAGTTGTGGCTTGCAGCCTCTGCCCAGCATCACAAGAGAGTATTATTGTATTACATATCACTAGTCCATGAAAAGATCAAAATTCAAAATTAAAAGTATGGTTTCTACTGAATTTGTATTACTTTTGGACCATCATAAAATCAAAAAATTTTAAGTCAGAATATCTTATTTTCACAGATTGAGAGTTCAGCACATAAGGAAGTATAAGATGGTAAAATAATATGTAGTTAACTCTTTTACCTATATTAAATATTTTATTTATTTATCTTTAGAGAGAGGGGAAGGGAGGGAGAAAGAGAAGGAGAGAGACTTCAGTATGTGGTTGCCTCTTGCACACCCCCAATTGGGAATCGAACCAGTGATCCTTTGGTTCACAGGCCAGCTCACAATCTACTGAGCCACAGCAGCCAGAGTTCTTTTATCTATTTTAAACTCACAGATTGATTTTGCTTTTACTTCATGTTTGCCAAAAAGTGATGTCACCTATTGTTAAACAAATAAATATAACGGAAAGGGTGTGTGGATGGATGGGTGGGTAGACATATGCTGGGCATGTGACTAAAAGGATAGGTGGAGACTGGATGTGTGAATGGATGAGTGTATATATAGTTAGGCAAGTGTATAGATAGGTAAATGGTAATGGGTGCGTGAGTAGGTGGAAGAGTACTGAGTGGCCGGCTTACTGGATAAAAGAAGTTGGATGATTTGCTGTATGACCCCATGATTAAGTGTTCATCAGCAATCAAAAGATGCCAATAATATAAATCCAAACAATCATCAGCTAGTGATTTTAGCCTAGCTCTAAGAGTCAAGTATTTTTTTAGTGTGCTTATAAAGTGAGCACATCCTTCATTGCACATTGGGATAGAACTCAAAAGACATGTGTCCTATTTCCTTCACTCCTTTCTACAAGAGCAATGGATGTCAAGTTTTTCCAAGCACAACCTGAGTGAAACAAGGCAAAACCATTGAAAAGCTAACAGTTAATTAGGTAAATTTAGGGTGAATTTTAAAAATTATAGTTACAATCCTATAAAATTAGAAGTTCAGCTATATTAACAGCTTCAAAAGTTGTCAATCACTGATTTTCATTTTCAAAACCAACAAACACCAACCAACAAGTCAGCTGGCCAGCTACCAAGCCAGGCAACCAGACATCATAAAACACTAACTGTGTGTTGGGAAGGTGCAGTTCACTAGTAAAATAAAGTTTTAAATAAGTGGCTCAGTTGGTTGAGCATTGTCTCGTAAAGCGAAAAGTCGCCAGTTTGATTCCAATCGGCACATGCCTGGGTTGCGGGCCCATGTGAAAGAGGCAGCTGATCAATGTCTCTCTCACACATCAATGTTTCTCTCTTTCTCGTTCTCCCTCCCTTCTCCTCTCTCTAAAGATAAATAAATAGAAAGAAAGGACTAGAGAAAGACACCGTTGCTATTCAAAGTGTGGTCCTTGGACAAGAAGTATCAGCATTAGTGAGAACTTGCTAAAAATGCAGAATCTCAGGCCCAATTCCAGATCTACTCAATATAAAAATTTTAATGCACATTAAAGTTTGAGAAGCATTGCTATATGCTCTTTTTTGAAACCAAAATGTACAGTATATAGTGTTAAGTTGTTAAGTTTTGTTTAACCCAATGTTTACCGAAGATATTTGATCATGGATCCCCTTTGCAATGGAGCACCCATTTAACACTGCATGGAAATTGTGGAACACAGTTTGGGTGATGCTAAGCTCAGTTGAACACTGGAGTCCTTCCAAATAAAGTATACTCTACCTGTGTTAATTATATAAATATAGATATGCATATATACTTGTATGTGTGTACAGAGTGTTTATTTATATATTCAGCTATCTACTTATTTATCTATGTAATAGAAAATAGCCATGAGTCTATTTATACATTAATTTAAAAAAAAGAAAATGAACTTAAATTTGAAAGAAATGGAAGAATGGACTTTAAGTTCTAAGTAAAGAGAAGAAATTTTGTGAAAATGAAGCAGCTCAATGAAGAGGGTCAGTGTCGCCCTGGCCAGGTGGCTCAGTTTGTTGGAGTGTTGTCCTGTGCACCAAAAATCTGTGGGTTCCGTCACCAGTTGGGGCACATATAGGAGGCAAGAGGTCAATGTTTCTCTCACATCTCTCTCTCTCTCTCCACCTTCTTCTCTCTCTAAAATCAATAAACATATCCTCGGGTGAGGATTAAAAATAAAAAATAGGGTCAGTGTCTACTGGGGAACATTTATGTGAAGCTGGGATTTTCTTCCACTCTCCAATATATTTTCCAAAATATACATTCTTTATTAATGGCCAATTTTTTAATGCATTTTCTTCCATTTGTTTCTATTCAAATATTTTATTTGTGAAGGATGTTGTTTTGGGACTCTTATAATTTCCGTAAACTTTTAGCATGTTATTAAAGAACGTTAGTTTTTAGGTGAAGTTTTTTTGCATAAGTACGAATGGATGTGAAAGATTTGGACTTAATTTAATATAATTGGTACTAATCTGAAAATAAGAAATCCTTTCTAACGGTGGTGTTTCAACCCTTTAAACAATATTTTAATCAGGAGATTTTACTGCATTTGACATTATGTTCTCTTGTGCCTATCCTAAAGCTCATGGATCCTACCCAACCCTCTCCCACAAAAAAAACCTACAATGACCCAGTACAGTGGCTTTTTTTAAAAACCCAGAGACTAAACACTTGAGTATAGGAAGGGCTTTGTCACTGAAAATCTTACTTCATTCTGACAGATCTGAGGGGTAAGCAGACAGAAGAGTGAGACTCTACTAGCACTATAAGGAAGACAGAGTGTACATGAGACAATTTTAGGTGGCTATATACAGACTTTTTTTATTTCAATAGTCATAAAATTATCTTTATATTAGAAAAAAACAGAATCAGTATGGCAAATGTGCCACTTCCCAGATATTATTTAGGAGAAGGTTAAGTTTAAAAAGTGAGGCTATTTTTAAAAAGCAAATAACATTACAGGTGTATATACAATAAATATTGTGACTGTGACAATGTAAAGGATTGCAATGTGGGATAGAGTCCGCTGATCCAACTCTTTTTTGCTGCTGATGAATGTGAAGGCCTCTATATGTGGTAAGTTCATGGGAATTAGGGCCTAGGATCTCTTACTTCTCAGAATCAAGTTGACAGTAATAGGAATAGTCTCAGATAAAAATATCTTAAGTGGATCTTCAATGTCTTCGGGATGTAGAGTTATTAATCACAGTAAATGTCTACTTTCTCAGATACTGGACAACTGATTACATGCATTTAGTTTATAACGTTCAGGATGCTCTAAAGCATTCAGATGCATGATCACAGTAAAGTGAATGAGCCCCACTCTTAAAATACGTTGTCTTTATCTTACTCTGAACCACAAACTGTCATTGAGGCTTGCCTCATACCTGTTACCACTTTTCTAAAGGTTTGTTTTGCCTGCTCTTTTCAGATAGAAAATTGAACAAGTAATGATTCTGCCTCCAGTTTCTTATACAACATGGAAAAAAGACTCTTTACACCACTTAACTTTACTGTGCCATGCTTTGCCTGTCTGTGAAATACCATTAACTCATTGATCTCTAAGGTAACTTCTAGCCCTAAAGTCTTATGAGTTTATAACTACTTAAAAAAATAAATGTCATAATAAACACATAGAGATAGCTGAGCTTCCAGGGAGGAATACATCGCTAGATAATAAAACTGGCATTTTTCAGAGCCTGCTCTATTACCAACATGCAATATTTTGTTTAATCTGCCCAGCACACATGCCTGATTCTTATTTCACACATGCAGGAACTGAGGTTCAGAGTGGCGCAATCACTTACTCAAGGTCACACAGATAGTAAGCAGTAGAGCTATAATCTGAGCCCAGATATCCTTTTTTCAAAAGTCCCCTTCTTTCCTCTGTCACACCAAACTACCTTTCCATGATCAGAACATTGGTTTATTACCTTTGAGATAAAGCGACTAGGGCACGATCGTAGACAAAATATCTGTTTGTCAATTTGTCAAGACAGCTGGAAAAACATTTTAAGGATTGTCTAATTGGTAAGAATATTGAGAACACGTGTCATTTTGTAACTACTACCTTAAATACATGGATGATATAAAAATTTATAAAATGCAATTCAGACACAAATTTGACGTATGAAAAACCCAAACTCTAATACTGATCCAGGCTACAGAAATTAACTGATATAAACGTTATTCTTGAGAAAAAAAGAATAAAAACCATATGAATATTGTAAACACAAATAAAAGTATTTGCATAGTTTCAGATTTACATTAGCTTCCACCTCAATAAGAAACAAATATCGCCACTACCTAAAAGAGATAAGTATTTGTTTATCATTAAAAAAGGAAATAAGTCATAAAATTTGGAAAATATCTAAAGTTATAACTATAATATTTGTAGATGAAAGAATGCATTTTATAGCAAAATAAAATTCCACACATATATTTAGGTGCCAAGAATCAAATTTTAAAAATGCATTTAGTCCCATCTACTTGTTGGAACAGCTTTCAAATGTAAACTATATGCAGGTTTGGCATTACCTTTTGAAATAACTCAGTTAAAAGAAACTCACTTTGAGACCAAGCAGTTTTAATCTGCAAGGTGGCTTTGAGGTGGCAACAAAGAGAATTTTTTGGACATAGAGAATTAGCTTTAGATAATGATTTTGGCTTTGAAAAAAAATTTAAAGGAATAAACTGTCATTTCTAGTTTGCAGCCTTATTTTTCACTACATTCCAAAGTCAGGGCACACAGAAATAAGCAAAAAAATAATAATTTAAAATTCTCTAATTAGCACATTAACAGTTCGTAACAATAGTGGCTTTCTTATTTCAACTGATAATTCTTTAAACTACAATGTCTGTAATGGTCAGCACTTCTAGTGACTTAATTAGTTCATATCCCTACTACCATTGCCCGTTTTGGTTGAGTTCCTCTGATGAATGAGTGCTTAGTTTGAGAGTAAAATGAAGGTAACTATGATCTTCCCAGCAGCCATCAGTTTGTGAATATGAATGAGATTACCTAAAATAATACTTTTTACTACCTTAACCTAAATAGCCAGGTAAGTTTCCCCAGCCTCAAACATTTCTGGAAGCCATCAGTTGGTATCTGGTGAACAGATTCCTGCTGGGCACTGCAGCCCCTCCATCAATGCTGAGACTCTCCTGCTGCTCAGCCATTCCTGGTGTGCTTCACCAATGCTCCATCAGGTAGGACCACATGCTGGCTTTTCTAGGGCACATGTCACTTCTCTGCCCTACTCCGTTGGACACAGCCCATTGGTTCCCTGGACTTGGACAGTGTCAGAGCAGCATCTCAGTTATATGGGAGAGGAGGTCATGATTCAATCTGACCCTCCACCAGGTTCCAGTGGAGAAAGTACCAACGCTAGGAACTCAAAAGCTAATTGATGGTCACTTGTAGGTTTATTAATGAACCACATTATTAATGAACTGGGCAACTGCAAACTCTGGTAAATTTTGGGTTGGAGGATGCAATTTGGATTTACAGCCAAAGTATTTCATCCCATCCTCACCCAAATGCAGACCTTGAGGCCATCTGAAACCAGGGTTAGGCTGGGAGGATAAGGGAGAAATGGGTTGGCAGGTGCATGAAAGAGCACAGGCCTATCTCATTAACCCTGTTACTGGCTGACCAGGGTAGAGAAGAGAAAGTAAGAGGTGAATTCTCTCCCCTTGTGCTTTCTTGTTATGGAAACAAAGAGAGCTAAAGAACCTGAGTGCCTACTGCTCCCAGGTGTGTCCTAGAGAGCAAGGGACATGTGCAGAAGCAGTCACTGTCAACAAAGGAACACTCCTAGAAATGAGCTACCCTCCCCCTTTGTGGGGAAGCAGGTATGGGCTTGGGAGAGAAGCAAGAAGCCTCTGTCAAAGCCACAGCCTTGGTCGGGAGGATAAAGGATGTTCCTTGTTCTGTGAAAATATTAAGATGGGAGATTAAATTTCTTCCCTTAAGACTATGTGGTAGAACATGATAAAGAGCTGGTAGGAAAGGGGCAGAGGGAGAATGGCTGACGTTACTTTGTGTTGCACTCTATTTGAGGGATCCCAAAGTGCAGTAAAAACATGCCCCAAAATGCTAGAGAGTTTATTAAGAGTTCTTCTGCTTTTGCTTCTTGCCCTTCTAACTCCCCTGCGTCTCATAGGTGGGTAGAGAAGATAATCCAAGTGGCAGACCTACTTTAGCACAGAATCCTCTTTTCTTCCAAAGTAGGGTAGAATGTGCCACTGGCTTGGCCTGTCATGCTTGGCTATTTTCCTTTAACATTAATTCTCTTCCAGAATATATCACAGCCCCTACACCCACCTCCTAACTCAAAAATCTTCGGAGCAGACTCAATAATTTGCCAAACATACCCATATGTGTCTAACCCCAGCAATAAACATAATTGGACTTTTTTCACGAGGAGTCTCTCCTTCACTCATTATAAAATGGCAGTTGATGGTCTGTCATGTGAATTAACCAGGTATGGCCAACCCTGCCTGTATGCCAACAGCAGACCTGGCCCAGGCCCAAACTGGGGACACTTCCTGAATAACTCATAATCTATGCAGGTACATACTTAGGAGCCGGCCAATTTACATAGAATTAAACTTAGAGGTACCTAAAAAATGAAACTAATAAAGGCAATAAATAATAAACAGGAGTTCATAAATTCATTTAAATGGAAGAGTACATTAATTCATCTACTCATTCTTTTTTTTTTTAACTGTAAATGTTCTTTTAAAAAAATTATTTATTTGTTTGTTTGTTTATTTATTTTTAGAGAGAGGAGAAAGAGAGGGAGAGAAACATCACTGTGTGGTTGCCTCTCACTCGTGCCCCCAACTGAGGACCTGATGTGCAACCTAGTTATGTGCCCTGATTGGGAATCGAACCAGCAACACTTGGTTCGCAGGCCGACACTTAATCCACTGAGCCACACCAGCCAGGGTAATCTACTCATTCTTTATTTCACTCAACATCTATTTAATACTTCTGTAGGTGTCAAACACAGTGTTTGGAGATAAAAAGATGAATAAAGATTTGGTCCTTGTCCTTAAGAGCTCATAGTATAGGTATAAAGGCAGACATGCAAAGAGGCAAATGACATGTCATACATTTTATAAAAATTCAACATTACAAATGCTGTAACACATAAAGTTCTGTGAAGTACAGCAGTGGCAGGGGTCTAATTTAACATAATCATTAGGCATTCTCTAGATTAGAAATATTTGTGAACATATAAAAAAAGATAAGTACTATGCTTGATAGTTTGATATATGACCATTCCCAGGCCTGGATTTTTATGATAGTGTTTAATGTGCTTATTTTTTGGTTTATTATTGACATACTCATGGTAGCAATGACCACAAATGACCTCTGGCTTATGAAAACAGATCTTTAATAAAGTAAACTTATTTACTGGAAAACCATTTGAACATTTTGGTCCTGTGGAAAAATACAGTTATGTGTTTACTGATAAACTATTTCCTGCTTATGTAAGTGACCTGATGTAGTCAAGCAACATTTTGGAAACTCAAACACATATCTTTCTCTGAAAAGAAAGGATTAATTTCAAGACTTTTTGTTTGCTTCTTGATTTTTGTTGTTGTTGTTATTTGATATAAAAATTACAGTTGAAAAACATTTCTTTTAATTTAGAATTTTAAATTGTAGCCTATTTGAACTATATTATCTTTCTGGCTGGTGGGACAAATCTCCTAAATATCAATGGATTGAAATATTTAGAAGAACTGAAGGATTTCTTTTATTTTTACATTGTTTTCTTTTTTTACATTTTTCAAAGTTTTTTAAGAAAAAAGGATGAAAATTATTCTAGTATCATATGTATTTGATCTCGGAATTCTTTATTTTGTCTCTGGTTTGATCTTTATTGTATTTTTTTCCCATTACTACTTAGTTCCCTTATACCCACCCTCCCCCAGCACTCACCACACTGTTGTCCATGTCCATCAATCCTTTTTCCTTTTTGCTCAGTCCCTCCCCCCGTCCCCCGCCACTAGCTGTCATCTTGCTCTCCATCTATGAGTCTGTCCCCATTTTCCTTGTTAGTTCAGTTTGTTTATTAGATTCTACATATGAGTGAAATCATATGGTATTTGTCTTTCTCTGACTGGCTTATTTCACTTAACATAATATTCTCCAGATCCATCCATACTGTCAAAAAGGATAAAATTTTCTTCTTCTTTTATGTCTGAGTAGTATTCCATTGTGTAAATGTCATATAGTTGTTTTACCCATTCATCTACTGATGGACACTTGGGCTGCTTTCATATTTGGTGATTGTAAATAATGCTGAAATGAACATAGGGGTGCTTATATTCTTTCAAATTAGTGTTTCAGGTTCCTTTGGATATATTTCCAGAAGTGAAATCACTTACTTAGGAATAAATCTAACCAAGGATGTAAAAGACCTGTACTTGGAAAATTATAAGACACTGTACTCATGGATAGGAAGAACTGATATCATTAAAATGTTCATACCACCCAAAGCAATCTATTCAATGCAATTTCTATCAAGATTCTAATGATGTTTTTCATAGAACTCGAACAAATATTTCAAAAATTTATATGGAACACAAAAGGCCCTGTATAGCAACAGAGATCCTGAGAAAGAACAAAGTTGGAGGAATCATGCTACCTAATATGAAACTGTATTATAAGGCCATAGTAATCAAAACAGCATGGTACTGGCATAAAAATAGACACATAGATTAATGGAACAAAACAGAGAACCCAAAAATAAACCTACATCTTTATAGTCAATTAATATTCTACAGAAGAAGCAAGTACATACAATGGACTAAAGATCATTTATTCAATAAATGGTGTTGGAATAACTGGACAGACATGTACAGAATAGTGAAACTAGACCACCTTCTTATTCCATACACAAGAACAAATTCAAAATGGATCAAAGATTTAACTGTTAGACCCAAAACCATAAATTTTGTAGATGAAAACATACACAGCAAATCTTGGACATTGCTTGCATCAATATTTTATTAGCTATATCTCCCCAGGTAAAGGAAACAAAAAATTTAAAAAATGGAACTACATCAAACTAAACAGTTTTTTTCACAGCAAAGAAAATCATCAACAGATAAAAAGATAACCCACAGAATGGGAGAACATACTGTCACTACACCTGATAAGGTATTAATATCCAAAATTCATAAAGAATTTACAAAATTAAACACCAAACAAACAAACAACCCAATTTAAAAAATGGGCAAAGGACCTGAATAGACACTTCTCCAAAGAGGACATACAGATGGCCAATAGACATGTGAAAAGATGCTCAATATTACTAATCATCAGAGACAGGCAAATTAAAAACACAATGAGATATCTCACACCTGTCAGAATGGCTATCATCAATAAATCAACAAATGATAAGTGCTGGTGAGGATGTGGAGAAAGGGGAACTCTTCTGCACTGTTGGTGACAATGCAGCCACTGTGGAAAGCAGTATGGAGATACCTCAGAAACTTAAAAATGGATCTGCCTTTTGAGTGTTTTCCTTTTTTAAACTTCATCTTACTTTCCAATGCATGTAGTCTGTTTACAACGTTGCCTGCTTGGGCTTTGGGCTTCTCAATGGTACATTTGAATATTACTCAGCTCTTTAATGGACCTCCATTTTTAGGAAGTGATTCTATGTGTTCATCTTTGTAGAGAATGACTTAGTATAGACTTCTCCATACAGATAATAATCAAGTATAGAGTAGATATTTTCAATATTTGGTATAAGGTAGAAATTGATATAGCATTAAATCTAATGCTTAAGAGAGTTCACTGTTCCATGTAATTGATGATCATATATGGTAAACATCTGTTGCTTCTTCAGCAAGTAGCACCCTGATTTTTCCTTGGACACTCACCCATCTCTCAGTCCATATGACCAGGTAGCCAATGAGAGCCAATCACAGTACCACAGTGTCTGCACTGGAAGTGGACATGTTACCCAAGAAGAGTTAATCATAGCCAACTGTAAGATTTTAGCAGGAACTAATTGGATGGGGTTTCTGTTTTGGTGGGAATAAGCTTGGAGCTGTTGAAGTCAATCAACAGCCTAAGATTGACACTGTCACAAAACAAAACAAGCAAACAAAAAACAATGTGGGAGAAGGGGTGGGCTGGGTGGGGGAGAGCAATGGGGAAAAAATGGGACAACTGTAATTAAAAAACCAAAAAAGAAAGAAAGAAAAATAATCATGTGAAACTAAACAATAAAAAATCAGAAAATCTGAAAAAAAAAAAATGACAAAAGAGAGAGAGAGAGAGAGAGAGAGATAAATACGCCCTGGTCCTGATAACATTGTTTGAGCCCCTAAATCTAACTGGCCCTGAGGCTAGTATAACATTACTCATTTTAGAAAATGGAGTAAATAAATTACTAAATTTATTGCAGCACACAGTCTTTATGCCTAAAGTTCATATTTATTACATTGATTTTTTATAGTCTCTTGTTTGTTTCTCCACTGAATTGTAAATGCCTGGAGATGAGAATTCCCTACTACCTGACAAATAACAGATGCTCAATAAATTTTTTGAATGAACAAGCCAGAATCTATCCTTAAAACAAAAATCACACAGCTATAGATTTTATAGTGACCAAAGTACCATGTTTCTGGGCAGGAAATGAGATAGTACTTGGTTTAAAAATATTTGAAAAACACTCTACATCAATAACATTTCAGCTTATGAAATTGAAAAGAAATGGACATGTGAAGAGAAACAATACTTTATATTATAATTATACTTACATACTGACTAGATACCTATTAAACATAGAGTCCCAACATCTACTTTCATGCTGTGCCTACCCTAATAAATTCATTGAAGAGTTACATAATATGTAATAATCCTGATGTATAGCTTCACTTTACCCTCCTTAGTGTGTTAGGGTTGTGATACTATAATGGGATAAATGATCTTTTATTAACTAAAAATACTTTTAACAATTTGAAATTTCCCCTTATGTCCCACTGTTGAAAAGTCTACAAATGGAA
The DNA here is from genome assembly GCF_987537825.1 of Furipterus horrens. Lineage (NCBI taxonomy): Eukaryota > Metazoa > Chordata > Mammalia > Chiroptera > Furipteridae > Furipterus > Furipterus horrens. The sequence continues at coordinate 164,228,063 of NW_028327172.1, read as the reverse complement.
GACTAGAAATATCACTACCTGTCTCTGCTTGGACTATTGGAGGGATCTACATATCTATGAGTTTCTGGATTAAAAAAAAATTAATAACTAAGAAAGGTCAATAACTCACGACAGAACACATAACTTGTCATTCAAGATAAGCAGTGTTTAGAGTGGCAAGAAAATAGCAGAGGCTGAGCACAAAACATTAGAATGAAGAAGTATAAAATTAACCTACACTCTACTTTCTCAGTCAGGATAGACTCAGACCTGAAAGGAACCACCATACAAAAATGAACAAACTGACATCATACCCCACTTCCCTGCCATACCCAGTATCATTTCTCTCCCTCAGATCCCTCCCCCTCAACCAACATAAGCTTTTCAAGAACAGGGGGCGATGAAGCTCACCCACTGGTGGGTGTGGAATTAATGGATGTCTTTCTCAAGGTGGATGCCTCTAGTTTTTCCTTTTCTAACTTGCAGTTCTACTTTAATTGACATCTAACTGAAAGCTCAATGTCTAATGGCATTTTGCCAACAGAGTTCACCTTCAAAATTGTTTGGCTTCATTGTAGTAAAGAGACTTTTTTATCTTGCCACCTCAACTCCAAATCAAAATTGGAAACACAAAGCATTCTTTACTTTATGACTGCCTTTATTCTTCTTAGTTTAGGAAAAAGTTGAGTTCCATAAGATTCTGTGGCCTGACATTTGGCATGCTTTGTTCTTTGGTGGTAAGCAATTGCACAGCAATTCTTTGTATTTTTTGTTTTCTGAAGTCTAATTACTAAGATTTTAACTTTGGAAGCTAGCCAAGCTTACTGTTTCTTTGAAAGTCTCTGTTTCATATGGCCAATGTTATTTTTTTAATATAATTTTTATTAAAAATTCTATTTGTTTATTCAGCTCTTAATCCTCTGGGTTTAAAATAAACTCTGCAAGGTTATTAGCTGTAGGATAAACCAATTCTTTACCAAGAGGCTTCTGTGTTATTCCTTTGCAATGACAAGCAGACTCTTTTTTCATGATACGACCATAATTATACTAAGTAACACAGTTACCATCGACTGTTTTTACTGAAGTATTGTAGGATGCATGTTTGTCTCAATGATCCTGGCAAAAGTGCCTTTGAAAATACTTGTGGAAGGGGCTCTTACCATCTGAATAGGAAACAAATGTAGATGCCTATCTTCTACTCTTGAGTACCATCATGTTCCTCCAAACCCTGCAGCCTCTCATTTCTCCTTTGACTGTTATATCAATAGTTAAATGATTGATACCAGGTGATATGAACTGCTACAGAAGTCCTTGAACTTTATGCAGATAAATTTTGAACAACATTCACTTTCTCTTTTATGTGACTTTTATCTTATTACATCAGATGTATATCCTTATTGTAAATAAATGAAAATCTTCCTGCAATCCTAATGCTCACTTTTTGCATTTTGATGTATACATATCTGGATTTTCTGTATTTTAGCATTTGTCTTTTCACTTAAAACTAAATTGTGAACAACTTTCTGAAATGTCATATTCTTTTAAGTAGACATGCTGCTTACAGAATGTGCCCCACAATCTTGAATCTATAAACAAAACCTTGAGGTAACCCCTCCTAGCCTCCAAAGGCATGGCTATATTTTTGGAACAACTTCCTCTTGTTTCCTGCTGACTTACCAAAGACTGTCTTTCTACATATCATGGACGAGATAATTTGGAAGCTGCTCTTTGGATTTATGACTCATTTTATGATGCTGTCACCCTGGTTCAGGCTTTTCCTGGATCAACGAAATTTTCCAAAGTAATTGATTCAGCCAAAAGAAGCCACCAGAGACCTTTACCAAGGACTCCACATGCAAAGAACTTGGTTGAAAATCAATAATGGTATTCTGGGTCCACAAGTGATTCAACTTTGGGATAATGTTTGTACTTGGCACAGGGTAAGCCAGCAGTAAATCCCATATTACAAATAAAACAGAATAAATTATATGAAAAATCTTAAATCTCTAATGTCAATGCTGGTGCCAAAGTTACTAATGAAAAATTATTTAATAAGGTAACAATTTTATAAAATAGCCTGGAAGTGATATTAGTAATAACCAACATTTAAAATATTTAATATGCACCTGACATTAAGTATGCATGAGCCTTTACATATACTATTGCACATACAGGTTTCACAACAACTGTATGAGGGAAGTGTTTTAAATCCCATTTTACAGATGAGGTAAGGGAGGCATAGAAGTAATCTTCCCACATTGCCCAGGTGGCAAATAGCAGAGGAGGTTAAATCAAGCTTTGTGTGCCTCAGGGGCCCTTTGCATCATCCTTACAATGCACGTGGCATTCCACCGATGTTTATGTGACTCCAGAATCTATTGCATTTCCACTGGGCTAAACTTTCTAACATCTAGCAAAACTGGAGAATGAGAAACTCTAATATGAGTTATATTTGAGTTCCATCAATGGTTTACCCAGAGATGTCCTTCTTGTGTGGTCCAAGATAGAAGAAATACCTCTCAGATTATGAATCCCAAAAGGCAAGTTGATTGAGATTTAAGTTTTTCACTTATTATTAGAAAATAAACTTCAATTGCTTTGTCCTTTCTTAAGAGGACCCCTTCCCTTGCTCTGAAAACATTGTAAATGGGGTGGTAGTGATAGTAGAGAAAAAAATGAACTGAAATGACCTAATAGAACTCTGTTAAAGCTAATACACATATAACTAAATTTAAAGGGCAAAGAAAAACACAATTAAGAGAAAACAAGCAGATCAATATAACATGAATTATCCAACCCGGACAATATGACGGCAGAGACAAATCTCCTGCAGTCTAAAGAGAAAACAGCATTTCGAAGGCTGCCTGATGAGTCATTGGACAGAAGTCCTGCTGGCTCTAACCTTTCAGAAAATACTTTTTTCTAACATATTGCTAACAAGCTTCTGTGATTTATTCCATGCCAAAGAAGAACTCTAAAGAGCAACCTGACTCTAAGAATAACTTATAATATCTAGGAGAAATAACTGTGGATCTGTTTTACTCACTGACCCCAGAAAGTGTCCTTCCCTCCTGTGGTGGACATAGAGCATTCTCTCAAATTTATTTTCACCTGGTTTTCCTGGGACGATATGAACTGATCACAAATTATAATTGTTGGCACCATTCTAGGTGCCAAAAGTTCAAAGAGGAGCCTTAGCCCCTTATCGTAAGTATCTCACAGGCAAGTTGAGAATGGAAACAGGGGAGAAGACAATTCTGATATAATGACAGGTAGTACGATGGCCATAGCCACTCAGCTGCATGGCTCCATGGATGCACAATGAAGGGGACATGGACAGAGTGGGATGACAAGTAACTTCTCTTGAGAGATTTCAGAAATGGCATTGTGACCCAGGTGAAGAGAGTAGTGAGGGGTGCTCTAGGCTTGGAGGTTATAAATACAGGCACAGAGGTGTGACAAGGCATCCTTGAGGAACTGGCAATAGACATGGCTTAAGTGTTAAAATGCATACAGTGAATGTTGGGAGAGAAGGTCAAACTCTAATTTAGTCAAATATTCTGTACCTTTGGCTGATCATTAGGTGATGAACTAACCCTTCATGAATCAACATTCATACTGCTTTGCTGTTTTGTTAATGTGTCCCCTCCTGTGTCTCAGCGTGGAGTGTGTGTGTGTGTGTGTGTGTCCGTCCTTGAATATTCCTTCCAACTAGTTAGCTCCTCGAGGACAGGGGTCATGTAAATCAGCAAATGTTTCAGACTGAGCATCATCCTCAAAGTCATGGGCAGGGCAAAAGAGTGACACTTAAAGGAACACAACTTGTAAAAGTTGATTTAAGTTAGAAAACATTTTCAAGTAAATTGCTGAGTAAAACAGAAAGGAATGTAGAATATCTTTTAAGCACACTGAGAGCACAAAACAACATTAATTAAAGAATGTTTTAAGAGGAGGGATAAATGCTGGATTAAAAAGAAAATATAGTCAGGAATTGACATGAGGAACATTAGTAAAGTAATGGAAGTGGGAAGACTCACACCACATGATGACAGGTAGATTTACTTAAACAGTAGATTAGGACTTTGTCAAGAATCAATGAGAATAAGGATAGTATAACTAGATTAAGTTAGTTAGGTGGGAAGGTTGATCAAAATAATCCTTATGGGAAATGGGTGGTATATAATTTATAAATGAACAAATTAAGTTGATAGTGGAAGATCCTGATGCTCTGACAGAAAATAATTAGATTCGAACCAAGGTAGCTCCTGAGTACTTCTGAAGGGCAAACATCATGACTAAAAATATATTTGAAGAAGACAGTGTCTGGCAATAATTTATTGCTGTCCACAAAATGAAGATATGGATCCACAAGATAGACGGGGCCTATGGTCCCCTTGTTTTGAAATGACCAATTCCATTTCAGGAACTGAGGAGATGGAATAAATAGACCAGAGGTTTTTGGTTGCAGCCTTGATTTTCTCTGTGCTACGATTTCTCCTTTCCAGCCTAATGACCTAGATCTTTTGTTTGTCTGTTTTTTACCTCTTGTCTCTGCTTTGGAATGTTATCTGGGGCAAGTCACGTCATCTCCCTGAATGTCAGATTCTTCAACTCTAACACAAGCAGGTACAATCTAGATTATCACTGAAGATGACTTTCAAATTTAGAACTCTATGAAATTGCATAAAATTAAATAAAATACAACCATGCTAATTTTCTCCACGGATAAGAAAACCCCTGTTGGTTCTATCAAGGGAAGAACAGGGGAACTAGAAGGCTAGAAGAGAGTCCTCTAAGTGAATGATCAGTTCAGTGTTGATTTTTGTTGATTTTTTTTTAATGTGTATTTTTTTCAGATTTTAACATCTTTAAAATGGAGATATGTTATATAATTAACAACCTTTTACAATTATAATTGACAGCGTCTTTTTCCTTCTTAGCAGTTCATAAAATAATGGTGTGTTATACAGTTGAATTTTCTTCTAACTGCCAAATCTGGTTAAGGTCAGAATATATATAGAAGCAGATCTTTCAAACATCTAAGGCAACACTATTTAGATGAGTCAGAAACACAGGTGGAATGAGGACAAAGAGTCTCTAAAGTAGCTGTCAACTGTTATCTCAGAAAATTTCCCTGGAGCTCTCGTTCAAGAGTTCTTCCATATCTTTGCTAGTCTAGGTTAAGTTACTCTGATTCTTCTAAATAAGGCTCAGGGTTCTGTTGGTTGATGCCTTCATTGTATTATTATCATATACTGTATAATATTTATCACCATCAGAATTGTTAATCTAGGGCGATGTTTTTCACACTGTAAGCTGTGATTGCATAGTCAATACAGCGGGTTACCATAGCATTTTAACAAATAAAGCAGCACAGACTAAAATAGACAGTCCCAGAGTGCACCCCATATGGTGAATGTGTCATTTCCTGAGACTCTTTTATGGGTGTATTTATTTATATATATGTACGTGCATACATTCACATATGTGAGTACTAGTTCATGGCTTAAAGTGTATTTCTATGGTCAGTTGTGGTCAAAAAAGGTCTAAAAATGCTATTCTAGACCTGGCCTTAAAGGTGGCCAGGGCTACCAAGAATAGCTTGGTGCATAAGCAACCAAGCAGAGGATTGCTGAATATGGGCAGTATCTTTGGCCCTCAGGAGCAGAATGTCCATACTGATACCAATTACACAATTGGCAAAACAAAACAGTACTTTGGATGGGCTTGAACTAGCCACTCAGAAATCTTTGATGAATCTATTCTCTTTGCAAGTTATCTCTGTCACCATCCTTGTTGAAGAGCTTCTCTACTTGATGGCTTCCTAACTGTTTTTGTTTAACTGGTACACTTATAACAAAAAGTTTTAATTGACGTCTAATAGTAGGTGACAACATTTATTTCTATTATAAGAAAATTCCTAGGGATGTTCTACATTGAAATTTAGACTCACAAGTTTAATATCTTTTAGGCAAGTTATTCACTTAAGGAAGGTATTATTTGAGGAAGTGGATATTGTTAAATACTTTTCCTTCCAAATTTCTCAGAGCAATAAATAGCTAAGGCTCCTTGCAGGCATATAGGTGTTTCCTATATTGCCGATTGCTTCTGCTTTCGTTTCTATATCAAGCATCCTTCCTGTACGTCACAGCAGGGGGGTTCCTACAAAGAAATGAAACCAGCAGCTATGAGAATGAAAGTGGGAAAATACTGGATTTTTTCCTTCCAATCTCTATAGGTAGTTGAGCCAGTGTCTTAACTGAAGGATATCCTTAGCTTAGATTTTCAGATGAATCAACATTCTAAAGCTGCTCCATGGATAGTGACCTGTGTGCTTCTCTGAGATCTTCTCATACAGCCATCTCATCTTACAAGTGAGGAAACTGAGGCCTAGACAACCTACTGACTAGCGAGGTCAGAAAGCCTGTTACTGGCAGATCTGAGATGACTAAAATGTCCCACAGCCGATTAGTTACCTTATTTTAACTTATTGTATTTAGACTCTTTCTCGCAGACACCCTAAATCTTTGGGATGCCTGACTTCAGTTTAAACCTATTATTGAGTTTCCAAATGAAAGTTTCTCCTCTTATAGAAAGTCATTTAACTAGAGTTAAAACTAATAAAGTTTAATAAACTTGATGTCATCTAATCTGATTTTAAATTACTTGAAATTTTTTTTTATGTACTCAGAAGCAAATAAGTAAAAGCTGTGTTTTCTTTCTCAAGATATCTGAGAAAGATCAATAGTGAGATTTCCCTGCAGCATATACATTCTATAATAGCAATTTTCTTGGTCCATTTGTTTGCTGTGAAGTAATAAACTCCTCTGTCTTAATACACCTATATATAAGAAAACTAGCAGTTATTTAAATGGTGGTCCCTGAAAGACATTAATATCAATAGTAAGTATCTTTGGTAACCTTTTTGAGGTATTTAGTTTCCTTTTTCTTTTTTCTTTTTAAATGTTTTATTTATTTGTTTTTAGAGAAAGGAGGTAGGAGGGAGAAAGAAAGAGAGGGAGAAACATCAACGTGAGAGAGAACCATCAATCTGTTCCCTCTTGTACAACCCCAACTGGGGACCTGGCCCACAACCCAGGCATGTGCCCTAACTGGGAATCAAACTGGCGACCTTTGGTTTGCAGAATGACACCCAACCCAGTGAGCCATGCCAGCTGGGGCTTTCTTTTTTTTTTTTTTTTTTTTTTTTTTTGATATTTTGTAAAAACAACCATAAATTCAAGTTTTGAGAGTAATAAGTGTGTCTTGATTTGTTTGGTGGGAAATCTGTTTTCCCTTTCCATAAACATTATTTTCACTGTCAAATTTGTGCTCAGTAAAGCTTTAACAATTGGTGAGGATTCCCTCAACTTATATTCAAAGTACTTCATTTTTCCTCAATTCATCTGGTAGTCTCTGTTAACAAAATCATAGATTAAATACAAAATAAAACAAAAATAACTTGAGCACCCAAATGATAACACAAAGTTCGCACACCCAAACCAACAGATGGACAAATTTGACACAATGAAGTTCAGATATTTTGCTCCTGTACTGATTCAGAGCCTATTTCCTGGTACGTTATCCATAGCTATGTGACTTCCAAGTCCTTAGTACATGAGAGACAGCAAGTAGAAGGGGGTGGCAGAGTAGCTGCTGACAGCCTGACCCCAAGGAGAGGGACAGAAAGCTAAAAAAAAGAAAATTTGAGAGAAAACCTTGAAACATAACTTAATTTTAATGATAATTAACATTGAGTAATAAAGAAAAGGCAAAAATATAATCAGAATATACTCTTTAAGAAAGAAAAGAATGAATTACATTGTTGAATATGAGTTCCACGTAAAAGAACTACAATAAAAATATTCTTACACTTCAAGGAACAAACTGCCAACTATATTGAATGACTCATCCCAGATGTTTCTGGATATTTAACTTGTATGGTAATCTTTTAACCTTATGCTCAGTTTTCTCATCACTTGAGAACACTTGCTTCTTGGTGAATGTTGGCCCAATATCAGGACTATTACATTAATAGTTCCTTTATATATAGACTGATAGCATAAAGACAGGAGGTCCATCCTTGCTTTTTATTGGTGTTCATCTCAATATCAATTGTAGGCTAACAAAATGTCTTACACTAGCACATCAGTGAATTGTGCCTGTGCGGCTAGTTCTCTTAGTGCTTTGGGTAACTTGTTGGATAATAAACTCCCTTTGACACAACCAGAGGCTTGCAAAGAGCAGATCATGGTGGACAAAGCTCAGCCCTAAAAGATAAAATCGGGGATGGAGGATCCAGGACCTGATAACAACACTGACAAATTGCTGACCTAGAGCCCCCAAATTCTTTATCATCACAGAATAAGTAATACTCCCTAAAATGAATAGGAAGCACACTCTTAAGTCAAAATCCAGTTGAGTGATTCTGGACTTGTTTGTTGTGCTCCTCTTCCTACCTTTGTTCCCCAATTTAAGTACCCACGGTTTTCTACTGTGGAAGTTTCACTTTTGCTACACCAATCCTCTCTTTCCTCTTCTCTCTCAAAATTTCCATTTCCCTAATATTCTGGTCTCGAGGTGGTTCTGCTTATACCCTGCCTCCAATAGCCTTTGGCCACAGCCGAAGGCTGGTGGGTGGAACGCTGTTTGTCAGGGACTGTCTGGGTCAGAAGTGACTGGGCTGACGCTCAGCTGGAGAGACAGACTCAGAGACCAGCTGCACACCCACTGGGTAAAGGACTCTTTCAGCAGCCCCTTCCTTTCTCCTCCTCAGAGGATAAGAAATCACAGAAGTTTCTGCCTTTTTCCCCATCATCGCAGCTCAGGGTTACCCTCCCTCTGTGTTCGGCTTTCCAGAAAGAACACAGAAAGTTGATGTGAGCCATAATTTATATCTTTCAAAAAAAAGTCTCATTTAAATCAATCAAAATACTCTTGATCCCCTCTTGTCAAGTTCCATGTCCCATTCAATTTCCACTGAATATGTCTAGTGATTTTCACCCCCAATTCTCCTGGAGCCAAAGTCAGCCCCTCCATCAGTTACTTGCTAAGGGGGTCATTTCTCTTCAGTAGACTTTGTTTTCAACTCAGCTTCTGTTCTTGTTTTGATTTCTGTTTCTCTTTCTCCTTTCTACTTATCTTTAAGTGCTGGCTCTCTGACCATGTATTACTTCTGCCTCCTCCCCTCCTGGTTTCTTCCCATGCTGTTCTTAACTTTTTCCCTAGTCACTTTCTCTGGTCTCATGCCCCTCATACTGTAACCCTTTCCCTTTCTCATCTTAATCCTTTCCCTTCTTCTTTTTGGTAATTTCTGCCCACGAATCTCATCTTTTCTGACCTTCATGTTCTACTTGTCTTTCCTTCTTCAATAAACTGAATCTAGTAAGAAAAGACATTTCCTGTCTGTGAAATTTGGCCATTCCACTTTGACAAAAATAAGCACTGCCAGTAGAATTGCTTAATATTAATGAAAAATAAATATTTGCAGAAAGATAGGAAGCAGGACAAAAAGTACTTATTTGTAATAAAGTTAAAATTTGAGACTGTGAACTCAAAAGGAGACATTTGTTTTTATAGATACTGAACCAAAGTTGGCAAATTCAATGTTAGTATACCTAGAGTTTATTACCAACTCTGTCCTACTGAGTATTTTTAACTAATATTGGACAATTTTTTTATATCTTCATATGATTTCTGTGATGTTAAATTGTTAAATAGCTTTCTCACTAGCTTAAGTCTATTGTAAAAAAGGTTTTATGTACAAAAGGATATACCATGAAAAGTTATTCTTCCATCTACTCAAACCCCAGGCAACTTCCCTAGCTGTAACCACAGTTTAGGATATGTAAGAAATATCCACTCATAAATAACAAAGTGTTTATGTATATCTATAAAGTTATATTACTATATAATTTTATTCCTCCATTTATGCAAATAGAAGCATACTACATATATTATAAAGCAACTCACTTCATTCACTTAACAATGTCTAATGGAGTGAAGTCCAGTAAGTGCTTATAAATTCCACTGTTACAAAGAACTCCATTTTACTAATATACCATAACTCAGCTGTTCTCAAACTTTTGGTCTTTGTAACATTTACACTCAAAAATTATTTAAGAGTCCAGTGAGTTCTTCTTATTTATATTGTATGTATGTAATACATTATATATGTCTATTAAAAATTAATTTTGAAAAAACTAAAATATATATTAATTTAAAATGACAGTTATAAGCCCACTGTGTGTTAACAGAAATGCATTTTGTGAAAATTAACTATATTTTCCAGATTTAGTGTGAAAAAATGGCATTGCTTTATACTTTTGTAAATCCCTTTAATGTTTGAGGCAAATGGATTCTCATATTTCCTTTTGTATTTAATCTGTTGCAAAATGTTGTTTTGGTTGAAACTTATAAAGAAAATCTGGCTTCACACCAATATGTAGTTGGAAAAGGGAGGCATATTTTATTGACCTCTTTAGATAATTGTGAATATTCTCTAACTACATTAAAACTCAACAAAGTGGTAGCTTCTTAAAGTTTAGTTACAAAATAGATACTGAAACCACATTAAAAGACTTTTTTCTATTTTGTTACATTAAAATCTATTGTACTACCTTACACTTATTTTTAATTGAGGGATAATTGACATATATTATATTAGTTTCAGCTATACAACATAATGTTTCAGTATTTTTATATATTGTGAAATGATCACCACAATGAACCTATGTCACCATGCATAGTAACAGAATTTTTATCTTGTAATAAGAACTTTTAAGATCTACTCTCTTAGCAACTTTCAAATATGATATGCAGTATTATGAACTATTGGTCTAATCCACACCTGAATGGATCACTTCTGTATGCACGATTATGTAGCATCATGTATTAATTATTTGGAAAATAGAAATCACTGAGTTATGCAGATGTTCCAAATGTTGACCTATTTTATGTCACATCACAAAATAATATTCATTAATATCATGGCCAATTTCCCCAGAAGTCTTTAAGTATTAAGAACTTGTCAATTTCTGGCAGCTTTCTAAAGTTCTAATTTTCTCTTAAAAGCTCACATTTTATCATTGGCAAGAAATGCAGTACATTGTTTTTCTTAAAGTGGTAAGTTCACTTCATTTAATTTTCAGGAAGTATCTGCCCAATACCCAATTCTGAATAACTACATTTTACCCATCAGTAATTTTTTCATACAAAGTGTTCTACTATTAAACCTCAAGCAATGTCATACGTGCTTTTGCTTGAGACAGTTCCCCTCCTTCAGCAGTGCTTTTTGTATGGTTCCCATTTTGTCAGAGAGAATATTAAAAGACAAGTATTCAAGGGTCATCAAGATTTAATGAAAATGGTCATTTATACTGCTTTATCCAGGACATTCTTAAGTAAAACTTGCTTTTTCTTTTCTTTTTTTTTTTTTAATGGACATGCATGGTGGTGAAGAACATGACTACTAGCACAGTTCAGTGCCACTGCCTTGATTCTGCGAAAGCACCAGCATTTCTACCTGCCAACATTTCTTTTGTTCCGTTAGTGTAAATGACAGAACAATAAAAAAGATGAACAATGTCTTAGTGTTATAAAGAAAATAATTTCGACCTCAGAATCAATCCCAGAGTCTATGGTCACACTTTGAGAAGTGCTGTCGTTTCTTATTTAACCAGTCCCACCTTGTTGGACATTTAGATTTTTTTTCTCGGCCTATATGAATACAAATTGTTATACAATAAATACCTTCAAATAACATTCCTTGACATTCTATTTGTAAAATGATTTAAGCTTTAAGGCTGTTAAAGTGTTAAAAATACTTTATTTTCTGATTTTCTTATCATGGCTATCAGAGAATCTATTGATAGCAAGTATAAGATCTGGCTAAAATGAAAAGTCACCCAGCTTCTAGTTAAAATGGCACTCTTGGGTAGATGGAGATGTCAGCTGACCTGCATTCTGAGATTCATACACTGAAAGAATTTTATTCTATATATTCTACATAAAAAGAAGTCAGTAGAGAAATTTAAATAGAATTGTGCTATGATCCTTATTATTTTAGTTCTTTGGAAATTTTCAGACACAATAGAAAATGGAAATTGACTTCGAATATTTTTTATTTGGGAATAATTGTATTAACAGAAACTATATCATTTAATCATTCAGAATTATTTTCTGAGGAACCTACTATGTTGAGTACATGTTACTAATACTAGGCATTGCAGAGACAGTAAAAACACATTAAGGACCCTGACCCATGTGATTCAGTTGACTGAGCATCATCCTACAAAATGAAAGGTCACCGATTCGATACCTGGTCAGGGCCCATGTTTGTATATATGTGGGTTTGGTCCCCAATCAGAGAGCATAAGAGAGGAAACTAATCGATGTTTCTCTCTCACATAGATGTTTCTCTCCCTCTCTTTCATCTTCCCTTCCACTCTCTCTAAAAATAAATAAATAAACATTTTAAAAAATGCATTAGGGGCGGGTTCTGACTATAAGGAGATTACCAACTGTAGTTGAAAAGCTTTTGCCAAGAGAAGAACTGCAAAGACCACATTCAACTCTATAACTTTAAGAATGTAAAGTAGATTGGGGTAAAGCAGTGTAATTAGATGGCCTTTTATCTGGCCACTGGGAAACACAATTTTTGTTGAGTTAGCTCTGACACTTGTTTTTTACTAACTTTTGGAATCTGAATCCAATAATGACCCCAGTTTTTCTCTATAACATCAACTTTTTAAGGTATAGGCTACCCTCCCTTTGTCCCAAAAAGCATGCAAAATGTACATATAAAGGAAAATAAAGAAAAATTACCTAAATATACTGTTTATTTAGAGCTATTTTATTCATATGAAGGCTATATATTGTTACTGGAAGTCAAATTGTGTACAAGTAGTAAAGTTCTTCTACCAAATATACATATTAAGGTATTTTATATTTTCAAACGACAGGCTAGGAAATGCCAAAATGAGATACTTGAAACAGTCTCCTTCAGTTGGCAAAGCTTTAAAAAATTGCTTCACGATACCAAGTTTTATGTGCAGAGGTGGGAATATAATGTTTTTTTCTGTCAACAAGTGGCTCATGTAGAATGTTTGGACCACCAGGTTTGAGGTCAGATCTTGGAAGCCAATTTGACTCCACCCAATGCTTCTCATGAGCTTTGCTCTCCCACATACACAGAAAATAGGGATACTTGGTGTATCTGTGTTGCTGACGAAGAAGGAAGCAGACCATTTGAGATCAACCCAGATGATCCCATTGTGCTTGTGATATTGCAACAGATCAATGACTCTCTTTATGTCTTCATATTCTTCATAAAAACAAACTGAATGACCAATTGGGACTGCACCAAATAAACTGCCATTGTGGAGGAGGTCACACCTCAAGCTCCACTTTAAGCTGTTGATGAACAGTCCTCATTCAGTTGCATTATAGATTGGAATTCCCAATTTCTCCATTAAACCATGGATATTATGGCAATACACAAAGCCACCATTACTTTGAAAGTACTGCAGAAATGCACTTTCTCTTGATCAAAAGTAGGATGCCTTTGCTCCTTTTTCAAGTAAGTTTTTCTCATGAAGTCTTGATGGTAGGAGTTCTGAAGCCTTTTTGGATGGTCCCAAATCTCATGCCAAATCATTCAACTTATGCTCATCAAATCCCTTACAAATTGAGTCATCTTCAATTTAAAAATCTTCATCATTGTTGTCACTTAATTCTTCACCATACTCCTGCTTTTCAAAAGAGGGTAGTTCAATGAAAACTGGTGCTGGGATTTCAGCAGAATGAGGCACTGGGCATATAGCTGATGGTAGATTAGGATACTCTATTTTACATTTATTTTTCTTGTTCTGACCTGACATTTCCATTATACAAAAGTAACAGTCACTTGAACGCTCTCTGGGCTCTCGCCAAACCATAGGTATACCAAATGGCAATTTATCACGTTTCCTTCGTCCACATCCATAAACTCTCAACACTGCTTGCACACCTTATGAGGGGCCCAAGACTTATCTTGATCACCAAGTTTTACTTTACAATATGCAAAATAGGCTTGCCTGACAAATGCGCTGATATTTGTCCTTTAGGAATGGTGAAACTGCCACAGATAGAACAAAACGAATCAGGATTGTTTAGACACTTACGATGAGAAATAGCAGAGGCAGACGTGATCTGAAGGAAAGGAAATTAGTATGTATGTAAATAAAAAAATAAATTCTGCTAACTCCTTGTATACAGACAAGAACTTGGACTACACTTCAAAATATGATGCACTGTATAGAGCAACATACAACCTCTCACCACACTGTCTCATGTGTAACTGAATAGCCTAGACAAGTATGAACCTCTCGCTGGTCTCCAAGGTCATCCCCGACCCCTCCCAACTCAAGGGAGGTTTGCTCTCAGCCAATAGGAGAGCACTAGTGCTTCCCTTGATCCAGGCTCAATCCAGCCTAGAGTGGTCGCATTAAGATAAGCTGTAGAGAAAAACTTGACATGATAGAAGAAAACTAACTGCAGTTTTGAAATCAGCATGCCTATTTAAGTCTAAAATACCTGGAAAGTCGAACTCAACAGTAATTATGTTAAAAATTGTTCCCCTGTGTAATTAAGGTGACTATACAGTCCTGGGTTCACACTGTTGTCTCAGCATAGTTATTAATAGCACCTTCTTTCACTCTCAACATTGTCCCAGTTTGGACAACAGATTTCAGGGTCATGTATGAAAGTGGACTTAAGAGTTTTTCCCAAAGTCTCACCTTATTATGAGATTTTTGATCTAACCCACCAAGAACCTTGAGTAGGAAACTAACATTTATTGAGCACCTAGTATATGTTCTATGTACTTCCTGTACAAATTTCATTCTATATTTACAATAATCCTATGAGATTATTACTGCATATCCTCATTTCACAGATGAGAAAACTGACTTGCCTAAGGCTACAAATAAATGAATGGTTAAATTAGGATTTGAAATCTGTCTGATTTTAAAACCCATGCTCTTTCCTCAGTTTTTCAAAGTATGTTAAATAGAAAGAGCATTAAAATCACCTGGGTGCTTATTTTGAATGCAGATGTCTGAGCCTTACCCCAAAACTACTGAATCAGAATCTCGCAAAGTAAGGCCTGGATATCTGCCCTTTTAATAACTCTTTTGATGATTCCCATGCACTGGAACTCTTGTGGACCACTGTGTTAGATTATACTACCTCCACGGCTCAGCCATCAATCATTTCTTCAAACAAAAGATGCCTTTGCAATATATGAGTGAAGGGGTGAATTGGTGGGGTACAAAAGGAACAGCACAGATCCTACTTGTCAGGTCCATTTTTAGGTAATAACCAAGTATATACATTGGTGACTTTGTACAGTTGGTCTCTTCTGATGATTACATTGACCATTCATTTTCTCTGTGAACTGCTTTCCTTTCTGAGAGGTTTTCTTAAGTCCCTCACAAGGGTACGTGGAAGCTTTTTGGTGAAAAAGCCATTCTACACGTTCACATAACAGTTACAGCAGTGTCAGTTGTGCTTATATAGCCTCTCAACTTTATTTTTTATATTTATTTATTTATTTATTTAATTATTCCCTCAACCAAATAAACAAATTTCAAGCTGGTTACATCTAAATGTATGATTAAAAGTCAAAGCTCACTTAATTTGTTTTACTTGTGCTTCAGGCTGCCAATAGAAGCTGCAAATTTACTATGACTCGTGGATCGTATTTCATTCACTCCCACTTCCTAAGTGCTTGCAACTGTTGGACCTCGAGAGGGACATTGATGAGCCCTTGAAAGTGGTTGTCATTGTGTAGCCTCTCAACTTTAGAAATGTCCTTGGGGTAAATTGTTTTTTCTGATTATTGATGAACTATATCTAGAATAAAACTCATCTGGCTATTACTAAGATTCTTTTGAGATGTATTGCTATATTCTAGCTAAATACATCCAATTCACATATTTTAATAATAAAGAATAATAAAGATCAAGTAATGACACTTGATGCAACTTCTGCAACACACACCTGATTTACAATTTAATGGATTTTGAAAGGCACGGTTTCTTATACTTGACATGCCCTTGGATCTGCAAACAGAATGCTGGTGGTTACCTTCCGTAGTCTCTAGCCTGTAAGCATATCTGAAATGTCCTGGATCTCTGATGCTCTTGGGAAGTTCCCTTTCCTTTGGGTTATGTAATAAACTTCTAGGTCTCATACATACTTTAGCCAAAGCCATGCTATAATAGAAGCTTTTGCCTGGGAGAAAAGCCAGTACCAATTCAGGGCCCTTGGAAAAGCTGGGAAGGTTGCTAAATCAAAACAAGTGTTGAGGGAGGGTGAGGAACCCTAATCCCATCTGGATCAGACTCAGTGGTCAAAGAGAAGATAGATCTGAGTCAGGAAGTCGTCTTATCTGGGTTTTAAGGTATTTGGCTCTAGTTGGCTATGGTATGGATGTCCAGTTAACCCTGGAAAACCAGTATGAGACCAGTAAGTGAGGTGAGAAGCAAGATCCAGTTCAAAGGAAAATGGTCACACAGAAACTTGGCAAGGCAGTTACGTAGGGCTAAAGAGTTATGGGAGGTAACTTGGTACCAGGGACCAAGGAGATGGATCAGGCACGCAGTTACAATACTCATACAGTTTAAGGGAGGCTATAGCAAAGGGCTCACCAGGGCCCGAGACTTCAATTCAGCCTGAGGTATAGAGAAAATACTGCTTTCAGTCCCCACTCATTAATAAGCAGGGATGCGTAGTTGCTCTAATGCAAAACCTCTCGGTCTCTCATTGGCCTTGGACCTTGGTTGGTCTTAATTTAGAGGTAACACCATCATCTATAGCTATTAATTCATTTGGATATTTCAATATAGTCTCATAGGCTGATGCCTTTTTCTTAGGCCATTATCAGGGAACATCCTACCTAGATTCATCATCAAGAATGCTAAACAGTAATTTTTTGTAGAATGCTTTACTGAAGCTGAAAGAGCTATTATACCTATTGCTGATATCCTGAATCATCTCGAAAAGTGGACATTAAATAACTGTATGCCAGCCAGAGGCAGATTAAGATCAGTTGAGGCCCTGGGCACAGAAGAAAATATTGGGCCCCTTAAAAAAAAGAGAAATAGAGGGAAAATCAAAATACATGTTAACCATGTTTTTAAATAAATAAAAGATATTATGTACTATTAATGTTTTGTTTGCAATAAAATTTGAATACATGTATAATATAATTAATAATAGCATAATAATAATCACAAAGTTTTGATGTTTCATTTTTCAGGCTACCAATAAAAAGAAAAATATAAAATTTAATAGTCTGAATGATTAGAATATTAGAGAAGAGATTTTTTGTTATAGTGCAATAAATTAATGATTAATTAAAATTCAAAAATTATTTATAAATTATGAAAATCCAGGCGCTGATGTAACAACAGGAATTAATTTTATCTTGATATAATTTCAACAGTAGGAATTAATTTTATTTTAATATAATTTCAGCTTACCTGAATATTTATTTATACACACAGAAAACTACTTTTAAAACCATAAATGAAACAAGTACATATCCACAAACTAATTTACATCCCTGCATATTTACGTATATCATAAGTCTGCACTGCAGGAGAACCTTTGTAAGTACAAAGTAGCAAATACGATTCCATTGCTCCCATGAGCAGTAGTGCAGTCCCGCAGGGCCTATGCAGCACAGTATGTGTATAGTATGCAGCATAGTAATGAAATAATGAAAATAAGCGAATATAAACATACTATCAGCTTTTACCACTGATTGTAAACTTGTACGTAATTAAAATTGCACATATGAAACCAAACTTGCTGTCATTAGAAAAAAGTGTAAAGTTGGGGTTTTGAGGGGCCCTTCAGAAGTCAGGGTCCCAGGCATGAACCCAGTGCGCCCACCGTTAAATCCACCTCTGATGCCAGCTCCAATTGGAATTTTGATATTTGAAAGCTTCTTTATTCACCTTGTCATTGGAATAAGAATGTACATTTAATTTGTAGGAGTTCAGATTGATTCCTGTCAAACTGGGAGATGGGAGCAGTCACAGCCCCTTGAAACAATAGCATGATTTCTTCCTTAGAACTTATCAGTTATGAGCAAAGCATTTCTATTAATGGCTTGTAAATAGTTTCAATTCCTGTGACATTCATATTTTATCTTGGCCACACTATATGCAGGGCATCTGAGAAACTATTAAAAAAGGAAAAAGTTTTGACCAGAATTAATGTCTAATAGTCTTGAATAGGATTTAAGAAAAAGAGAAAGTGCCCGGGCTATAGCAAAGCCATCGGAAGTGATTAAGGATCATTAGATAGGCACCTATACTAATTTTTCAGGACTATAGAACTTTCTTAATTATGATAAAATATAGCATCAGCATTTTTTTTTACTCCATCCTTCAGATTAGCAGTCATAGCTCTCCATATTGGAGTAGTCCTTGGGAATTTCTGGCCATGAAGTGTAGTTCTCTCCACTGGCTTTCTGAAATGTGCAGCATTAAAACTTGCCGGGGTGGATGGTATCACGTTGTACTGTGCGGGCATGAGAGGAGGCTGAAAGGAGGAGATGGCCTGGTAGGGGTATCAGTAGTGAACATGTGTCATTACACACTGAAAAGGCAAGTCTGTCTTGCAGACTCACTTACATGGTCCCTCTCTGTCCTGCCTTTTGAGTCTGCTCTTCCTCTCTGCTCATTTATGACACCACTGTTAACTATTACAAGGAACTATGAACAGATAAATGTGAGTTCCTTGACCGTGAGTCAAGTCACAGGACTGTCTTCTACAAGGGCCACAGTCCAGATGTGACAGCAGGCGCTCTTTCCAGGGTCACCAGGCCACCAGGCATGGATATTTCAGCCACCCCTATCTAAGGATGACTAGGACTGGCAAGCTATAGATCAGTGGTTTTTCTTGGGTCCCAGCAACAGCTGAGGATATTTGGTATTTCTATCTTCACTGATATGTACAGATTCAACTTTGAAAAAGGGTCTTTCCTGAAGTTTATAAAATTGTACTAACCAGGAAGGGGTGTGTCATATGATACTGGGGTTCACTAGTATTGGTATGCTCCTTCTGACTTCCTACGGCTGCTCCTTTGGTGACTAAGTGTGGATTTCATCAAAAGTGACTGTTGCGGTGCTGACATGTTAAAACAAAAATAGTCATAGGTTATCATTATTTTTTTTAAATAGTAGCTGGACATTCTAAAGTAAAGTAACCTATGTTCAACTCTGCTGTCCTGTTTAAGGAAATCGGTATTCTGAAAAGTGGATATGAATCTTACTAAGAACATGACTTATATTTAAGTCCTCAGAATACACGTTCATTAAACAGCCAAACCTAAGCAACAAGCAGTGATGAAGATATGGTCAGCTTGCTAAGTAGCCTGGCTGTTCTCCATGGGGGAATTAATCTGCCTTTTCTTCTATTCAAAAGAATCACATTTCACTCCAAAAGTACAGCACAGGTTTGGTCTAGGATTCCCTCCTCCCACCCTCCTCACCTACACACACAGATGGGCTTTGGTGGTTTAGCAAATTGAATGCAACTTTAGAGGTTGCCCCCTTGCCGCCAAAAGAACTCAATGTAAATTGTAAAACACAAAGAAAGCAGTTAGCTGCAAAGTAGTCAAGGAGCAAATAACACTGGAACCTGATTTGCCAGTTGCCTCGCATCTAAGCAGAAGTCCAAAAAACCGTTGGATACCACTGAGGCTTTCTGCAAGGTTAACCTCCCACTTAACTCTTTTTGATCTTAATGCTTAATACAGGCCAACATCTGCTCACACATTAAATGTGGAATATGCCATATCAAAGGGCCTCTAATTATCGGAGATGTCTTCAAACTTAAATTTCACCAGCTCAACTTGTAAGATTAAGCTACCTTAGGTAGATGTACTGAATAAATGTGCTAAACATTCAAAGACAGTAGCATAAAGGAAGATGCTTGAAACAAATATACACTTATTTGTTTATTTGTTTTCCATTTTATTTAAATAGAATGTAATCTTAGCAGGCCCATCTTGAAAGGTTTCAATTGAAAGTCACTACAATATTAGAGGTGGCTCACCAATATATATACTTCAACAATTTTCACCTAAGGCAAAAATTTTGGTGTGCCACAAGAATTTTTAAAACATTTGATACCTGACTATTTAGTCAGGGACACTGACCTCTTTTCCCTTAGACTGTCAAATTAAAAAATGACAACAGCCAAAACAACAATAACTACCCAGCCAGAATGAATCAAAATTATACCTATTCTATTTGTCAGACTGGCAAATTATATAATATATTTTTGGTGTGCCACAGAATTTTATTACTTAGTTTATGTTGTGCCATGAGATGTAGAAGGTTGAAAAGTGTTAATCTAAGGACATCAAAGCATCTAACAAAATGGGAGATCATTAAATCTAGAAAGAGTTTAAAACAGATAAAGCTCATTTTAGCATTAAGAAAATATCAGCCTGTACATGACATGGGTGTTAATCCCAAATAAAACTGTCCAGAGGTATCATGTTTTCTCATGTTTGTATCCTGCACCCTGGCACAATGCCTGCCTGGCTCATGACAGATGCATAGTAACTGCATGTGGAGAGAATTTAGGAACAGTACTTAAGAAATGTATGTGGCAACATTACCTGCTGGTGTTTTGTTGTTTTTTTAAGTCATTTTAATATCCTATATTATCTCAATATCTACCTTGAAATAACAAGGGCAGTGATACCACTAAGTGAATGCAGAGGATGCTGTAAAAAGAGAAAAGATTATTTCAATGACTTAAGTTTCTGATACACAGATTCATATAAGTAGTCTTAGAAAAAGTCCTACCATCATCAAGCACATTCTTTAACCTCTGCTTCAACTCTTCCAATAACAGAGAACACAGTACCTCCCAAGGCGGCTTACGGCAGTTTGCAGATAGCTCTGATCATTCTAAAGATCCCCCTTATATTGAACTGAATTTTCCCACCTGCAAATTAACCTTTTGGTCCTTTATCAAATACTTCTAACTCCGTGAGGATACTTCAAGCACTTGAAAAACATTATTACATATTCCTCCTCCCCCCCCAAACAGAATATCCTTATCTAAGATAAATATTCCTGATTCTCTAAGACATGGTTTGCAGACCCTCCTCCCTACTTCGGACACATTCCAGTCTGCTTGTACCATTTTCCAACATAAAATACTAAAATCTAAAAACAATTTTGGGGCACTTTTTTTCCTACATTCATTTTCTTGTACATGCTTAAGTCATATTAAGCTTAACGTTGACACCTCAATTTTATGTCAACCATTATTAAGTAACATTGGCTTATCTTTTATTTTTAGGATTAATTTTTGTTTGTTTCTGAGTTTAAGATTTTACTTTTTTAGTTTTTTCATCTTACTTTGGGGGGGGGATGATTTTTCTAGCTACCATTGCAGACTATTCAGACTTTCAATCTTGAATTTGTCATTCATGTGACATATGTTATATTAGTCCATCCTCTTCTAAGCCAACAGTGAAATAAATACTAAATGGACCAGGGACTTGTACCCGAACCATATCATCAGCTTCTCTGAGGCTTGATGCAGGTGGAATTTACACACCGTGAGTGCCTTAGCTGGTATTATCTGAGCATTCTGATACCCAGAACTGACCAAATCTCTGTTTCGTCCAGGTTAAGTAGAAGCCAGTTTCAAACTGTGTGGGAATCTTTTCCTGCCAGGCATGGTATTTCATTTCAGCTTGAAGTACTGTTTTTGAATAAAACCTTAAGAGGACTTCCGGCCAAGATGGAGGCTTAGACGGACACGCTGGGTCTCCCTCTACAACTATAGAGGAATACAACTACTTCAAAACAAAGGATAACTAGAAATTCCAGAAAATAAAACTACACGGAAGTCCAACATATGAAGTTATAAACCAGCGGTGCCATTTGGGCAGGTGAGAGTTAAAGAGGGCAGTGCTGTTTGCGGTTGCGCCCGGAGCGGCTGGCGGCGGGGAATCCTGGCTGCGCAAGCCCCTGGCGGTGCGCGACCCCGGCGAGGAGTCCCGGCTGCGCAAGCCCCTGGCGGTGCGCGACCCCGGCGAGGAGTCCCGGCGGCCAAGCCCCTGGCGGTGCGCGACTCCGGAGCTGGGGAGAGCGGCCGCCGCATCGCCTTGAACAGTGAGGCCCAGGGGGGCAGGAGGACGGATCCCGGTCTCCTAGCTGAATAACTGTGTGAATCCATCTTGGACCCCCGCCCCCAAAGAAAGAAAGCACCACAGGGCTGCGAAATAGGTCGCAGACAGGCGCCGGTCGCTGACTTGTGACACGTACACAGGCACTGCCCCCGACAGCCAGCCCAAGAAAACAAAACGCATCTGTCAAAATGAGGCAGGCAACTTTAGAAATACCGGTAACACAACTCACCAGGCAGCAGATAGAGAACCTGACAGATGAACAGATAAGAAACCTGTCAGAGGCTCAGTTCTGGGCCATTGTTATCAGGTGGCTTACAGAATTCACAAAAGAGCAGGAAAAAGATATGAAAGAAGCGAAAAACTTTCATAACGAAAGGAACAAAACCGCATACGAGACAGAAGGAAAGGAAATAAAATCCAGAGTTCATTTCAACAAACTGGAATATGGAGAAGGAACAAGCAGTCAACCAATGCAGCGAGAGGAAATGGGAAGCAACAATGAAAGGATCAGAAACCTCTGGGACAGCTATAAAAGGCCCAACATAAGAATCATTGGTTTGCCAGAGAATGAGGAAGATGAACTAGAACTTGAAAAATTGAGTGAAAATATAATAAAGGAGAACTTCCCAGACTTGGGGAAGGGAATAGACTTGCAGGTCCAGGAAGCAAGGAGAGTTCCCAAGAGACTGGACCCAGGGAGAACCACTCCAAGACACATTATAATCAAAATGTCAAAAATTAAAGATAAAGAGAGAATCTTAAAAGCAGCAAGAGAGAAGAAAAGAATTATGTACAAAGGGGTCCCAATTAGACTATCAGCTGACTTCTCAAGGGAAACCCTACAGGCAAGAAGAGACTGGCAAGAAATATTCAAAGTAATGAAAATCCAAAACCTACAACCACGAATACTCTATCCAGCAAAATTGTCATTCAGAATAGAAGGACAGAGAAAGTGTTTCCAGGACAAAATAAAACTGAAAGAGTTCATTAGATCCAAACCACTGTTATATGAGATGTTAAAGGGACTGGTTTAAAAAAAAACAGAAGCTAGGGAGATGAAACAAAGGCAAACTAAATAGGCAACGAGAGTGGAAGAGGAACTGTGGGTACGGGAAGCATATTGGGGGGAGGTCAACAGGGAGGGGGAATGGGGAAAGGGAGGGAGATGATATAGGAATTGAGGATCAAGGTAGGAGGGAATGGAATAGACGGAGAGAGGTTGGGAGGAACTGTATGCACAACTAATGGACATAATCTAAAAGGGGGGGACAACTGGAGGGAGAGGGGCCACCGGGTGGAGGGGAGCAGAGGGAAGGGAAATTGGCACAAATGTAATAATTTAATCAATAAAACACATTAAATCTGAAAAAAAAAATAAAAAAAAATAAAAAAAAAACCTTAAGAGACTTCTAACTTTTCTTTCCTTTTCTCCCTTAGTGTAAAGATGATTTTTGTACTCCTACAGCCTCTACTTCAACTCTCACCCCCAAAGACTTTATTTTCTTCTCAAGAGCTCATGTTAATCCCATGAGAGAAAACACATTGGAAGGAAGACAGCCAAAACCACCGGAGTGGAGAGACAGACACATGTGCAAAGTGAGACTGCACTTCACATCTGGAAATTTTCTAAATCCTCTTATTTCTCTACTGTTGGTATTATTTTAACATAAAGCAGACCTGACAATTTGGAGTAAGTAGAAGCCTTTAGCAAAATATAACTTACAACAAAATGATGGTTAAATGAAACCTGGGAATTAGAGTTCAGATCAACTGGGGATTATTCTTAACAAACTTTCCCAAGTCTTAAAGATTTAGTACATGGTTTACAGTTAGGTCTCACACTTAAGAGACCTGCTCTCTCTACAAGCTCTGACTTGCAATCAGAAGCATTTATCTCATTTGGTTCAGACAAGACAGTACATTTGTGGCTGAGATCATTAAGGATTGAGTCAGGAGACTCAGAGCTTAGTCACTCCCTTGTTCTGTGCTTACGGGTAACTCACTTTACTACATGGGCCTGTTTTAATGTTTGTAAATTGAAGTGGTGTTGAATTATATCATCCTGAAGTCTCTTTTCATTTTAATTACATCATTCTTCTAAAAAAATATTTTGAAGTACTTGGAAGTTTATTATGTTTGTGATTATAAAATAATATGTTGACTGAAGGAAAATTAGACAAAATGAAGAAAAAGAAATCTGTAAGATTGCTGCCCAGAGTCAATGGCTGTTAACTATTTTTATTTCCCTAACTCTATTTTCTGTTCATACATATTTCCACATAGTATTTAAGTACTGGTCACATTTATGATGCTTCTCACCTAGAACTCCTCCAGCCTAACTTTACATACCTTATGCCAAAGTGACCTCTTTCTGGCCACTAGCCTCAAGGTGACCTGTTCTTTGATTGACTAAGGAACTATGAGCTGTGGTCTGACTGAAAAAGACAACCTGAGCCAGTCAGTTTAGGAATTTGGAATTGGAAGACTGAGAGGTGAATGAAGCCAGTGAGTTGTGAGAGTTGGGAGTGAGCGTCCCCAGAATGTACAACCTTGACATGAAGATTACAAGGTCTGTCCAGAAAAAGTCAAACCTTTGTTAATATAATGAGAACTGTTTGCATGACATCGATGCAACCTGGCAACCAAGGCGAGTGGACTGGAATGTGCATACATGAACAATGATGACTTCACTGTACTAGTTAGTGGGATGATAGACACTGTTGAGTGAGCATGTGTACTGTGCGGCCATCACATTCAAAATGACTGAGTGAGTAGAGCAACAAATCTGCATCCAATTTTGCATTAAGCTTGAACATTCTTCCGCAGAAACTATTTGGATGATTCAGAAGGCCACAGCTATGGGCAACTGGTGATTGGCAGCTTCATCATAACAACACATCTGCTCATGCATCACATCTCATGCAGAGATTTTTGACGAAAAATCACCCAGGTGACTTGGCTCCCTACAGCCCAGATTTGGCACCCTGCAACTTCTGGCTTTTCCCAAAACTAAAATCACCTTTGAAAGGGAAAAAATTTCAGACTGTTGATGAGATTCAGGAAAATACAACGGGGCAGCTGATAGTGGCTGGGAGAACTGTGTGAGGTCCCAAGATACCTACTTTGAAGGGGACTGAGGTATCATTGTCCTCTGTACAATGTTTCTTGTATCTTGTATCTTCTTTAATAAATGTCTCTAATTTTCATATTACATGGCTGGATACTTTCTGGACAGATCTCCTGTTTAAAGCTAAAAACAATCAGAGCCCAACAAACTCAGAAAGTTTGTTTATTTGTTTTACCTCTCCCTTTCCTGTCTAAACAGATTCAGATAGGAAGGCCTGTTCAGAAAGGGAATCTAAGCATATTCACAATAGTGCATGTGAGTTGTGTGTCAGACAGGATCTAAGCAGAAATCTGTTCTGCTAGATTCTCCTTTGTCCCATCAGTTCTCTAGGGCCCTACAGAATTTGTTTAACAAACATTTACTTTCTCATCTACCTATGAATTGCCTACCTCCCCCTTCTTAGTCCAAAATAACATGTATACCTGTTAAAATTTTATTTTCTTCAGTTAACTTGCTGTATATTGTTTGAATTATTCAACCAGCCAGAACTAAAGGGCCAAGGGCAAAGTTTCCAGGTCCTGACAGAGTAATGAAGCTTAGATGAAAACATGTGAGATATAACAGAACTATGTACAAGCTGAAGTTATGAGGGAGCAAAAACAATGCTTAAGGAGATGAAGTTTGCATGACAGAGAAAGAAGTATGGAATAGACATGCAGGGAGAAAACTCAACAGGGAAATGCAGCAGCATGAGAAAGAATTCGTATGCTCAATGAGTTTTCAGATTCAGTTTTCAAGACTTCAATCTGTCCTTGATTCCTATGCTGTGTGATACTCATAAGACTTTTGGGACATATGTAAGCCTCTTTGATCTGATCTGAGTCAATTTTATTTTTCTTATGACTTTGTTCAAAATACTGCTGGCTTTTAAGAACCCGTTTTCTTAGAGCAATTTGGTAAATTGTAGCAATATTGACACATTTGTAGTTTTCTCCCTACTTAATCCCTCCAGAATTTGGAAACTCTTAATGAGCAAGTATTATTATTTTTAAGGCAATATATTTGTTTGAATTAATTCAATAGGAATCCAATTTTTTTTCCAGTTTCCAGTTGTGGGTTTATTAGCCAAAATTTTGACTGGAATGTCATGTTTCAAAGACACATGCCTAGGCTCTGGGTGTCAGCAAAAAGCTTTAAGGAATAAAGACAGACTTTGAAGCCAATGAAAGCCCCTTGGAGAAATGTTCTGGTGCCTTGTTCATTCATATGGTTCATGGCAGTATTTCCAGGTAAGGAGCAAAGGTTGCTTTCCTGGAAAATGGCAAGGAAAGAACCTCATGACATTTTGGGGAACTCGAGAATTTGAGGAGTTTACACAAACCTGTAGCCATTGCAGGCAAAGTCTGATGGCAACAGTGTGAGTTGGTTAATTAAAGTTCCATCTGAAAATTCCTTGTAACATTCTAGCAAAATAGGTTTAAGAGAGTCTATTATGATCAATTGCCATTCCTGTTGTGTTCATGCAAATAATCAGGCCAAATTGAAACTGGACTTAACACAGTAAATGAATTGGCCTTGATCTGGCTCTTTTTTAAAAGTGAGGTTGATTTTAGAAGAAAAATTGTATTTCAAGAAAATTTACTATACACAATTATGAAAATTAAACTCTAGTTCAGTTAATTATCTGTAAAATTTTATTTTTTATGTATGAACTAGACTGGATCCTGAATTTTCCTAGTTTTCTGAAATGTTTTAACTATAACCAACTCACTTCCATAAAAACGGAAGAAAAATTGACAGTGGAGATTTGCAACAGTAGAAAATTGTAACATTGGGGAATTCTAACCCAGCCCACCATTCTTTTGACATTGTTTCTGTAAGTGTGGACTCTGACTAATATGTAGCTTGTAAATGAACAGCATGTTTGTGTAAGAATCCTAGGAACTGACTTCAAAAGATACAGACTCTGACCTTCAGGCATCCCAGCTCCAGGTGATTTGTGACCTTTAACTATGGACCCAGGATGACAGGAAGCAGGGATGACATGAAGCCAGGATGACTAAACCAGGATGACACACACCATCACTTGCCTTATTGGAATGGACTGTGCTCGTCTGCACATAGAGATCTTTTCAACCTTTTCCCTTGATCTCTTTGTTTTGTTCCCCTTTCCCTCCTTGTAAAAACCTCTGCCTCTACTGAGATGTAGAGTTGGGCTTTGAGACATGAGCCCCTCATCTTCTCAGAAAATGGTGTTTGTGACATGAGTCTCCCATCTCCCAGGTTGCCAGCATCTGAAACTAAACCACTTTCCTCAATACCTGCCACTCAAGTATTGGCTTTCCTAGTGGGAGGCAGCCAGACCTGCTTTCGGTTATATGGACATAATGTATAACATACCTAAATAACAACAAAGGCGATTCCTGTTAATACTGTTAACATTATTCCCTGTGTATTAGGAAATCTAAGAACTGTGGTTGACCAAATAACTCAGAAAGAATATTCTTTCAAAAATCTTTTTACCTGCCAAAAGTGACAAAACATACACATGACAATGCACACACACCAACTTAGTAGATTTAGCATGGAAAAATCTGGCTTCCCTTTTTAAAAAACGCCTTGAATACTGTGTTCTTAACATGTTTTTTGGAAGGCACAGTGGGTATTTTCCAGCCTCCTCCTGTCAGTGCACCTCAGAATAAGGCAAGCAGGCATAGCCCCATCCTAACCTGATCTAAATCACAGGACAAGAAAAATCTAGGATAAAGGCCACTGTGAAATCCACATAAGCAGGTTAGGCACACAGAAAAAGCACATGCACCTAAACCCTAAACCTACATTTTCTTTCTAGTGGAAAACAAAAACAAAACAAAAAACAACAAAAAAATACCTTTGCCTTTCTTCCTCGTCAAAGCCTCCTTAATCACAGCAGGTTCCCATGTCCCTTACCATCTTTTCGGGAAACATTCTGGCCTGCATCCTTTTCTTCCTCTTCTCATTTCTGCCAAATGTCTCCAACTTCCTGCTATTTTCATAACTTTCCCCCCAGTCAGTTATCTCCATATTTCCACAACTTAATTTTTTCATATATTTCCATGCCTTTCTGGATTAATGTTATAATTAATATGCATAAATTTAGTTTATATTTTCCAAACACACCTCACTCCTTTTAGCAGAGCTAACGTCTCAACATTCCTTCTCAAGAGTAGAGAAATGGGGAATGAAAAAGAGGGAAGGGGAAAGGTTGACAGATGACAAACATTTATGGTCTGATATATTTTCCTGTTATTCCTGTCACACATGTATATATAAAAGTCAGTATGAAAATACCAAAGTTCTAATAGGAAGTGGACCAAAGTTATGAACATATACTATATGAAAACAGAATTATAAAAGTAACAGATGAAAATAGGAAGAAAATCAACCCCAGTAGTAAGCAAGAGCGAATCAAAACAATGAGATACCATGATTGAACCAAGCAAAAATTAAAAATTGTAATATCCAATGCTGACAGAGGTATAGTGAGGTTGGCATTCTTATATAATGTTAGTAGAACTATCGACTGAACAACATTTTTGAAATGTATCTAGGTAGTACATATTGTGAAAATTTAAAAGTCTCTAACCTTTGCCATAGTCAGGAATAATTATAAAGAAATAGCCAGAGAAACATACACAAATCTATGTATAAGTATGTTCATTATGTATAATGACAAAAGTTAGAAACAACCAAAAAGGTCCAGAGTTTATTTGTTGGTAAAAATAGTTTAAACTATAGTGATACACTCAAACATCACTTATAAAAACAAGATTTCTGAAATCTTTGTAATGATATAAAATGCTCATGTAATAGTCTGAAGAAAAAACTATTTCTACTAAATAGAAAAGTGCATATGTTGAATAATCTCAGTTACATAACACAAATATATGCATAAATAGAAAGAAAATACACCAAAATGTTAAATGTGGTTATATTTGGATTGTGGAACTTTTTGTTTCCCCTAACCTTCTTTGAATTTTCCAAATTACCCATAATGAGGAAGAATGAGAGAATATTACTTCCATAATCAGAAAAAGGGGTGGGTTTTTTGGGGGGAACCAAGAAAAAACATCCAAATTCTCTTGTAAATAATCAAATGTCACTCCTATTTATCATTAATTAACACTTCAAACTCATGGATGAAATTTAAAAACTAAATCCCTTGTTCCTGAGAGAGACTTTCTTAAGGATAGAGTAGAATATTCAGGTTCCAAGTAACTTGGTAAAGTTGAAGGGAATTGGAAAGAGAATTGTAGAGCACATTATGAGTTGCATAGTTCCAGGAAAAACCTTAGTTTCTTGTTCTAAATAATGAAGAAGGCAATTAATTATTAGAAGCCATTGAAGATGAATTATTATTATATTTATATTTTTCCATCTCTCTGAGACAAGTTTAAAGTGCTTTTTAATAGATTGTCTCCACAATTTATCAACAAATGGTCACATCATTCTTTTATATATTTAAGCTTTTATCATTTATTTTTTCTTTTAATTGTGCGACCATGAACAAATCAGGGTTAAGCACTTGATGCTAAAGTAGGATCTGATATCACTCCAATAAAATCAGTGAACACACAAGCTTTCTGGACAATTACAAACTGCACACAGCACCTTAGAAAGTTAACTTTAAGGAACAAACTTGGTTGATTTCGTGATATCATAGCTTAACCAATTTATCTACCCCTTTACCCCGTCTTCCTTCTTGCAAATATGTGGAGTTAGTTACCTACGGGAACTAGGTAAAAAGATAAAAATAATTAAGGATATATCCATCTTCACTGTTAGAAAATTATTTTATAGTCTGCCTATTCTTATAAGTACACATGGGACTCTTCTGGTCATGAAAAACATCTCACATGGGTGGGATTTAAAAAAGAGAACAAATTCTCAGGGGATTCTTGAATATTCCTGTGGCATTCTAATTTTAGGGTAGTTCCAGAGCTGAACATTCCTTTAACAGCCAGCAATGCCTCTGGGTAGCCCCTATAGCCAAACATGAGTTAAGAGTTCCCCTTGGGAAATAGCATCGACCACTATAGACTCTCCAGCCCACTCACATGCTGGACTCCATTCCAAGGCAGTTATACTGTACTCCCCTCTGCTCACTCAGGGTAGTTTCAGGCCAACCACCTCAAGAAGTAGCTCAAGGCATGTAGGAGACCATACTTGTTGGAGTTCACTTTTTTTTTAAAAAAAGAACTTTTACTATACAATATAATGCACTAATTATACAGGGTATGGGAATACATTTAACAAAGCACGTGAAGAACCTATATAATGAGAACTACAAAGTATATGTACAATTTAAGAAACAGTTATAAAGGAACACCCATATGGCTATCGACCAAATTAAGAATATTGTCAACACCCCTAGAAGCACCTTGTGAAGCCCTTCCTTGTCACAACCCTCTCCCTGAGTTTGCTTTTTCTACGAACTCCCTCTTCAGCACCAGCAGGGAATCTTGGCCAGGATTTTATCAGCACTGTAGAAGTGTTAGAAAGACTTCCCAAAAATAGCCCTGACTGTATAGCACATGACACTTTTTTGGCATTTAACAAGAAGGCTGCTACTATTTTTAAAAATTTATCTATTGATTGTAGGAAATGACTATTTTCCAGGACATAAAAGGCATATATGTTCTGGAGAACAGCTTGCTTTAGCAGTTCAAAAATTTTAATTTGCTTTCTTATGATTATTTCTAAAAGGATATTTAAAGCAATTTGCATTTTCCCTTTTGAAATATATGTTTATATCATTAAGCTATTGGGTTGTCTCTTCTCCCATAGCTTGTATGTGTATATGTATGTGCACATGTGTATATGTGTATACATATTAACTCTTTGTCAGCCATATTTGTAACAAATATTTTCCCCATCCTGTTGTTTAGGAAGGCATAGCAATTCTTAATTTCATTTATGAAGATTCTATTAATCTTTTCCTTCATGATTTTTTCAAACTATTTTCAAATAATTTGAACAGAGATTTCTAAACATATACAAACGTGAAGGGAATATTATAATAAACCCACATGCACTCATAACCCAGCACAATAATTACTAACATTCTGCAATTCCTGTTTTATCTATTCTCTCCCATATCCCCGCTGTTCTTTTGCTAAAGTATTTTAAAGTAAATTTCAGACATAGTATCTTGTCACATATCAGTACTTCAGAATATTTCTTTAGCTTGTAAGAGCTTTTCAAATAACAACTAACACACCATCAACGTTTATAATAACTCCTCCTTAATATATAATATCCAGCCGGGGTCAGTTTTCTCTTATTTTTTTAAAATGTCATTCAGAATTGGAGTTTTGAATCCAGATTCAAATAGGATCAATGTGGTGTGTTTGGCTGACATGTCACTAAGCTTTCCCCTCCCTTTTATATTCTGTGTCATTTATTTGTTGAAGAAACTGGGTCATTTGTCCTAAGGAATCTCTCAGTTTCTGGGTTGAATGACTGTACTCTTGTCATGTCATTTACCATGTTCCTATGTCCCCGAATTTTGTACCAGGTGGTAGTTAGAGCTACAGACTTGATAAACTTTGGGTTTAATTGGGGGAGAGTGGGACGGTCAGAATACTTCATAGGTGGAGCTGTGAACCTCCTTCTGCATCATGTCATGGGACATACAATGTCTGAATGCCTCACTTTCAGTGATGTTAAAATTAATTAGTGGTTGCAGGTATTGTCAGCCTGATCTCTCCTACATAACATTCCCAATTAACATTTGAGCTAACAGCTTTAATGGTCATTGATAACTGTTTCCCAGATCCATTAGTGCATTCATGTTCCAACAGGTACTATTAAGCTTGGAACATCTTACTCTATTACAATAGCAGATCATTAAATATGTTCCGAGGATTTTATTGTGTGTTTTTTTTAAAACATTGATTAAAAAGAGATTCCATTTATTACAGAGACCCTACTATACAATAGGACTCAGACTAAGAGTACATTGGAGAAGGTCAGGGGGTTTGATCTGTCCTATTATAGTAAGGAGTGCTTCTAGACTCCGGTGGAAAACTAAGACTTTTTTCATTATTCAAGGTTTTATTCAGTTACTAAGTTTTTGAATCTTAAAAATGCCAGCTTTTTATTTCCACAAATGCTCATTTTGCCATTGAGGGAAATAACCCTGAAAACTCTGTACACAGGACCTAAATGACTCAAAGTTAAACAGAATTTGTTACATTTCCTTTTCTTCTCTTTAAGAAAAAGAACATAGTCACCTCTTTCCAGATGCTGGCAACTTCTCTCTGCTTCTTAAATTGGCAGAAATAAGACTTATTGGCAGGGTAATTATCTAAGACTTTTTTACTACCTCAGGGAAAATAGTATTAGGGACTTAGTTTTAATCAGGGATAAAAAATGCTATAAGGCTTTTCTCAGTGGTTTCACTGATTCCAAAAATATCCCATTCAAACTAATGTTAGGCTGGTTGTGCAAAAACTTTAATTACATTATGTTTTTGCTCCAGAACCATCCATAGTTCACTAACGCCAACCAAATCAAGCTCAGTTTCCTTTTTTGGAGTTCTGAATTTCATTATTAATCCCTTCTCACCTAGCTACTCTTTCTTACCACTCATTCTTCGGAGAAACTCTACAATATTGTCACTCTAGTCTACTCTCTGCCTCTGTGTGCTTTTGCACATGCTAATCCCTAATTTGAATGCTTTCTCATTTTTCTTTCCAATACACACTCTAGCCTTATTTATTTTTACTTTTCAAATCCAGATCAAGTTTAAACTCATCTATGACATTTTCCTGGTGGTGGCCCTGGTAGAAGCTCTTTGTTCTTTAAAGTACAGTATTCCCTCACTTATCGCGGGTATTACGTTCTAGACGCCCCCGTGATAGCTGAAAATCCGTGAAGTAGGAACTTTACATTTACTTTAGTATTTATATATATTTAAGGATTTATAAACCCTTCCCACACACTTATAAACCATTCCCAGTCCCTTATTAACCTTTCCCACTCCCTTATTAATCTTTTCTACACTTTTATAAACACTACTTATGTTCTCAAAGCCCTGGCTGGTTTGGCTCAGTGGATTGAGTGTCGGCCTGCGAGCTAAGTGTCGCTGGTTCGATCTTCCAGTCAGGGCACATCAGAGAAGGAAAACTCTGACTCCAAAAAACCTCCACTGCCTTGCAGCATACCTCTTCAGGGGAAAGGCTAAGGGAGTAAACCCCAACAGAAAATCCGGAGCCGGAGTCCCTAAGGCGGTTTGACGTTGTAGTCAACACCGGCAACTCCTGCGGCGCACCTGAATCTAAGCTGTATTGACTCCGTCTTTCCCTTGGACCCTTCAGCTGCGAAGAGAGGGGGGGGGTCTGCTGCATGGGCAACAGTAGACCCTCCATATCACCCTCCCAGGCTCTGTAGCTTCAGCTTCACTGGAGAGGACACTCCAGCGTCATCGCAAGATGTCGACTCAACACGGGAGGAGACAGATACCGTGTCACTCCCGAGTCGGACTGCACAGCTATTCTCGGCGGTGCAGATAGACTCTTAAGAAGCTACACCATCGTCTCTCGAGACGGACGGCTGCCAACGACTTATGTTCTTAAACATATTCTACTCTTAAACCTACGTAACTTTAACAACATACATATACAGTACCGCAAAATCCTGCAATATAGTGAAAAATCCGTGATAAGTAATTAAATATAATATTTTTTTATATCCTGCAATACAGTGAGGCCGCGATAAGTGAACCGCGATATAGAGAGGAACTACTGTATGCCTCTTTAGATATAGAATGGAATTTTTAGCATGTTAGTTTTTTATTTCACTGTTTACAGTGTTTTTGGTATAGCTCTCTAACTAGATAGCAAGAGAGAAAGGTAGTATGCTACATAGAATTTTATTTTAAAATCTTAATAAACTGAATTACCTATGAACTTTTAAAGGATAATTTCAACTATGTACTTATCAATTCCACAAATAGCATGACTCTAAGAGTGTGGGAGAATTTTTAAATGACACAATTGTCATGTTTTCTTATATCTAGGTTCTTGGTAAAGTGACTTTGAAGCTCCCCGAGGCTACAAAGACATGGAGTGTATGTTCCCAGCCTTTGAAGGTTGCTGGCCTTGGGACTTGTTTTGGCCAATAGAATACAGGAAAAATAATGATGTCCTTGTTCTGAGCTTAGGACTCAAGGGGCCTTTCTTGGTTTCATTTGCTGTATCAGGCCCCTTCTTCCAACATGTGGACAAGTCTAGGCTAGCCTGTTGGAGGGTGAGAAAACATGTAGAGCAGAGACTAGCCATCCCAGTTGAGGTGCTTCTAGACCCATCAGTCCCCAGCTGACCTAGTAGCTGACCACAGGTGCATGAGTAAGTCCGTCAAGTCCAGAAAACCAATAAGCTAAGCACAGCTTAAGTTACAACACAGAATGAAGAGCTAAATTATTATTTTAATCCACTAAGTTTGGGATGGCTTAATACATAGCAAACATTATTAATAGAAAGGGAAAATTTTTTTAGTTGGCAGAATCTTGACCCTAAAAGATTTTAGCATTCTATAACAGTAAACTATACTATTAAGTTAAAATATAATTGAGCTAAGTACAAAGCTCTAAATTCAAGTTTAAAAACAAACTGAGTGAATATAGGACAGCAGAGATATAGCTTACCAACATATATGTAAAACACAAGCATATAACTCAACCTGGTGTTTCCACTCTTCCAAAAAAGCTACTATGGCTTTCTACTTTGTGAAATGTATAAGACCCCAAAGTGGGGTTTGCTCAAGGACAGTGACCTTGATGCTGAAGGGCCTAGAAAAAATGAAAGAAAATGCAATTGTGTATCCAGTCAAAAGACTGAGAGGGTAGAGTGGTGGATAACCATCTCCAGCTATTTGAAGAGCTATTATGTGGAAAGAAATTAGGCATGTTTAGTGTCATCTCATTAAAAATTAGGACCAATGAATAGAAGCTCTAAGAAGGTAGATTTCAGTTCAACATAGGGATGAAGTTGAGTTAGAGAGGCTGCATATGTATACTGCTTTTTAAAATTAAATTTATTGCGGTGACATTGGTTAATAAAATTATAGTATATGTATACTGTTTAAGAATGCAAACTGTATATTCAAAGTTGGGTCCTGGGCTCACCAATTGTGTGATATTGGGCAGTTGCCCAACCTCACTAAGCCTCAGTCTCCCCCCTCATCTATAAAATGGAAATAATAGCAGCACCATTTTATAAGGCTGTGATGAAGATTACATAGGAGTTTTGAAGATAAAATATATAGCCTGGTGTCTGGCACATGGTAAGCACTCAATAAATTTTATTTATTATCATTAATAGTAAGAGCTATATAAATATGAAATGAACTGCCTCAGGAGGTAGAAAGCTCATTTTAACTGGAGCTATTCACAGGAGGTTTGACAGGTATTTGTAGGGTAGATTTAAGCATCACATGAGCAATTGGACTAGCTGACATTTAAATTACCTTCCAATGCTAAGTAAGTCATTCTATATCCCTTAAGACAAAAATAACTTCTTTAGCATCTCTCAGAATACTTAGCACTATTGATCAAATAATGTCCCTCTACTATGTTTAATTAACATTTGATTGTGTAATTATAAATGTATATTTTTTTCACAGTAAGAAGTTGTGTGAAGATTCTTGATTTTTTTATATCTTATGTCCTTTAAAATAATTATGTCACTAAATTTTATTATTATAAGTACCAGTATTAACTAATACTACAGAATGTACATTTTTATGCTACAAACACTTCTTTGTGAGATATTTAAATTTATTATGTAGAAAACTCCCATCTTTTCACACTTTGTGTTTCCCTATCAGAATACCTAATTTTAAACTGGTTAGATATTTTTAAGGCACAAAAGGCCAAACTTTCTTTCATGACTGACCTCCTATCAAAAGTTCAAGCTGGAGCTAGTAACCATTTTTCCTTCTCTTGGTACAGAGAGCATCTGGAAACACTGCCCATGATCACTCTTTCTTCTAAAGGCACAGCAGGCAGCTCTAACTCCCACTGCAATTCTGTTTAATAAAATAGAACTGGTAGAATTACCTAA
Organism: Furipterus horrens; assembly: GCF_987537825.1. NCBI lineage: Eukaryota > Metazoa > Chordata > Mammalia > Chiroptera > Furipteridae > Furipterus > Furipterus horrens. The sequence goes on along the minus strand of NW_028327172.1, from coordinate 164,191,699 downwards.
ATGGGGTAATATGCCTATCTTCACCAATTATCATTGTTGTCAGTTAATAAGGAGAAATTCACATTGGCCAATGTGCTGTCTTCATGGTCTCTAACTGATAAAAATCTTTCCTTTTCTTATGATGAACTCCAACTTAATAATTATCATTAATCACCTGTGGGGAGTGTTCAACTTTCCTCATCAATGAAAGTTGAGAGTCAGGTACACTAGCCAAGAGAATTCTAAACTTTGTAAGTGGGTAGAAGAGTTCTAAATAGTGAATTTATATGAGCTTTGAATTCTGGGTATGTGGTGAAATGAACAGATGGGGAATTCAGAAGCAGAAACAGGATTTCCAGACCATTCAGTGCGTAGTGCATGCCATACATTGTGCCACACACTGAGGAGTACAAAGATAAGAAGCGTGCTCCATTACTAAGAGGAGACAGAAATACAAGCAAACAATTGCAACAAGGTGAGAGCAATGCTGTAAAATAAAACATACATAGTATAGTTTTAACTTAGAATAGAGGTTGGAGGACAGGTGGGAGAGAGGTGGAAGTGAATTGTAAGATAGACTTTGAAGAAAAGAAGGGAATGAGGCCGGAATAAGGAGAGGAAACAGGACGCACAATGGCAGAGTCATGAAGTACAGAGTCATGTGTAGGGGTCAAGGGACTGGGCAATGGGAGCTGAGGCTGGGGAGGGGTGGTGGAGTAGGTCAGACTAACTCAGTAGTCAGTAGGAAGCCACTATACTTCTTAGACTGAATGGATGAGTGAGAGGAAAGAAGTATGAGGATGACCAAGTATCTGGCTTGAATTGTTGGGTAGACGGTAGGTAGTAACATTCATTGAGAGAGGAACAGAACATTTGTGGAACAGGAGAATCAAAAGAAGGGAAAGAGAAGCTAACTAGTTTAATTTTAAACATATTGAACAAATGAAATAAGAGAATAAAGAAAATTGCTCAGGGAGATAGGGCTGATTTTTTTTTAAGTACACCAGGAATGGAACACTGGGGAACACAAAATTGGGGGTTTTATTGAGGGAGAATGAAATAGCAAAAGAGACTGAGGTCAAATGAGAATTAGAAGTCAGCTCTCATAAAAGTCGAGAGAGAAACAACTTTCAAGAAGAGGTCAATTTTATCACATTAGAGAAGCACTGAAAGGTACTCTGGGTTTAGCAGTTAGAATTTTCCTCCTGACCTTGGCAAGGCCACTTTCACTGGTATAGTGAAGGAAGGAAACAATCAATCAATTAATCTCTCTCTCTCTCTCTCTCTCTCTCTCTCTCTCTCTCTCTCTCTCTCTCTCTCTCTTTCTCTCTTTCTCTCTTTCTCTCCTCTCTCCTATTTTTTTTTAATTTCATCATGTCTCTTATGGTTGATTCTCTTTGAAAGTTCTTAGTGTAAAAAATTACAGTTTCTGCCACTTGCAAATGAATAGAGACTTTAAAGAGTTATTCTGAAGAAAATGTCTTTTAAGGTAAAGTTGAATTTATTCACTAAGCTATTCATTAGACAGGTTTCAGAAGGCACTCTTAGAGAGGAGCAGGCTGATCCCAGGTAAGCAGAAAACAGCAATCTTGGATGCAACAACGTGAGAATTTCTTTCCCTTGCTTTTTCTACCACTTCCCTCTCCTTCTTAACAAGCAGCTTCAATATGGAAAAATTATGCTTGGTGCTTTGGGGACATAAATAATGAACAAGGCACAATCCTTCTCCACCCAAGCCCCCAGCCAAGCTGATTACAAGCCCCTGCAAAAGACGGACATGCAATCAGCCAACCCTAAAGTAAGGTAGGCTAAAATAAAACTCCATAATAGTAAACACAAAGTTCTATTGGGGGCCCAAATGTAGTTTCCCATCTCATAAAATGCAGGAAATAACCTTTAAAAACATAGACACAATTGGGGAGTTCATTTCACCACTAATTACCTCCATACCATTCAGACCATAAACCTTCATGCAATCTGTTCTCTGTTCACTTCATTCATACTCATTTATTTTACCATGCATCCAAAATGCTTATATGAAAAAGTTAACAGGCATTAGTGGTGAGTGGAGATTTTAGGCTTTATTCTGATTCTTTTATTAAATTGAACTTTTATAATACCACTCTGACTCTTTTCATCGAGTGTTAAAGTTATTAAAATTAAATGCATAGCTTCATGGATTATGGTGAGCACTAAGCCTCCTTCTCCCAGAGGAGATAAACTGGGACACCACATTATCTGGAATGGCTTCTGAGGAATACTATTTTGATCTGAGTCACCTCATGGTGATATCTTTGCAGTTCATACCCCTTTTAAAGCTCTTTGTAAAGCAACTGCCTTTAAAGGGACGACCTGACACTGCATGCTAACACATTATTTTCCACTTGTGCAGGGTTGCTATTTATAACTGGGGCATTTTGGAAAATGAAAATGAAAAACTGTAGCCAGAGAGACCCATAATATAAGACAGGTCTTACTTTTTATGGCATCCCTCTTGTGTTCTCTCAGCAAACTTTGATATTTCAATAGGAATAGAAAAGAGATCATCCAAATTAAAAAAAAAAAAAATCTCTCCAGCTGGTGGTTAGGTTCTTGAGTCAGGCATGCCTGGTTTGGGATGGCAACTCTACCATTTATTAGTCTGTGACTTTGAACAAGTTCTTTATCCTCTCTAGATTTCCCCAGTAACATAATTAAATGAGAGATATATGAAGAACATATGTTAGTGTTTGGTAGTGTTCTCAAACAATGGTAGCTATTATAATAATGATTATTGCTTTGTCATTTAACCAAATTGCCCTGGATTACCATTTATAGCACATACCTCACACATGGAAGGCATCCAATGTCTGTTTCTTTCTTAGTGGATACAGGCTGGCATAGAATGCTTAGAATGCAATATTTCCGAGAAGGGCTTCTTTTTCTTTGGCTTTCTCAAGGCTACATAGAGTATAGGGAAGGTAGCAAAACTGCACAAAATATGTAATAATTCTGATGATAATTATGTAGTGCTATTTTTCGGAATTTAGTAAGGTTATTATTTTCTAATCTATGTGAACAGAGAGTATGTATATACAGTATGTTGGTCTTATGTCATCTTTTTTTATTCCTGCTCCCAGGTGGAGCAAAGTTATGTTTCTTTCTTGGTTAATAACACACCAGGCCAGTATTTTTATTTAGCATTTTCCATCAGAATTCCACTTGATATTTTCAAGCTGGGTTCTGGGAGAAAAATTGGGGCAGTGTTAATGAGAAAGTGTTAGCACATTGAGACGAGAATACAATCAACAAGAGTTCTTAAACACAAATATGACTCCATGGCCTTTGACAATGAGGTAGTCCTCAAAAACAAGGGTCTGGATATTTTGTGTGTGGTGGGGAGGGCTGTTAATAAAACATTTATTTAATATTTAAACATCAAGTACATTGTGCCTGTCCATTTAGGCCATACATGTTGTACAGCTTATAAATAAGCTGTAAAGTAAGACCAGAATAACAAAGATTACTTTTGTTTAAGTTTGTTGTTTCTCATTTATATTGGGCTTCTACCTATTTCTGAGTTAATGAATTTTATAAATCTAATAAAATGTATTCTTCAGATATTAATTGTTTATACTTCATTTATTTTCTGTAGGTTTGAGGAGCTGGCATTAAATATTTTATATGATTACAGGAGGAGATAGATTGAACTGCCATTGGTTTAGTATATTTTTTGAATCTCTTTACAACCCTTTGGAGCTAATAAAGCCTGTTGATAGAGCATTCTAGCCTGTTATAAATATTGGGATACGTAGACTTCTTGTCTTTGTATATCAGACTGCAATTCTTACCCAACTGAGCTCTTACCTATGCACCCAATGTAGTAAACTTCAGCCTAGGTTGTGCCTCAGTTGTAGTGAGAATTCAGGAATCTAAATTTAGGGGATATCTATTTCCACTTCTAGTTATTTAATATTTACAGAATAGTGCTCATAATATTGATTTTTAAAAATTCTTTGTCTTTGGTAGATATACTAGGCCACTCATATAGAATACTACTTCAATAACCATTATGAACAAGGATAAGAAGGTGAAAATAGCTGACTGAATAACAAACTAAGATTCATTTAACCATCAATAGTCAAGCACCAACTGCCTACTACATGCATGCCATTTTGTCAGGCATTTTGGGGAAAAGAGACAATGGAAAGAAATGACATAAACTCTAATGCATGTAACAGTTGATGTTCTACAGGGCTAACTTATTCTGTCAAAATAATAAGTGTTATTTTATGTTAAATAAAAGGAGAATGGATCTAGGATGAGGTATGAGGAAAGGATTTATTCATCTCACAAAATCCTGTGTAGACAGGGTTATAGCAAAAACTAGAGCTCAAGATGTTTGCCCCAGGAATACCAAACCTGCTTCAGATGATAAAAGAATGAAAAATTATGCTAAATACATATATGAAGATATTAATAAATATTTTCAAATTAATGACAGCTCCTACATACAAATATTAATAGAAGTGTTATTTGACCAGATAATGGGTTTCATTACTGTGCCTGAGTTTGAGTATTTTTAGTAAAAATTTGTTTGCCTCAGTTCTAAGGACAATGTTTGTGAAATTCAGTGTATGATAGAAAGCTGCATTTACTACATTGAGAATGCAAAGACAGGTTCTCTGCTTAGCAGAATTCTGTTCATCATCTTGTTCTTAAAGCCAGAAGTTAGTTTCAATATTTCTCCTTCCTCATTCAGGCTTGGCTTGACAGATAGGTGTCAGGACTCAGCATTTTAATTTTGTTAACTGATATTTACTGTACCAGGCTCTGCCTTCTACCTTCACTGGAGTCTAAATGACTTTCTTAGAGCAGGTGGCTCACTCTCTCTCCTGCTCTAATTGTGCACCAGGATACTGTATCAATGGCCAAAACAGTGGTAGGGTAGACAAGATGGAAATTGATTTCTGTTCCAGGCAATAGCAGTCTGAACACAAGCAGGTAACAGTACTACAGAGTCAAAGATGTCAACTCTTCATCACTGTTTCTCAGTCATCCTCTCTTGGTAACGTGGCTCTTCCCGGTTTCTCTTACCACATGTGTATTCCAGCGAGCAAGAGGGGCCTGCCTTTCCTATAAAGGGCATGATTCAGACATTGTCTTCATCACTTCCACTCACATCTCATTGGCCATAATCTCACCATATAGACATATCTAGCTGCAAGGAAGGCTGAAAAATGTTCTCTTTAGCTGGGTGGACATATGCCCCACTAAAACTTCCATTATTTTAAAAGAAGAAGAAAAGTAACTTTTTAACTTGAAAGTTTCACCTTGTCACAAAGGCCCTAAAATAAGAATACTTGGCTTAATGTAGTTTGCCTCTGTGACCAAAAACTAAATACATAGAGAAACAGATCCAGTCAAATCAGGAACACTCACATTTAAAATTATTAAAATTATGTTTATCTACAATTGTAGTAGTTATAGTGGCTTGCTTTGCTCAGAATTATTATTACCTTTTGATCATTCTGTTCCTGACTTTCAAGGTTTTTGTTGTTGTTGTTTTTTGGGGGGAGATGTTTGTTTGTTTTTGTTTTTTGGAAGTAGCAATAGGCCTCAGACTAGTTTGTGGAAAGAGGCAATGAGAAGAAATAATGTGGACTCTAATGGGTGTAACAGATGCTTCTTCATCTTTCTGGGTCACTGAGAGTCTTAAATATTAAGCCCCAAGGTAGTTCTTATAGAACTGGTGCTGTCTCTCCAGACCCAGCTATGACATAATGCTGCAATGTTCAATCATTCTCAATGGGCTGCAATTTACAAGACTACTCTTAAAATTCCCCTTGTTTGCTAAGGTAAACTTTCCTTTGGTAAGAAAAATTCTCCAGTGCTAAAAGGAGCTAAAGATTAATTTGTAAAAAGGGGCACCTCTATTTCTTTCCTTCCCACAGATGCCTCCCAAATTTGAAATAAAGCAGCTCTATAGTTTGTTGATTCTGAGTTCACCAGTTCCTTTCTTTTTATCTGTTGTTTATCCAGTTACTTCCACTTAGCTCCTCTGGTTTCCCCTTCACTCACCCAGAAATATGGAAGGTCTAGGGAGCCTTGTTTACATTTTTAGCCACCCTTCCATTTAATAACACTGCTATCCTTCAAGGTGGCTTATCTTTCCATTTCCTTCTGGTTAAATCAAGTAATGCATTACAGTTAGATTTCTTTTGATTGAGAATAAGTTTACCTTCACCTAAATTCTCTTGAGAAAGGCAGGCCAGCACGGCCACGGTCATGGGCAGCTCCTAATTCAAAACAAATCCATCTGCTTGTATATTCTGCACAGTTTGAGGAGGTCATGACACTTTACTGGATTGTTCTGACTTGGCATGATCTGCACAATGCTTTGCTCAGTTGAAATTATGCTTCTTTCTGCCCAGTTTCTTGTTTTGCTAGTAGCACCAATGAGAATTATGTGGGAGAACCTGGTAGTTGAATTCAATGTCATCCCCTAATGTTACCTATCTCCCTATATCCCTATATCCCCAATGTCTCTGCCATTATTGTCTAATTCCCTTCAATAGTCCACTTTGGATCTGCCATTAATTTATTGAAAGCCTAAAATCCCTTTTGCATTTACTGTTATCCTGTGCAACCTCTTGGGGGTAACATTCTTATTGTCAAATACATTAAAATAGTCAGTGTTGATTCATTCTCCAGAGTATCTCTTATAAATTACAAAGAAAGTCCTCCAGTTATAATATTTTGTGATTGGGGAAATAAGTTCATCTCGAGTTTCCACAACACAATATTTAATAGGTGCAAAGGCTAGAAAGATGAAGCTGCTGGGACTTCCCCTGGAAGTCTCAAGACACAGTTTTAGAATTTGCATTCTTATTTACATAAATTTGTATGCTCCATTCAAAAGGTTCTGACTCCAATTATGTAAAATAACACACACAACTTCTCTTGATTGGATAACCACATATTCCAGGCTTGCTTGTCTGCCTACTGCCCAGTGACTTCTCTGGCTTCTCCCTTTATATTCCAAAAAGTTTCTCCTCTGTATTCCTCCAATAATCATAACCATTAATAGAAAAGTTATTGTTTAGTTGTAAGAATGGAGTCGGCTCCAAAATATCTTTTTTTTCTATTATGAGCTCACTTTGGAATCCTCTGTTTTTCAACCGGAGGATTCACAATGCCATTCCTCCCCCCACAGCAAGGAAACACTGGTTCCTGGTTCCGTTTGGGGCACCATAATTTGACTGATAGAAATCACATCTGGGTCCAGCTTATAGCTTTTCACCCAACAGAAGGTTTCTTGACAGTGAGAAATTCTGGGCAGATTAATTACAGGTTTCAATTATCCACCCCAAATGCTGCCTTCTCTTGACCCCTATAATTAAAGCTCGGTTTTGCTTACATTTTCAGCATTATTTTTCTTCTCCAGGTGGAGAGATAACAGCTTATTGCAAAGTGAGTTCATTAGAGTATTTTACAGAAAGAGTATTAAGGCCAGAAACCAGAGCTATGGGGGAGAAAAGAGAGCAAGAATATCCTTTGAGAGCAATCGCATTCAATCCTAGACAGTCCTGGTGCCACTGCACAGACACCACTAATTCTGCCCTGGGAGGGGAGGTACGGCTGAGAATCCCATAGCAAACTATCACTAAACCAAAAATGATCACAATCCTCTTGATTCTCTTCTGCTCTCTGAAAAGTCACTCCCTACCATTCTTACATGGCCGTTTGTGTTTCTGACCAGGTCTAGGAAAACGTGGAGTAAATTCAGGGCTGTCTATTGGATTGAAATAAAATTTAGTCAGAGGAGACCCTCTGAGGTGCCTTGACTTCTTACTTCAACCTTTGAAATGGCTTTTTTCTGTCCTCACAAAGTGGTAGTCTATTTAGAATCTAAATAAAAAATCAAAATAGGTGGGGCTGGAGGAGACAAAGGCGGGGCCAAGACAGTGAGTGTTGGAGCAGTTGCCAACACACTCTGTGACGTTCAGGATATATTTTGTTTATTTGCTGTTTTTAGTCTTTGGGCCAAATGAAACTTCTCTCACTTGCACTGAAGTCAGCAGAGGGAAAGTGCAGACCTCACAGAAACTCAGTCCCAAGAAGCCTGGGTCTCTCCCTTGCTATGCCTGCAAAACGTCAGCCGTACTGGCAGCAAAGCCAAGAGGCTTCCTGTTCAGCCCAGATTTCACACTCTGCAGACAGCTGCCTTGCAGGATTTGCCACCAAGTCAAAATGATCAGGAATTGCAGGGAAAATAGATGCATTTCCTCTGAAAAACTGCAAAAATTCTGGTTCTGCCCACATATATCTATACGTTGGAGAGAAAAGCCCTATTGAAAGAACTGTTGTTTTTTACTGATCCTGACAGTGACTATGTTTCATCCTTGTTACGGATTGTGTGTGTGTTCTAGAGATGCACGACTGTAGCAAAGGACAGGATGGTGGCAGGTATTCCAGGTAGATCATGATCCTTTTGTTAGGTGTGCCTGATATACTCACCAAAGTTTTACTTCTCTTCCCGGCAAATGACACCACCTTCTGTAGCTCTCATTTCTTGAGATAAGCAAATAGAGGATTCATTTCCTCTCGGCTCAGTATGTGTACTGCTTTTCATTTATTCATTTATTAATTTCATTTCCATAATTTGTTGAGTTCTTGATACACAGTAAACAATATAAGTTTAAAAGAATCTTTGTTCCTGTGAATTTATTAATATATTAAGTTATTTGATCCTCATGACAGTCCCATGAGGCAGGTACTATTATGATGCCCTTTTTTATGGGTGGCTTGCTCAAAGTCACTTAGCCAGTGAACGATAAGAACTGGGATTTGAACCCAGGCAGGCTGGCTCCAGAGAGCCCACACTCTTATCATCTGGCTCTACACTTCATGGTGGGACTAAGGGCTGTGATTTCAGGTTCAGAAAAGTAGCAGTTCATTTAAAAACCTGTAATTTCTCTTCTAGAGGCAAAGTCTCCCGCGAAATAGTTTGAAAAACTAATATGTTTGGAAGAAGTAGTCTTGTGGCTGGATCTCATACTGATATGTTGAAAGGGATCAGAATATACCACCCGAAAATATGCCACACTGGCATAAAGATTATTTTGACATGAAGATGAAACAGCACAAAAATCACATTGACCAGCTTAAAACAGGTTCTGTTCCCTTAAAGCAGATTGGTGATTAATTCAGTCTGAGTTATCTTATAGAGACAAGACTATGTACATCGCACCCCTGTCCTTGGGATGGACTGGAACCAAGAATCTTCAGTCTACAGAAAAGTAATATAAGTGTGGCCACCAGAGCCCTCTATGAAGCAAGAGTTCCTTCAATGAGGAAGATCAGGTGCCTAGACCAAATACAGACAAATCATAAAAATGACCAAATTCTGTCATATTGGAATTCCTTTGTGCTTTCTCTTGCCCCCTGACCATATATAATTTGCCAAGTTCCAAAACCCTCCAATCAAAACTTGCTCCACCAGCATTACCTCATGTCACCCTATTCTCCCTAACCCTTAAAACTTGTCCTGCCCCCAGATAGGGAGAACAGCCTTGAGTGGTGCCTCCTGTGTCCTTTGAGTAAGCTCAGCAATAAATAAACCACTCTTTCTTTTCTCTAAGTTTGGTGTCATAGTTTTGGCTCCTATGTGCATGGGGCAGCAGGCCCTTGCTTGCTAACAAAGGCAATTGAGAAACAGCAGATACAGGAAAAGCTCCGTGCTCTCCCTCATTATGTCTAAAAGCAGGGTATCCATTTCCCTTTGTAAAGGTAACTTAAGTTTGTAAAGGTGTCTTCCTTTCCAGGAAAGGAAGAACTCTGGACCTCCAGAGATGACCCACAGAAAAGGCATGAACTTGAGTCTGCATAACAAACCTTACTAAATAACTTATCTTCCATTAACTTCCCTCATGGATTCACATTCTCATAATTAAATGCCCCAAGAAACCACAAACTTTTTTTCTTTCTTATCACTTCTCCACAATTTATCACTTTGCTAAAATAGTATATAAATTTCAAATACAACCCCTTCTTTGTGTTTTCACTTATTTTCCATAAAGGCCTCCTTATTACAGTGATAAACCTCTTTTCCTGTTTATCATCTTTTTGTTTTCCAGTTTAATTTGCATTGTCCCAGGTATTGAACCTAACAGCATACCTCTAAGGTGTATCTTCTCCTTACCATGTAATTGACTAAACGCACCCTCTTTCCTCTCAACAAGTTCTGGCAGACAGGTGAAAGTGAACCAAATTGCCGAGAAATCAGAACTTTGAGGGGATTGGGGAGCACATCAGCAGGAGACAAAAGCAGAGATAAGGGAATCTCAGATCAATATCTTCTCAGTTCAACATTCTGCATAGTGCATGTGCCGCAAGGGCCAAACAAATAGTACAAAATTTGGAATTTACTAGCCAATTTTATGAGATCCATTTGATTATTTCCCCCAAGTAGCTCAAGACAAAAAAGAAATAATAGGTAACAGGCTGAAATCATACTGTTCAACAAAAAACGGATTCATTCTTACTTTGTCAATTGGCTTCTCAATCAGAGTTACGCTGCTGTACATCGAAGTTTTCCATTGCTGTTCCTGTAAGAAAGGAAACACAGAGTGATTTCAGGGGTTGGCTGGCTCTCCTGCTGCATGGAGCCATTTCGTTGTCTCTCACAATAGCGCCTTGAGCACTTACACTGAAGAGTTGCCACTTAAAATACCTGAGTCAGCATTTTTGCGCAGGCATCTTCAGTTTGCAGCCTGTGCAAACTTATTTAACCTTGTGCAGGGACATATTACAAAACCATTTATGACATTTTGAAGGAATTCACACACATGTGTTGACATAAATGCAGAATATTTTCAGCCTAATCTGTTAAGGTATCATCACAGAACATAAATCAGACTATGTGAATCTGCTTTTTTCTTCAAATAACTACTATTATCTCGTTATATAAAAACACTGACCACAGTTACCTTCTGATTTTCATATCTTTGAATCTATATGGAATCTTATTTAAAAATTCTCTACTTGCTCTTCAGAACCCTGAAAAATGTGGTCCTTTCCCACTCTTTGGGTTTCAGCTCCAACCGTGTCCTAGAATTAAATCTCAACCTTAAGCCATAGCTGGTCAGTATGTTTTTCTTGAACAGATTCCAGTCTATGTTTCTTCCCCTGTGCTGTTCCTAGTTCCTAAAATACCCTTTCTTCAATATCTGCCTATGAAGCCCAACTCAGATTCCCTAAGAAACATGTTGCTATTTTCCTCAACTTCTGATTAGTCAGAATAACTTTCTTTCTAGCACAGGATCCAGGTATTATTTTTAGAGTATTTGTCACTCTCTGCTGGGGAATGTTAGCATCTGAGGACAAGACTTATATATTAGTTATCTTTGTATCCTTCAGAATCCAATGCACGTCTCCCACATTGCTATGGTGTGAATGTTTGTGTCCCCACAAGGTCCGCAGGTTGAAACCTAATCCCCAAGGTGATAGTATTAGGAGATAAATCCTTTAGGAAGTGATAGGTCACAATGGCAGAGCCCTGATGAGTGGGATTAATGTCTTTATGAAAGATGTACCAGAGAGCTTGCTTGCCCCCTTTCCCGTGTGAGGATGCAATGAAGAGTCTGCGGCCTGGAAAAGAGACCTCATCTGATCATGTTGGCACTCTGATCTCAGACTTCCAGCCTCCAGAATTATAAGAAATATATTAATTTCTGTTTGTTATAAGCCACCCAGTCTGGGATATTTTGTTATAGCAGCCTGAACGAACTAAGGCATACTGTAGGTGCTTTCTCTTAGAACACTTTCTGTCAGCTAAATCTTTCTTTATGCCATCACTAATTTCCAAACACCTTACCAGATCAAGCTCTCATTCTCACTACACACATTTTCCACTCTCTCTCAGTCTTGTTAAACATTAAGAGGCTTGTTATTGAAAAAAAAAAAAAAGAAAAAAGTTAACCGTAGGTACCAATAATCCCATAAAATGAAAATGACCTTTAAAAATGAATCCACTACCTCCTGCTGTTCATTAATTGGCCATTTTCTTGAGTGAAAGGAAGATTTTTTTCAGTGGTCTTAGCAAAGGATGGGAGAACAACCCTCTGGAATCTCTACCCCTGCTGTTACTAATTACCTTACCCTGGGCAAATTACTTGTACTTTCGACCAGGGTGGCCCTGACTGTAAATGTGGTTTGGGTTATTTACACACATCTCACAGGGCATTTTGAGACTAATTGAGAAGATATCAGTGGTCCAGAAAGGCAAAGTATAATTCCTGGGGAAGAGGTCCTGCAATTTACCCTCAGGAGAAGCCATTCAAACCTCTGACTTCTCCTGGTCTGAAAACAGGGTTTATGGCCGGCTTCTAAGCAGTGTGGGTTTCTGTCCTTTAGGGGTTAAATTAAGACTAGTAACTCATTTCACAGGTTATGTTCCAGCCATCAAAGTTTAATTACCATCAAATCGCACTGGCTCAGGTCCCTAATATATTAGTGAATGCATGCATAAAAGTTCCAAAGGATCCAGTTACCAAAATCCACCTTTCCAAGATAAAAAGACATTGAATGGCACCAGGGTAAAAGGACAAAATAGATCAATTTGACACTGCAACCTTTTGTCTTTTTTTAATGAAAATAACAGGTTCTGTTTTGAGGATCAGGACACATGATTCTGTTTCAAGGAAGTCAATCTGCAAACGCAGTAGATGAATCCGAAGAACTCTGCCCTTTACTCTGAGGCTGGCCTTGTTGCTATGGCAACACATAACTAGTTTTCTTAGGTTGTTGTGTGGCCTGATTTTCTTTAGACTAAGGATTCTCTTGATATGTTTGCACTGGGTGTTCTTCAGACGAAAACAACAGTTGCAAAACAGATTTCTCACCTAGAAACTATTCGTTTGATGGGAAAATATGTGATAATTCTGAATTCTGGGCCATACATAAAAGGGAATGTCTGAAAAAAATGGGTTCAAATGCAAAACACAAAGTAGTGAGGGGCATATAATTGTTACTAAATAGAGTTTCCCCTTCCCAAATCTCCTCTTATTTCAGGCTTTTCACACAGGGTTTTGTCACTGTTGTTAGGATGGTTGAGTAGTTGGGTCCACATCTAATTCACCATTTTCTAAATGTGGGAATGGACCACTGAGGAAGGACTTGGACAAAGTGAAAAACAGAGAATTACAGAAAAGGCAGGTCAGCCATCCTGAGTGGCTAAGAACTGCTCAGAGATCTCCACATAAAAGGTACCTGTTACTTTTCTGAGACCAGATTCCTAAAAGGAGACCAAAGAAGTGGTTAAAGCCTTGAACTGTAATTACAACCTTCAGTGTTTATTCTTGTGCCTGAAATATAAGAGCAACTCCTCGTGCAAAAGGACAGAAATAATCTAGGATTTTGATGAGGAAGAAGGGCTGCAGGGACCATCTGGCAGGCTCAGCTAGCTGACTGAGCAGTGGGAGCCACCCAGGGGGCATCTGCATGAGGGTGCATCACTGGACAGCTCATGCATTCCTAATAATTCTGAAGGAAAGAATATGTCCTCACTTAGAAATCTTCATTTTATACTCAATAGAAAACATGGACCTTGGTGTCCATCAAGTGCCCACCTTTCCTCTCTGTACCAAGGAATAATGTGTTCTGTTTTGAAATGGACTCAGATTCTACCTTAAAGATTGCCATCCCTTTATTCAACCTCACCCTGCCACCTGTCATTTCTCCAGAGTAAAAATAACTGCACCTTGCATCTATAGTGTGCTTTTCAAGAACTGCTACCACAGCATGCTAGTTGCCCCCTATAAAAGCCACAAGCTGTTTCTGGGACCTAGAGAGATGAAGGAGCTGTGATATTTCACACATTCAATAGGAATCAAGGAAGGAAAAAGTTCCCAAAAAGTTCCTGATATAGATTGTTGCCATTGCTCTGGTCCCTGCTCTCTCTGCCCCATCCCCCAATCTGTAGAAGCTAACCAACAGGGTTTGGGGTTTACCCCACCCATCACAGCTGGAGTTCATTCCTTGCATGGGTCAAAAACACAGACACAGAGGTGAGGTGGCCTTGGGAAGGGAGGAGAACTGGGTGGAGGGCCATTAAATGTTGACTCACTCAGGCTTGACCAGACTTCCTCCCTTTTCCACACTCCAGTACAATTTTGGTGAACTTAAGTAAACTGCATATTGCTAAGCTTGCCTACTTCCTTTTGGGTTATTATCACAGACCCACACCAACTCAGGTATATAAAAATGCCCTCCCCTCAGCACTTGGGAACAGAGAGCAGGTTGGTGGGAAGAGCATAGTTACTTACAAGCACTCTAGTTTTTAAGCTTTCCAGGCAGAATCCTGTTAAGAGCCTGGCCTGCTTCTACATTCTTCAGCACCTTCCTTAGCCTATATTCCTTAAATGTTCTGCTAAATATTTGCATTTAAATTTCCACTTCTTGGATGTTTTACATGCTAATTTTTAAAATGTCCCTTGTGCTTTTCCCTTCCTTCTCTATGTTTTATGAATCTTCAGTACCACCTGCACCTACCACAAGGCTACCATTACAAAGTACATTAAAACAAGTGTTTTCGAAACAACTCAACAACATTAATGGGATTTCTGACAGAAGGAGGCACATTTCCTTTACCTTACTTTCTAGCCTTTGAGTTTCCTGCCAGCTTTTATTCAAACGCATGTATATTTAGCCACAATATCACTTCGCACCATACTCACATTTTTCACTTAACATCACATGACATATTTTCTGTGTTGTTACATAATCTTTGGATTTATAATATTCAGTGACTACATAATGTTCTATCAACAAGATAGAGTATAATGTATTTGATATCTTGATGGATAGTTGGATTGTTTTCATTTTTTTCCTAATTTATTTGTAATTTTAAAAAATTTTATTTTTACTTTTTAAAGATTTTATCTACTTATTTTTAGAGAGGAGGGGAGGGAAGAAGAAAGAGAGGGAGAGAAACATAGATATGAGAGAGAAACATCAATCAGTTACCTCTTCTAAGGGCCCAGACTGGGAACCTAACCTGTAACCCAGCTATGTGCCCTGACTGGGAATCAAATCAGTGACGTTGTGCTTTGCAGGACAAAGGCAACTGAGCCACACAGGTCAGTGTTAAAGTCAGTTTTATTGATACAATTCTTATGCCGTACAATTCACCCATTTGAAGTACAAAATTCTGTGTTTCTTAGTATATTCACACAGTTGTGTGGCCATCACTACAATGTAATATTTAAATATTTTTGTCCTCTGCCAAAAGAAGCCCTTTATATATTAATAGCCATTCACTGCCCCCCTCATGTCCCCTTTCCCAACTCTAGGCAATCACTAGTCCACTTCCTATCTGTATATTTTTGCCTATTTCGGACATTTTATATAAATGAAATCATACAATATGTGGTCTTTTCTGACTTCCATTTGGCATAACACTTGCAAAGTTCATCCATGTTGTAGCATGTATCATTACTTCATGCTTTTTCATTGCCAAAAATACGCCATTGGATGGATATACCACACTTTACTTATCTTTTCATCCATTTGAGCTGTTTCCACTTCGGGGCTATCGTGAATAAGGCACCCACGCACATTCATGTACAAGTTTTTATGTGTGATACATGAATGCTTTTATTTCTCTTGGTTTTTCCCTGTAATTAACATCTATGTAAGTATACTTTTGTCTTTTGGGTCATTTGTTTATAATATATTTCCATCAGTAAAGTTCCTGTGCCAAAGATAATGGATATTTTTATGGTCCTTGTTACTTACTATCTGTTGCTCTTGAAAAGGATTGGATTGGTTTACGTAGTTACCACTTAAATGTATGTACACACATATAGCAAACTTACGAGGAAGATGCCACAATTAACCTCATATTTATAAATGAAAAGCTAAGGGTCACAGAGGTTAAGTAACTCAGTGTCAGGTGACCAACCAAAACAATACAATGCCCTCTTTATGGGCTTCATTGGCATGAAGTGTCTGTACCCACTATGTCCCTCGTTTCAATGAGTAATTGCTGACTATGTCTCTATCCTGTAATTTCTTCAGCTTGTGTCACAGTGAAACAAGAAGCATGGAGTCAGAGGCATGGGATCAAATTCTGGCCCTACAAGTTGCTAGCTAGTAAGCTGCTGAATCTTGCTAAGCCTCAGTTTCCCCAAAGGTAAAACAGAATGAGACCTGCATCAAAGGCTCATCTGGAGGATTTAAATTAAAATCAGCTCAGCCAAATAAACTTACATAATGAGTACTAAAAACTAAAATGTTTCATGTTAGTGACAAATGTTCTATTGTTATTCTTCCTTGGTGTCCACTTCAAAAAGAATATCAGGCATTTATGAATCTCTATTATAACGCAGTAAATAGATTTCCTTCCTACTAGCAATCAAAAAATTATCTTCTGAGCACTATGACTTAGCCCTGTGGGAAGTTTAAGAATTTTTTTGTTTAAATTTTTTTTCTTATTTAATCTTTATTTGTTTCCATTACCATTTAGTCCCCTATACCCCCCTCCCCTAGCAATCACCACACTGTTGTCCATGTCCATGAATTATTTTTCTTTTGCTCAATAAAAACATTGGTAAGTAATGTAAAGGTTTATAAAAATGTTTCAATAAAAATTCTGTTATTGGTTGTAATAATTATATAAGGTATAAATACATTATTTAGAAGTTTATTACATAAGTCTAAATAAGTATATTTATTTTTAAATTTAAAAATATTCAAAACTTTCTATTATAAATTATAAATTTTAATTTTTCTTAAAAATATGTTTAAAGTCTCTAAAATCAGCAAATATTTTTAATATTTTTAAATAATAATTAACTATAAGTTAATAAAATAGCATAGGCTTATAAAAGTAAATGCTTTTAAAATAAGTATATGGCTTGCTCTGAGCACCTTGTAAAGAAAAAGCCCTGGCCTACTATTCTGAAAACTTTAACTTGAGAAAGGCTTTGACATTTACTTGATATATGACCTTTTTGAGGTTCCATTTCTTTAGCATTAAAAATATATAGTATGCAATTTGCTTTTTATTTTAAAGAAGATCCAATAAGGCAATGAATCTGAAAACACTCAATCAATAACACATCACAATTATACATCTCTTTGTACCATCAAAACCAAGATGTGGCCAAGTTATACCACACAATGGTACATCCACCTGTATGATATGAGCCTTAAATTCTCTAGGAGTTCAGAGAATATAGAAAAGAAAATGAAAATGGAAAGTCATCTATTCAAACATGAAAAACATCACATAGGAGAAGAAATAGTTCTCCACAGTTCTCATAAGTCAGCTTCATGTACAACATGATCCCAGAAGTATGGGCTCTGAGAGGTCCAGATCTAAACTGATCACAATGGAGCTTCAACTGGAGAGATGGTCTCCTGCTCAGCAACCTGGGTGTCAATAAAGGCCCCATCCAAGTGGAAACTCCATTCAGTCATTGCTCTAAAGGAAGCCACTATCCTCATTTCTAAATAGATCCCCCCAACTTCAATCTTGAACTTTATATAAATAAAATTATACAAAATATATTCTTTTGGATCTGCACTCTTTTCCTTAGCATTGTTTTTGTGATTCATCATGCCATTGCGTACATGATATAATTGGTTAACTTTCATTGCTGTATAGTACAGCATTCCATTCTGCGAATATGTAACAATTTGTCCATTTCACTGCTGATGGACATCAGTATTGTTTCCAGTTGAGGACTATTACACACAATACTGCTGTGAATATCTTTACCCATGCCTTTGGTGCACATATGTATGTTTTTTTTCTATGTGGTATACAGTTGAGAGTAGAATTGCTGCTCTCAACTATATACCAGACTCTGCATATACAGTATTCAACTTTTAGTATACAATGCCAATTAGTTTTCCATAGTGGTTGTACCAATATGCACTCCACCAAATGTATATTTCCTCCAGCAGTATCTTTTAATGCATTTGTTTTTCTGTTTATATTAGGTAGAGCTGGCTTCTGCTGCTGATGAATAATAACTTCGCAAGACACATGAAAAACCTGGAAAGGAGTATTACAGGCTGAGAATAGCAAAGAGAAAGACATTTAAGGTCATTATATAACTATTTTGGATTGACTATTTACTAAGCAAATACTATATCTAAGTGTTTGCATACATAGATGGATAGATAGATAGATAGATAGCCAGAATAAACTCAGTTAATTGTTGTTACTTGACAGTTGTATGCCAAGCACTGTGTTAGACAAAACCACATGAAGTAAGCATGATTAACATTTATGCAACTTGGGAAACTGGCATTTAATAAATTGAGATAAATTGGTTAAGACAATCTCTAGATAATGACAGAACAGTATTTGAACCCAAGGTTTTCTGCCTCAAAACACTATGCTGTTCACCAAAATACCACACTAATATTGTCTCTTTTTAAAACCAAGAAAGGAGTTAACTTATGAAGACTGTTTAGAGATAATTCTGACTACTATAAATGACATCTTATAAGGGTCTCTCTTTTTTCCAGTGTCTGTGCAGCACATCTTAGGAGAGACAGTGGATGTCATGGAAATGATGGAACATTTCAGGGAATAGAGAACATGACAAATTGTGTGCCACCATTCTTCAGTTATTGGTAGCTACTGAAAGGACAGTCTTAGGTAACAGTGGTAACTCATATCCATAAAATACTTTGCATCCCTAAAACATTATAGGTCATAATGCTGCTAGGTCATAAAGAGTGAGATGTTTCTTCACTATGCTCAAGTCTTTCTTTAAAAGATGCCACTTTTTCAAGATGAATACAGAGTAGAGAAGGAATATAATTTTGTCTTCTGTTATGTTTTATTTCATTCTCAAAGATAAAAACTAAATTTGAACCAGCTTATCAAAGCACTAAACTGATTTACCCTGCAAGAATTTTATAAATTGTAAAACTGGTGTTTTGTTTGGTTGGTCGGTTGGCCTTGTTGTCTGTTTATTATGTTGGTGATAGTTTTTTAATGCTTGATTGACACAAAGTGTTACATGTCCGTGGCCCCTGGTAAATGCTTAGGAGACACTTTATTCAAATGAAGAGGATTCCTTTCTTGGGTGAAATTTCTCTCAATCTTTTTTTTAAGTTTCTATTATTCTAAAACACAGATGACACTAAAAGAAAAATCTAAAATTGCATAGATTTGGCACAACTAAGGGCATTTCTGCATATCGTGTAGCTGTAGTTATAAAGTCATGTCACATCAACAGACAACATTGGGATCCACTTAGAGACTAGTAGTAAAAATTGAGCCCTAAGGAAAGAGTTCCCTTGCCAAATAGAGAAGGTTAGAGTAGGGCAATAAGAAGAACTGAAATATTTTCTCTTGGCTTCTTATTCAATTACACTGTTTCCTAAACCAATTCTATTTTGAACACTCCTTTCTACAAATTGCTATTGAGCAACGTTACAGTATCATCTGCTGCCTGCTGCTTATAATTGACAAGTGATTGCTAGATGAAAATAGTCTAATTAATCAGCCCTGAAGGGAAGTGAAAACTGTGCATGCCATCCAAATGCAAAGATTGCTTTAGTGTTGGTACTTTTCTATTTTTGCAGCTTGGGCTGATGGGAACACATGCATACCAGCTGCTACTCCCACTGGGGCTGCCTCACCCTTAGAATGTAGGCAGCTGACTCTATATATTACACTAGGGAGCCTGAACATCTTCATGTACTCATCCTCAGTCATGTTCACATGCAGGGAAAAGCAGCCTTCTCTGGAGAAGGGCAGACACACAGCAGATGTAAAGTCCACCTGTGCAACACCAGGAACATGTAAACCCCAGTCACAGTATCCAGGTAACACTCTCTTTCCCATCCTCAGTATTCTGAATGGACAGTTTATTCTTTCTGAGCATCTCCAACATTTAATTTATAATCATAAAAAAAGATGACTTCTAAGCCATGAAAATGTTATTTGATAGTTCAAGACAAATTGAAGTCAGAATTAAGCTCTCGATGGAGAACAATCCATTTAGGCTCTGAATTTTTTTTTTAAAAACCACTTAAGAAATTTGGAAGATGAGCTGCCACTGCTGTTTGTGAACCTGGTATTTAGATGCTTCTTTCTCTTGTCTACCCAGTGTTTGGTTGCTCTGAATCACCCTCCCTCTGCTTCATTACTCCCCAATTTATGATTTTAGTGGATTTTCTTTAAAGTCTTAGAGAATGTTAAAACACAAATAAAAATGGCAACAAAGCCACTATATTCTTCTTTGCATTTTTTAACTTCAGGATGTATCCTTTAATATTAGTGTATGTGTATAAATAATAGAGATAAAAGAAAACAAACGTTGATTCATCTTCATTTATCAATATATTTGGTCTATGTCTGGACACACATGACCTGGCATGATAAAGTCTAAGAACTTTTAGTACCTGACCACCACATACATGAGAGTATCATAGAAAGCATTGTAACAGAATTCATAAAGTAAGGAAAAGTTGTTTTATCAGTTTTTACCCAGGAGACTCCTGTTGCTCTTTGGCTGAATTTGAACTCTGGCCTCTATGAAATCTATTTGTTTGGCTGAAATTTGGAACCTATCATCTATGGTCAGTGTTACTTGTTAACATTAACTACACATTCAGCTTAATATTAAACCTTGTAATAGATTAAGAGGATTCACGTGCTTGGTTTTGTTTTTTTTTTTTAAGTACCATTCACATATTGAAATGTAGCTCCAAATCATATTAATTTAGTAAAAATCATGTCTCAGATGCAGATGTTGACTTGCTTTTTATAATCTATAATGTTAGGTCCAATGCATGTATCCTGATTTGGAGGGTCTGAGATTTTTTATATACTCTGAGAATGACTTGTATTTCAGAATAGGCCACACTCAAAGCAGCTGTAGACTGTGGCCATGCCTGTTGGCTTCAGTCTCCTCAAGCGTATGAGTGTGTATGCATGTGTTCAAGTAAGAATGACTAGAAGGAAGCTACAGTAATAAAGACAGGGTGATATCAGCAAAAGAATATTAAAACTAAATCAATGAAACAGAATAGAGAATGCAGAAACAGACCGATATAAATATACTCAACTGGTCTTTGACAAAGGAACAAAAGGCATTATGATGAAGAAAAAATAATATTTTTAATAAATGGTGCTGGAGCAACTGGATAATCCTATGTGAAATAATGAATCTAGACACAGACCTTACACACCACACAATAATTAACTCAAAATGCATCACAGAACAAAATGTAAAACATAAAAATGTAAAAGTCCTAAAAGATAACATAGGAGAAAATGTGGATGACCTTGAATATGGCAATGACTTTCAAGATATAACAACAAAGGCACAATCCATGAAAGAAATAATTGATAAGCTGGGTTTCATTAAAATTAAAAATGTCTGCTGTGAAAGACAATGTCAAGAGAATGAGAAGACAAACCACAGACTGGGAGAATATATTTGGAAAAAATGCATCTGATAAAGGATTGTTATCCAAAATACACAAAAACTCTTAAAAGCCAACAATAAGAAAACAACTAGTTTATAAAATGGGCCAAAGACCTGAACAGGCCCCTCAGCAAATAAGATATAAAAATGGCAAATAAACTCATGAAAAGATGCTCCCATTATATATCATGAGGAAAATGCAATGAAGACAATGAGATACCATTAAAATGGCCAAAACCTGATGAGGATGTGGAGCAAAAGAAACTCTCATTCATTGCTGGCAGGAATGGAAAAGATTACGGCCACTTTGGAAGACAGTTTGGCAATTTCTTACAAAACAAAATTTACTATACAATCCAGCAGTCATGCTCCTTGGTATTTACCCAAGGGAGCCAAAGAATTATGTGCACACAAAAACCTACACACAGATGTTGATAGTAGATTTATTCACAATTGCCAAAACTTGGAAACAACAAAAGTTGTCCTTCAGTAGGAGAATGGATAAATAACCTTTGTGGTACATCCAGACAGTGGAATATCACTCAGTACCAAAAAATGAGATGAGCTACAAAGCCATAAAAAGACATGGAGAAAACTTAAATGTGTATTACTAAGAGAAAGAAGCCAATCTGAAAAGGGTAGATACTGTATAATTTCAACTACACGACATTCCAGAAAAGCAAAACTATGGAGACAGTAAAAAGATCAGTGGTTGCCAAGCATTGGAAGAAGGGATGAGTAGGCAAAAAAAGAAGATTTGGGGGGCAGTGAAACTTCTCTGTATGATACTGTATGATGATGGACATGTGTTATCGTGTTATATATTGAATATTTGTTCAAACCCATAGGACGTACAGCATCAAGAGTGAGCCCTAATATAAACTATGTACTTTGAGATATGATGTGTCAATGTAGATTCATCAATCTGGTGGTAGATATTGATAATGAGGGAGGCTATGCCTGTGTTGGGGCACAGGGTGTATGAGAAATCTCTGCAACTTACTCTCAATTTTGTTATGAACCTAAAACTGCCCTACAAACTAAAATACAATAAATTAATAAATGTAACTGGAAGGATTTTAGTTTAACATTGAAATGTTAGCAGTGATTATCTCTAAATAGTACTCCATGGGGTTAGGAATTCTGTCTTACCCAGTATTTTATCCCTAGCACTTACCACTCTGCTTTGCACAAAACAGGTGACAATGGATATATTTTTGAGCCCTTGCTGCTAAGTTGCATTCTATGTACCTTTCTGCATTTTCTAATTTTTTCCAATAATATAAAAGAATGTTAGTTTTATAGTGCTGAATATTCTACTTCTCTATTCCTTGCATGAGCCAGTTTGTCAACTAGTCTATCCAGAGATTAAAATGAAAAGAACTTAAGAGCAATAGGACACTTTTTTCTTGCCTGCTCATGCAACCACTTTCTGCAAACATTTCCCATGAGGAGCAGGGTGAATTTATGAAAACTGGACTTGTTGATGCTCTGTACAACTCCCCCTGCCAAGCTGAGTGTTCAAGGTCAGTGACTGAGCTGGTATGATGGAATTTCCTTCAAAATAAGATAAAAAATCTAGGATCTGTCATCTTTAGAAGATAGTAAGCACTTGCTTTTCCTGCTTAATGGGGCCTTGAAGGTCAGATCCAAATAGACATCTCTATTCAGAAAAAATGAATTCCGCTGGAGCATTTTCACACTAAGAAATAAACTCCCTCTCAATGAGGGAAAAGGTAATGAGTACAGAGAGTGCTGGTTCAGATACAGATTTTCATGACAGACCAGAGAGTCTTGATTAAATCACTTGAGTGGCTCAGTGACCACTTTTTTACATCTTCGTATGATTTTTTCCTTTAATTTATTGAAAAATTGCTTCAAGTGTTGTTTATACATATGCAATAGCAGTCATATAATTATCATTATTTAGTTCTAACCCTGTGTTTCAAACTTTGTTAAACCAAACAACTGAACCAGAAAAGTCCATTTTGTGTCCTCCAAGAGCTTTTCACATTAAATATTAGTGACGCTTCTACACACAGCATCGGTCACTGGCTATGATAGAGATGTGTGTGCTTAAAACTACAACTGGTTCCTCTCTCCTTTCTGAGTACACAGGAAGACTTCTGAGTTTCCATGGAGGTCATGGTAGACAAAGATGTGGTCATATTGGAGAAAGGAGCAAGCTCTGAGCTAACACGAACAGAGTTTTGAATTATCCCTGTTCTCCCTTCTCTTGCAGCAGCAAACTCTGAAGTATCACGTTGAGGTAATGGTGTCAAAGGAGGGTGGAGATTTTGTCAGCCCAGGTTTCTGCAGAGCCTCCTGCTACCCAGCACTGCATATGTTGTGTTAAACCAGTAAGATTCAAGAGCTAGTTAGTTACAGCAGAATAATGTGGCCAACACTGACTAATACACTCATAAACATGTTGAAGGCATATTTATGCCCAATAAGACAGGAAAATCCTCAAATGCAGGAATGTATTCATGCTTCATCAATGTTTCCAGGGAGCACTCAGGTAGTTTCTGACTTATGAATATGATCTCTCTTCCATCTTGTGCCAGTAACACAGAGAAGTGATGGAATTCATTAATTTATTCAACAAGTTATTTTTGAGCAAGGTAAATTTTTGGATGCTGCGAATATCACACTGAATAAAATAGAGAACATTCCTGTTCTCATAGAGCTTAGATTTCATGGATCTTAGGTCTCAGGGGTGAAATAAAAAATTAAAAAGTGAAATGGGTAGTATTTTAGAAAATTAAAAGTGCTATGAATCAGGGAAGAGGGACCAGGGAGAGCCAGGGTGGGAAAGTAAAGTGTTGCATTATTCCCAGTATTTATAACAATACCTTGCACCTCATGAGTCTTCAATGAATGAAGGCAAGAGCATTGGAGCATACTCACTATGTATAACTATATGAACTCTCAGCTTCCCTTCAGTTCTTGTCTTGGATTAGTCTAAAGCATCTCTCTCTATGCATATGGCCTTGAGAACTTGCCCAACTTCCTCCTTTGCCCAATAAAGTAGGAATGGCAGGTATTAACCTCTGAAAAGAAACAGATCAGCCTCCATTAGAGATGCTCCTTAGATTCCATCTCTGATTGGCCGCTGCCTTCTCCTATTCCAAACTGGTCTTCGCTGGACTTTGCTGAATGTTGGTTTCTTCTCTAACAATCTTACTCTTGATTCTTGATACTTAGTGATAATATTTAGATTCTCCAGCTAACTCTCAATTGCCCCTCAAGGTCTTGACTCATCTGTGAATCGGAGATGTCAATTGATATCTGCTCACTTTTGGGGGGAAAATTTGAGGGACATTTTTCCTCCCTTAGTACCTGATACCTAAGCAACTACATTTTATACCACACAATCCCTTTTATTTCCCTTCTCCTACCCCCATACAAGCTTCAGGAAATTAAGCTAATGGTGAGCATCTGAGCTAAGCTAGTCCTTTGGCTTACTGTTGTTTTTAAAAAATATAAGCTAGGATAACTAAATTCTCTGTCTCCTAAATTTAAATTAAGTCATGCAGATAGAGAATGGAAAGTGTTAGCATTAATAGCTATCCCAGGACAATAGGCATAAACCCTAAACCTTCCAAGAAAACTGGAATATACATTCACCTTCATAAGGTATTAAGAAAAGGAGTCAAGACTTTTTTCAATTGAGATGACTTCACAAAAACTCATAGGTATTTACTCAGCCCTTTCATGTTTGGTTTTTGAAACAACACTGAAATAATTTCCACTTACGTCATTTGCCTCATTCCACTCATGGGTCACCTGTCTCATGAGTTTGCTGTGTTTACACCAGGACATTTTCACCAGCTCCATTTTCCTGGGGTGGCTCTCAGTTTCTCACCGGCACTCAAGGACATTTTTGCCCAGTAATTTGCTCTCTGGGTCCCTTATCTCTGCAGCAGTGCTTCTGACTCTGCAGCTGCTGGCCTTCCTCAGCCTCCTCAGTACAATGGCAAAGGCAGATGCAGTCCCAGACAGCAGAAAAAGGTAAAGGATACCCTGGAGCTGGCTGGTGGGGAAGGAGCAGTGGCTGAGACTTTGCTGCTGATATGAATTCCTCCTGGTTGCTACGAATACGATTTAGGGGCATAATGAGGGAGCCCTGTCGTGTTCACCACATGCAGGCTTCATCAGTGCAAAATTTCACTCGGTAGATGAACACATACAGATGCACATTTCCTTCACCAATGAAATATTAAACATGACAGGTGCATTACCCATCAGGAAAGCTGCATACATAAAGCACGTGTAACCCAGGAGGTTTTCCCCACTTGGCTCCTCGTGCTTGGATGTGTCCTGGGAGGTGATATTCTTCTTGCAATGCTGCTCAGGTATTCAATTCCAGAAGCTATGGCCAACAGTATCCTTGGGAAGATAATTTAAAGGCTTTTGGCTTTAAATTAAGAATCCATTAAGATAATAAAATGTTTTCTTCAAGTTTATTGTTATTCTGCCTAAGGGATCTGTGGAGAAACACAGGATAAAAACTATAGAGAGAAAGATTCCCGTCACTATGGAAACAGATTCATTTATTTTTATGGGCTGATTTCTAATTCCTCTCCCTGGGCAAAGCTCCCACTAACTTTCTGATGCTAAGAGATAATGCTCATTCAGAGAACATTGTGCTGCTCAAGGTAGTATTTCCTGTTTGTGTGGGGAGTAGGGAGGTAGGGAAGGAGGGCTCAATAAAGAGCCACAATGTAAAAGAATATCTTTCTAAAGGATTGACTCCAATCAGAATAGTCAACTCATTGGAGTGAGGAGACTACATTCAGAATTTAGAACCAATAGGAAAAAATGCAGCCCCCTAAGAGTTACTAGCTTGACACCAACCCTTAAAAAATGCAGAACACAGAGAGAACAGGTTTCAAGAAGCATAACTTCAGCATGCGATTCTATCTGTTGACTATGCTAAGCTTAGAATCTAATGATATATCTTAATTATAGATATCATCACAAAGGGTGACATTCTTTAGGAACTACAATTTGTTTCATGTCAGTTATTTTTAACTACTTGAGTCTCACTATTTTCAGTTTACATCCTTAATGGAATGCCAAATTCTATCCCTTATAAGCAAGCAGTATTTTTGTGAATATGTGACAGTGTCCCCATTGCCACTATTTGTAAAATGACAATAGTGATATATGGCAACTTCCAGGAACAAAGGAACATTATGATTGATATCTGTGATTATGCTGAACTCTCATCCTGAAAAGTGTTGGGGATGTAAATAGCATGTTGATGATATACTCAATCCGCTTTCAGAGATCCCCTGTTGTTATTTATTTGCATGGAAATGACATCATGCCTCGTCATTCAACGTGCTATGCAATCCCACAGACTGTGAGGATGTCCAATTGCAGGTCCTTGTATGAGAATTTGTTCATGGTTCTGGAATGCATACTGGAATAGTGCATGCAGAACTGGTAGGAAGATGGATGAAGCAATCATCCATCAAGTCTGACTGAACATTTGCTATGCCTCTTTTAGGCAACTCAGATATTAACCATCAGCCCTAGAAAGCCATGGGAACAAAGCCAGTGAAATCATGATTCAGCAAGTTGGGATTCAGGTAAAGTTCAACGCAGTGTTTTTGTGTATTTGGGTGTGGGTGTGGGTTTTTGAAGAAGGTCATGAGAGTGCTTAAATGTTCCCTTGCATATGGCAAAACATTTCTTACCTCATCTTTAGTACAGAGATTAGACTATTTTAGGAATTCATTGTAAAATGTCTGAATGTTGTGGTTTCATATTCTCAAACTTTTGACATTGGAAGACACCTTGAGGTTTGATCAACTTTTCACCATTATGTTTGACACAGATGCTGTTCTTTTCTCATTTCAGTGCATAGTATGCACAAAGTCTTCAGGGGGCTGTTTACCCCCTGTTACCTGCCTCCTGTCCAAAGGACTCTATAAACTATTCTGAAAGCAGGATGTAGAGCTGAGAAAAATACTTGTAAGAAAATAAATATGTGTAAGTAAACCTAGGAGAAGAATACATAATGTAATACCCTGTATTCCAAGGGCACATTTTCCAAAGCAAGGTGGGGTGAGGCAGTGTGTATTTGAGGGCTTTTGGTGAAAGCACTGATATCCCTCTGATTAAGAAATAAAAGCTTAGAGATATACATATAATAAAATTATGGATGAATGACATAAAAAATCTTCATTTCAAGTCAATAATCACATATTGAAAAATATGTGCAAGGTACTATGTGGAAGGTCTTTACCTGCAATGACCTTGTAGTCAGGTGGAGGAAACAAACAAAAACAATGAATCATTGGGAAGAAGAGGAAAGGGAGGGGGAGGAGGTACCTAAGATGATGTTAAGATTCTTACTTGAGTGACTAACAAGAAATACAAGAAGATGAACAATTTAATATTTTTTCCTGATATTACAAAAGCAACATGTATTCACTCCTCCTAACGTCTGCCTACCCCGGGAAACAATATTAACAGCCTACTGAATATCCTTCCACCTCTTTCCCCATGTCCATTCAAGCACATAAACACATATACACATATAGGGTTTTTGTTATTTTGGAAGGTTTTTCAGTATAATAATTATATATCATGAACATTATTCTGCAAGTTGGTCTTTGACTTCAGAACACATCATGGACATCTTTTCACATCAACTAGCTCTATAATGGCTGTAAATCACTGGCATGTACTCTTTCTGATGGCATTAAGATTGTTCCCAAGTTTCCACCACTGTAAACAATAAACATCCTTACATGTATGACTTTATATGGAGAGGTGCTTTGATTTCTATAAGATAAAACCCAAAATGAGAATACTATGTTAAAGGGTGTATGTATTTTATATTGTAACTAATTCTTCCAAATTTCTTTTCAAAGAATGTAAAGCAATTTTTGCTCTACTGGCAATAAATGGAAATTTTTAGTGATGATGAGCAATTGTGAGAATGGAGGGCCTGGATGGTGCAGTGGAGGGAAGAGAGCAGCAGTTTAGTTTGATCTTTGGCTACGACGCCTGCTGGATGTCTGTATGTGGGTACCCAGCAGGCAGTGAGATGCTTGGCTCTGGCGCTAAAGGGTCTAAGTATGAGCGAAGATGTACACATGGCTGGAATTGTTCTGAGGAAGAAAATGGAGCAGAGAAGAGGGTGACTATAGATTCCTAAGGTAGCTAGCTCCCTCATCACAGAGCTCAGTGGAAACATTAGGAATTAGCCAAGGAGGCTGAGGATGTGTCAAGAAGGAAGGAAGCAAGAAGAGTGCAGAGTAAGGGAAAGAAGAGGAAGAGGCAGTTTCAAGAAGCAGGGTGTGGACTGTGGGGCAGATGCTGGGCGAGATCTTTTTAAACAGGGCCCTTGCATTCTAGAGCTGGGACACAGAAATAGGGGTTCCGACTTCCTGTTTTTTAAAAAACTTCATTTGTGTCAACTCTAAGGAATAGAGTGATACAGATGTATTAATTATGCCTTCCTCTGAAAACCATCCCAAGGCCATAAGGAATATAGTTAATAATATGGCAATAACTATGTATGATGTCGGATGGGTACTAGGCTCATCATGGTAATCACTTTGTATCAATAGGTTGTACAAATGTCTAATCAATACGTTGCATACCCTAAACTAATATAATATCGAATGTCAACTATAATTGAAAAATAGAAACCTGGATTAAGTGTGCTAAAGTTAAAGAAAATTAGTGGATCAGGAAGCTATTTATAATTCTTTATGTGGCCCAGAAAGTCCACATTATGAAAAATAAAAAATAAAAATAAAAACCATCCTCAGGCATCACAGCTATTGGTGTTATGCCCCCCAACCTCATCGGCCTCCTTCAGCCAAGCTGCCAAGTTAGAAAGTGGATATGTTTGCGTTTCAACTTGTTTGCCCTCCCCCTGCGCTATTCAGTGAAAGAAGTGCTGGCAATCACCAAATAAAAGGCCCTGAATCATCCAGTGAGCAGAAAAGCAGCCTCTAAATGATCAAAAGCTGATTACATCATTGCTACGATGATGAAATCTCAGTCTCATCAGCTTTTCGCTCTGGACAATGGAAATTGAGTCCTCACCTGCCTGTCATCACAAGTCCTGTTGATGACAAGCTCTAAACATGTCTCTGTAGCATACCACCTAATTATCTATGTCATACACTCGTGACATCGTCCTGTGTTCCCTGAGGGGATCTAGGACAGGAAGTGAGCCTGCCACAAACGAGCACACATGTACACACTTAAAATGTTTAACCTCTGGGGAACACTTATAACCCCCACCTCCACCCACTCATTTCCTTCATTAATAATGACCTGCCCTGTTAAATGGAGCTGCATGTGTGGGGAACACTTCAGATAAAAGCAGCCATTTCATGATATGACCGGGACAGATCTGTGTCGGTCTGACAGGAATATGTGCGGAGGATAGTGAGCTTTTCAGCTCTGACCTCACGGAGTCCGGTGAGGCAAAAGAATCAAATGCTGTCCTCCTATGGGTTTTTGGAAGGACGGTGTTTGCACAACAGTGATAAAGGCTACCCTGGGAATAGCAAATTCGACTTGACTTACAGCAGTCACACTTGCCTCTGGAGACTGGGAGGATTTGAGCTGCAGGGAAAAAAACACGCAGCCCTCTGCACTGCCTGGAAATGAGGATGGCTTGACAAAATGAAATGGCACAGGAGGCTGGCGCAGAGACGATAATTGCAGTCGGGCCACCGGGTTGGTCTAGCCCAGAGGAAGAAATTACCATTTTGATTATGTTCAGAAGGATCTATTTATGAGCACAAGTTTCCTGACTGAGTCAGACTGAATATTTTTCTGGGTTTAAAAAAACAAAATTTAGATAAGAATAAACAAACTTAGGTAAATTCTTTGACCCAGAGCGTTTTCAATCATTTTTGCTCGATGAAGAGAAAGGCTTCCCATTTACATCACAGATCATTTACACCTGTGACTTAGCAAAAGTTTTATCTTATTTTTTGGCAAAGAAAAGCCAGAGACCCTCCTCCTCACACACCTACCCCTGTCATGCCACTTTACTCACTCCGGGTGACAGAGGACACTGTTTCTGGGAGAATGAGGAAGTGAAAGGAATGTGGGAGGAAGAGTGGCGATGCCTTTGCATGAGGTAACCTGTAAGTCACTAGACTCTGGATTTAGACAGACATGAGTTTGAATTCCATCTCAGTCACTTACAAGGGGTACGACCTTGGGCAAGTGACATTCCTTTGTTTGCTATGTATAAACAGGGAAAATAGTTCCCAAGTCTTGGGATGGTGGTAAACATTAGAGAGAAAAATAAATCAACAGGGAAACCAACCCCTACATGCACATGTTTAATGTCCCTGGCACATGGCAGGCACCATCACAATGTCATAATTGTGTTAAAGATCTATATAATCCTATAAATATGTGCCTGGCCTGACTTGTTGACCTCTGAGTAATGAACTAGTTTTCTTTAATGCTAAATGCCCAAAGCATTACACAAGAAATGTTTTTTCTCTATTGTTTTTCTCACAAAACCCACAACTTTTTATCCTATCAACACTAGGAGGGCTTGGGGGGGTGGGGACTCTACTAGAACCTGGTTTAATTGTGCTGAAGTTAGAGGGAATTAGAGGATCAGCTATTTATAATTCTTTATGTGGCTCAGAAAGTCCACATTTTGACAGTTTGTTTCATTTGTCCCATATGTTCTTCTATGGGAGCACAAATTCCTCTCATAAAAACCCCTTCTTCTATACTCCACGAGTATTGGTCTCCCCTCCCAAGTTTCCCCCTTAGACCTGGTCTGGTTCATGCCCCCCACCTCTTAGAGATGGCCAGCAGTGGGTCCCAATCAAGAAGGCTGGCTGTGAGCAGGGAGCTGGGGCTACGGGGTAATAACCATAGGAGCCACTCTTGGAATAGCCAGAGCCAGAGGGGTGAGCTCAAGCCACCTTCTCCACCTTCCACAAACATCTGTGTAGCACCTAAACTGTGCCAGGGCTACTAGGCATCAGGGACAGAGGGTTAAACAAGTCACAATCCCTTAGTGTCTAGTAAGGGGTATAGACAAGTGAACTACACTTATAACATTGTCATTATTGCTCAAGCATGCAAATGAGATTCCTAACCCAAAGTGGGGAAAGTCACCCAAGGCTTCCCCAAGGAAGCGAGATTGAAGACTAAGTAAGAATCAGCCAGGCAAAGGAGGCTAGGATGAGGAAGGAATAAGGTTCCCAGGAGAGGGAACAGCACAAATTGTGAGCGAGCCAGCAAGGGAGCCAAGGCAGAGTCCATCAGCTAAGAGACAAAGGGTCAGCTAAGGGGCAAAGGCCAGGGTAGGCAGTACAGCACGCTTCCGGGAGGATTTGGCTTTGCAAGAAGACAGACCTGGAACCAAATTCCAACTCCACAACCTTTTCTGACCTCTCTGTGTGACTTTAAGCAAGTTACTGAATTCCTCAAAACATCAGTTTCATTTTTGTGAAGAATATTAGATTAGAATAATATAATAACCCCTTGGGATTATTGTAGTGACAAAATGAAATAATATATAAAAAAATCATCCAGCACCTTCTTTGATACAAAGTAAGCACTCAGTAAATGTAGTTATCTACAAGATGAACATTAACTTCAGAGAGCAGGAATGAGTCTGCGGTGGCTGGAGGAGAGGCTTGGCTGAGTCTAGGTCACAGAGTAAGCAAGCAGGAAGGGAGATGAGCACCATAGGCACAAGCAATGCTATCTCTGCTGTTAAACTAAAAACAACTTCCATGGCTGAAGGCCTTTTAGTAAGTAAGGCTTTACTGAGTCAAAAATGCTAGCTAAAAGACAAATTTAGGGGTATGAAGTCTAAACCACCAGCAGCATGACTAGATAGAAAAGACAAGTCTATTGTCCTGGAGTTTTGCAAGCATTTTTATACACCAAGTAGGGGGATGAGGGAAGAAAGAAAGAAGTTAGCTGCCTGAAAGAATTCACATTGGCTGTAGACAAAGCAGTGGGAGAAGATGAAGTGAGTGGGGCCAGCCCTGCAACAGGGGCAGGGTCCGTATGAAGAAATGGCTGCTCCTGGGGATTGGCTGGGGCCTCAGTCTGGGAGGCCCACAGGTAAACAAGTGGAGGCTCCTGGAGTTAGGTGGTGCCTGGCTAGAATAATCTTTGGAAACAGTCCCCTGGACTTGATCTAAAATTCCAACAGGCAAAACAGGGACATGAGAAATCTTTTATTAACTGGTCAGCAGCCATTAAGAGACTATAAATTCTCTCTTTCACTCTCCAGCCACTGTAAATTAACTTAGAACATCTCAGATTTTTTTCCTATCACTGCATCAGACACCCCCTTATGGGTATCAGCCCAGACTATGCAGACAAGTACACCGTCCACTCCAAATACAGGAATGAGAGTTAGGCTCAGGTGACTGGAACGGTTCCTCAATGCTCTACTCACATCCTGGGTGAGAACATTCTTTGTTGTGCAGGACTGTCCCTCACACTGCAGGACATTTATATCTCTTGCCCCATCTACCATCTTCCAGTAGTTCCCCCAGTCTTTGTGAAAATGGCAGTTCTAAACACCCTCCAGACTAGATTGTCTGCCATTAAGAGCCAGCTCTTTAACAATGACTATTTTGAATTTGAAAGCTAGGCTCTATTGAAGGTAAGTGCTTTAGAACACATTCATGTTACAAATTAAATTGATAAATACATAGTTCTTCAATGGGAAATCCAAAGTAAATAAATGATATTCACATTACTTGTACCTTTCTATCCTATATTCACCCACAAAGAAGAAATAATCTCAGAATGATAAATTCTCATTTCTATAGAATAGACCAATTCTATAGCTCTCACAAGCACCCACAGAGAATGAAGAAGAATTGGTGCAAATATGTAGATGATGTAATTATGACTGTCTGAACTGTCAACAAATTAATTTTCTCCTGCTATTTTAAAGAGTTATCCAGGCACTAGCTTCAGAGAAAACAAAAACCTAGCATTAAGTCCTTACATCACCTCTCAAAGGCTGATCAGATTTTGTTTGCCCTTTCAGTGCTGTTATTGGATGTCCTGAAACTCCATTTCTCCATCTGTCCATCTTGCTCCTCCCTATAAGGGTAAGATCAAATTCCATAGCATATGTCATTAGGAGTTCATCACTGAGACTCCAGGCAGGGTTGGGATTGGTAGATTCTAGGTTCCATTCCAGAATTGCTTTCAGCTGTCCATTTTGGGTCCAAATTACCCCCTGCCCTATTCGTCTGTCATGCCGAGACCATTATCAGGGCAGCTTAAAGAACTGAAAATCATCTGTGCCCTCGAGGATACAGATGCACTCTGTCACAAGGCCTGCTGCCCACCGTCTGCCTCTCACACACTGTGCAGGCAGAACATCCCATGAAAGGCAGCCCCATATGCTGCTTACACCATCAACAGAGAGCAGCTCCAGCAGGCCCGCCTGCTCACCCCTTTTCAGCCCTGCTCCTCATCCTTTAATTGAACAAATGAGGACGAGACCCAGAGAGAAGACAATCAATCCTTCTGTTCCTGAACCACTAGCCATGTGAGCTTTGCTATTAAACAAGGTTGCTGTGTTTTACCTTCAGGGCAGAGAAACGATGCACATTTTTAAAAGGAGTTTGAGATATTTGGGGTAGATAAACAAGAGTGCTAGAATTGTATTGAAAATTCACAGCAATGAGAATAAAGAAAGAACCAAACATGGTTACTCAGTCACAAAACCTACTGTTGGTCAAGCTGGCTTATGCATTAAGGAAAAAATGCTGAGAGAGAGAGATGTTTGGGAAAGTGTGACAGTGAACAGTGTGTGTACCACAGCTGTGACCTCAAGCCAGGTCTCCTTGGTTTGTTCTCTTTATTTTCTTTCCTGGAAAAGTGAGAAAAAAATCAGATAATTTTCTCACCACAAAGTTTCCTTTTTAAAAAAAGACATTATTTATTCATTTTTAGAAAGAAGAATGGAGGGAAAAAGAGAGAGGGAGAGAAACATCAATGTGTGGTTGCCTCTCGCACCTCCCCCAAGTGGGCACCTGGCCCATAACACAGGCATGTGCCCTGACTGGGAATCAAACTGGCAACCCTTCGGTTTGAGACCAGCACTCAATCCACTGGGCCACACCAGCCAAGGCTCACCACAAAGTTTTTTATGTGAAATACAGAATAAAGTCTAAATCAAATTAATCCATTTTTAAGAAAGCAATGGTAGATAATTTTAATTTTTTCAATGACACAAAATAAAGCTAACAATGAAGAGTAGTAGCAGCATATCCTATAAGATTTTCTAAACTTGGATTATTTTCTCATTCAAAAGATAAGGCGGCATAAAACTGGACATATAAATTCTTGACAAGGGTGCCAAAACAATTTAATGGAGAAAGAATGATCTTTTCAACAAATGATATATATCTATTTATAAAAGAATGAAGTTAGACTCCTATCTCATATCATGGATAAAAATTAACTCCAAATAAATCACAAACTTAAATGTAAAAACTAAAACTATAAAATTCATAGAAGAAAGCATAAGAGTTAATCTTCATGACTTTTGGTTAAATAAAGTCTTAGATAAATCAAAAGTACAAGAAACAAAAGAAAAAATAGGTTAGTTGACCTTCATCAAAATTCAAAATTTGTGCTTCAAAAGACACCATCAAGAAAGTGGAGAAGATGAACGACAGAATGGGAAATTTTTTTGCAAATTACATATAAGGATTTGCATCCAGAATATATAAAGAACTCGTAAAACTCAGTAATAAAGGACAAATAACCCGATTTTAAAATAGGCATAGAATTTGAATGGACAATTCTCCAAAGAAGGTTTATAAATACCCAATAAGAACATGAAAAGATGCTCAACATTATTAGCTATTAGAAAAAGGCAAGTCAAAACCACAATAAGATACCATTCATACCCACTAGGATGGCAATAATAAAAATCATAGATTAAAGAGAAGTATTGGCAAGGTTGTAGAGAATTGGGACCCTTCTGTATTTATGACAAAAGATAAAATAGTACAGATGTTATGAAAAAAGGCACAGTGTTAAATACAGAGTTACCATGTGAACCAGCAATTCTATTCCTAGGCATATACCCAGGAGGAACAAAAACATATGTCCAAACAAAAAATTGCACACAGAGGTTCATAGCAGCATTATTCATGAGAGCCAAAAAGTGAAAATAACCCCAATGCCCATCAGTTGAGGAATGGATAAATAAAATACAGCACATTCATTTTAATGGAATATTACTCAACCATAAAAAGGAAGAAAATGCTGATTTTACAGATGGGAAAAATCTAAGTTTAAGAGACTGCATCTCTTATTTGAAGTCATATAATATTCAAGGGGCTAAGCTAGGTTTAGATCACTGGTGTGTCAACAGGGCTTTTATTCCCTATAGGAATGACACCACAGATTGCTTTCAATGAATACTTGCTTTATGCCAGGTACTTTGGACCCATTATTTCACTGGGCATCACACTACCTCTGCTAGGTCAGAATTAATATTTCTACATCTAAAACAGAGAGATGAGCCACAAGAAGAATTAAAGGCCCTGCTCAGTTCATAGTACTGGAAATTGGGCAGAGCTGCAACCTGAACCCAGATCTCTTCGCTGCCAGAATCATCATTCTTTCTGCTAAACCTTGCTACCTAAGCTTTGACAGTCCTGTGGCTCAGGTCACACTCCATCCCAATTAAGTCAGAATTCCTGGGCATGGGACTGAGACATCAGTATTTTTAAAATCTTCCTAGGCAACTCAATGTGCAATCAAGACTGGGAAGCACTGAATTGACTCTACAGATTAACCCTCATCCCCTCCCTCATTGCTAGGCTAGTCACTTTATTGTCCTTCATATCAACCACCTCTGCTCCCACAATCCAGTCACTGGCTCAGGGAGATTGCCTTCTCTAGTACTTCTCTGATCATTCAAGTCTCCCTTCCCTGCCAGACTTTGACCCATCTCCGCGCATTTCAGGAAGACTTCCTGAATATGCTGACCTCTGAACAAACCCTGTATCTGACTATGCACTTACAGTCCAGATAATTTAGTTGAGAACATGATAATACAATACTTTTTCTTGATCTCAACTACTTTACAAGTACTGGTCTGTAGTCCCCCAATGGTGTAAAATATTAGTGCCAACATCTTTCCCCGTATACTTTGTCATTCCATTTATGTTGCCTTTTCTGATTTCTAAGTACCTTGCACCCTGTAATACCTAACTTGGGCATTTTTTCTTCTGTCCAAAATCATATCCATCAGCCTTTGTCCTTGTGCCAAACTTCTGTGTTACTGCTCTTCATTCCTTCAACAGACCCTGCATTTTCACTTGCCTGTGTCCTTGCCTTTGCCCAGAATTCTTTAGTCTCCAATCTGGCAAAATTCTACTCTGCGTTTTCAAATTTTCCTTCTTTATCAGCATGTCTATAATCTTTCCTTTGTCAGACAGAACTAATGGCACCTTACTTCGTGTTCTTATTTCCCCTTATTTATTTAGTACAATACCAGTGAGTTAGAATACAATGTATTCAAGTTGTAGATCTCTGCTAATTTTAAATAAGAAAGCAAAGTAAATATGCATGTGACAGAATAGTGGATAATTCAAACATAAAGCCAAACTTCTGACACTGTTTTCCATATAAACTTGACAGCAAAGGCTGTTGACTTGAAAGACCATTTTCATGGCTCCTAACTTCACTGGTGGGGCTGGGCTTTGGAAGGCTCTGGCTCAGGACACCTGTTATTTTGTGCGCATGTCATGTGTGTAGGTGTATGCTGGCTTCCTTTCAATAAAAGCTGCAAAGGAAGAAATTGGTGGAGAGATAGGATGTGCAAAATGTGTCCTTCTCTTTGAATTCCATCATTGACCAAAGATAAAAAGACCTTTGCATTGACAGAAGAGAGCAAAGCTGAAATCCTGATGCCTTCAGCAGGCCCATGTAATAACAGTTCCTTTTTTAAAAATTCCAGATTCAAGATGATCTTGAAATAGTTCATTTTAAAAAGTCACCCAGAGAAACTGTGACAAATAAGAATTCCACAACCAGGAGGATCTTATCGATAAGGGACTCCTGATCCCTCCTCTGAGAAATATATTCTTTTTAAGGAGAACTAAGAAGTTAATTGTACATTTTAAAATCAAATTGAGGTATGGTTGCTGCTATAAAAGTCGATGAGCTGAGATTTTTAATCTTGAAATTGCTATTCTCCCATCTCCATACAAACACATTATAATAAGGATAATAGCTAGAGAGGAGAAAGCATATAGTATAAGACTATAATTCTATTGAGAGTCTCCTGATCGGAAATCCAACAGTGTCTAAAATGGTGCCCAACCAATTT
The DNA here is from genome assembly GCF_987537825.1 of Furipterus horrens. NCBI lineage: Eukaryota > Metazoa > Chordata > Mammalia > Chiroptera > Furipteridae > Furipterus > Furipterus horrens. Next base: position 164,153,929 of record NW_028327172.1, on the reverse strand, counting down.
CCCTTTTGTAAGTAAAATCTCATTTTTCAGTTTCTGATTCTGAAGTCCCCTTAAAAGATCCCAGGTTGAACACCAAGTTTCTCTGAAGTTTCCACTGCAACATGTGATACTGATGAAGTAACAGGCAGATTTCAGAAAAGATTTCAGATCATCTTCCCATCTCAACATGATGACTCTTTCCCCCACTTTAATCAAAATTCATTATAACCCAGGTTTTGTCTAAACTAGCATTCACACTGAGTGATGTCATGACTTGTCTGTAGTACTTCTTCAGCTCTAATCAAGTCATTCCCAAGCTGCCACATCTTCAGCGGTAAAGATACCTGCCTGAGAATGCAGGCGGAATTCACTGGAAGTGGGCTGGGAAGATGAGCAAAGGCACAGGAATGGGATTCCTGGGAGAGGCGGGCTTTGTATTTGTTTCAGAAAATGAGTTTCTTGGATATCTGGTGAGGATAAAGTAATTCTGAAAAAGAGGGAGTAGGAAGCAAAGGTTTAGGGGTAGGTGGAAAGAAACCTGTCACTGGCAATATGACAGCTATCGTTGGTTGCCTGCTGTTATGGGCTAAATGGCATCCCCCTCCCACCCTCCAAATTCATATGTTGAAGTCCTAACCCCTAGTACTTTTTAATGTGACTGTATTTGGAGAGAGGGCCTTTGACGAGGTCATTAATTTAACAGAGGCTGCCCTCCAGCACAGTGAAAAATAAATTTCTGTTGTTCAAGCTACCTAATTTGAGGTATTTTGTTATGGGAGCCCCAGCAAACTAAAACATCTGCCAAACAGCCACTATCCTGCTGCCCCCACCCCCACACCAACTCTTTCTTCCTACCTGGCAGAGCCTAGCTGGACCCAGTCACCACCTCCCTTTGCAGCTAGGCCACCGACAGCAGAACCATCCCGGCGCAGACAGGAACATTCACCAAGGGACACTGGGAAAGGTCTTCCATCACAGACAAGGAGAGACTACCTAGAGCGCTGACCTGGGGTTGTGGTAGCCACTTTGTACCCTGGGCTGACCACAACAGAATTACAAAGAAACCGCCCCAGCACCCATGATACTGCATTAACTTTGTAACTGCGTTCCTCAGATATCTTGTCATGTGAGACAATAAATCCTATTGTCTGAGCCCATTTTAATTAGATTACTTGATGGATCCAGTGAGGAGAATGAGCTGGCTAATGGAACAGATTACATTTGCGAGACCAAGTAGTCCCAGGTTTTGGACAAAGGCTTTTGAAAGCTTTTCTGGGTTTCTAGACTGGATTCCCACAAGAACGGGAATGCCTATAAGGAGTATGAGTGACTTTCTCCTCTGGAGGGGAGAACTTGTTTGTTTTTTAAAAGATTTTGTGTATTTATTTTTGGAGAGAGGGGAAGGGAGGGAGAAAGAGATGGAGAGAAACATCAGTGTGAGAGAGAAACATCAATTGGTTGCCTCTTGTAAATATCCTGACCAGGAACTGAACCTGCAACCTGACCTACTTGGCAATTGAACCGCAACCTTTGCTCTGCAGGACAACCCCCAACCAACTGGGCCACTCAGGTCAGGATTTGTTAGTTTTTTAACACCGTCTCTCTAAGTTTACTTAGTGGCTCAGTGAGGTTCAACCTGCTAGGAGGATTGTTAGCTAAAACTGCTGAGAGTGGAACTGGGTCTGGGGCAACAACTAAAAAGAGAATCAAAAGGGAATCCTGTCAGGGAGCCAAGTGGATGCTCATCCCTGCTGTGAAGGTAGGTATATCCACTGTTCACGTTAGACTTGAAGCATGGAAACCAATGTTTGAAATATATTCATAAGGACTCTGGCTATCTGATGCCAGTCTTACAAAAATTCAAGTAAAATTCTTTTGAGCTATGAAAACCTTGTGAACTGTGATCTCTATGAGCTCTGCAGGGCTAGTCTGGAGACCTAATATCTGGATACAGAGCTACCACCAAATGAATGACCTCAATAAGCCACCCAATTTTTCTGGACCTCAATGACTTCAGCTATAGAAGGTGGTCTGATGGAAACAGTGACCCCCACCCTCCCTTTTTTTTTAATCAGTACTCTTTGTTTAGATAAATTATATTCAAAATCGTAATAACTAATACAAAGAATACTAATAATTCACAATTATTGCATCGTTAGAATCTGTCAGGCTTTCCACTAAACACTTCAGGTAGATTACGTCATTTAATTCTCACTCTTAACTGCATAAAATTGGGAATTTTACTGTCATTCCTGTTCTACATATGAGGAAACCAACATACAGATAAGTAAAGAAACTTGTCCAAGATCACACAGCTTTTAGAAGGCAGGGAATCTGACTCTCCAGTATCGTCTTTTTAACCTCCAAGCTTTTTGGAAATCCTGTTTGGCATGGGTATGTGTGTGTATGTGTGTGTGTGCATTTCTGGGGAAGATAGCATGTAAGATTGTTAATATGGCAGAGTCCAGAATGCTTGGCCTTCTCTTTAGTCCCTGAGGTAGCCCTACCCTCAAGGGACCTGGGAAATAACAGAATGAAAACCCACTAACCCACATGATCTCCAAAGCAGCAAGCAATTATGAATAGAGTAGGCAGAAGGAAGGTATCTGAATGGTGTTTGTGGTACAAAGTGAGATGTGATATAGTTTGAAAATAAAACAGCATATTGTCCCACTGTTTTGATTTCTTTTTAGTTACAATTTTGAACTTATTTTCAATGTCAGTTAACATTGATAATCATATGAGGATCACATACTCATATCCATAAAAGAGCAAAGGCTGTAAAACTTCTGAGAAACACCTATTAGATAACTCTTTAGATACATAAACTTTAATTTCCCTGGTTCTGCCATCTGCTTTGCTTCTGCACATTTTCACCATTCTTTGTTCGATGTCCTAACCCTGCGTCAGGGAAGACAGCTCACATGCCGTGATTTAGATCAGCCGATGAAAGATGAGCACCCATGTGACAGGCCAGGTACTGGCTTCCACTAGGATAATCATCATCATAAGAGTTAGTATCTGTTGTATCCTTATGACGCGCTAGAAACCACAATAAAGGTTTGTATAGATGTAAACTAATTTCATCCTCACACCATCCCAAGCATTTACCATGTGCTGAGTAGAACCTCTCTCTCCAAGGGGCTTTTCCTGACATCCTGGCCCAGGAAGCGGTCCTCCTGTGAGCTCTTGTTATGCCCGGCACAAATCTCTAACAGAACACATAGCTAATAATATCAGTTCATGTGATTTTTAGCTGCCTTCTGAAAGAGAGCATAGCTCCCAGAGGGCAGGGACTTTGTCTAATACATCTCTGTATCTCTAACACCAGGTACAGGGATTGGCATAGAGTAGGCACTCAACAAATGCTTGCTCAACACTGGAAGACACCTCGTAGAGCTACCCCGAATGCTTCCATCACCCATTTTTCCTTTGTTACCTGCACTGGAGAGACTGAAAATGGTAGATAACTTTCCAGTCTTCCAAAAAGATTCTTGGAAAGATATTTCTCTTTCTGACACTATAAAGCTGTCTGACGAGAAAACTCTGTGAGGTTATGATGCTTAGAGTTCCTGCAGCCATTCTGTGATGATGAGGGAAAGACCAGAAGAATCACAGGGACCCAGAAACAGAGCCTTAATGTCTTTGAGGCCATTGAACCTGGCCTAGAATCACCTCCCTCCAACACTATCTGCCATGTAGGACACATAAACTGTTCAAAACACTGAGGTTTCTGTTACTTGAAGCTTAAGCATTCCTTCTCCTATGTGACCATTTTGAAATCAATAAAAACTGGTCCCTAAGATTAGAAAAGACCCCTTACTTAAAAAGAGTAAACCCTGGCTGGTGCAGCTCAGTGGATTGAGTGCCAGCCTGCAAACCAAAGGGTTGCCGGTTCAATTCCCAGTCAGGGCACATGCCTGGGTTGTGTTGACTCTCACAACATGGGAGAGTCAACCAACTGATGTTTCTCTCCCTCTTTTTCTCCCTCCCTTCTCCTCTTTCTGAAAATAGATAAATAAAATCTTTAAAAAATAATAATAGTAATAAAAAGAGGGTTGCCAGTGTAAATACAGGGTTCCAGATTAAATATAGAATGTGTTAAAAACAATGAGCAATTTTTTAGTATAAGTATGGCCATTCGATATTTGGGACATACTTACATTAAAAATATTTGTAGTTTATTAGACATTCAAATTTAACTGAGTGTTTTGTATTTTTATTTGCTAAATTTGGCAACTATGGATAAGTGGTAAGCAGCTTTTAAGAGAAGCAGAAGAGATGCTTAAATCAGAGCATCTAATATAGCAAACAAAACCACTCCCAAGATACCATAACAGCAATAATAACTGCTTAAGTTATATGATCCTTCACCGTTTTTCGAGAACTTTCATGGACATTACACATTCAGTAAATAGTTGCTCTTTACATTATATTAAAAACACTCGATTCTAATGAGTTATTTGCCCAAGGTGGCACAGCTGGTAAGTAAAGGAGTTGAGACCTGAACTCTTATCTCAGTGCTATTTCTTCATAACAGAGATTCCAGAACTTTAAGATGCATCAGAACCACCCAGATTGTTGGGCCTTCACCCAATAGCAGGTCCTAAGAGCTTGCATTTCTAACAAGTTTAGGTAATGCTGATGCTGCTCGAATGGGAACCCCACTTTTTGTAAACTATTGCTTTCTACTCTATGCCAAGGCAGCACTTCCCCAGCAGGACAGAATCAATAAATATCTATCCTCTTCCCAAAAAGAGAAAAAAGCTATATGGTATATCAGAACCAAATGATAACACATTAATTGCAAAAAAAAATAATCTCTCCTTTTATTTGACTTGTGTCATTCAGAGCACACAAGTTACATGCCTACATGAGGAGGTAAGAACATTAAAACAAACATGATGCTTTGTTTCCACTCTCTTGAACACCCTGGTTTCTGTTCAGGGGAGTAGATGCTGCCCACATGAGCTGGAGGTTTTACTGAAGCGTGGGAGGTGGGAGTGGAGTTTGAGTGTATGCACGTGTGTCTCTGTGCCTCTGTCTGTGTGTTATATTTCTAAAGGACAGCCTGCAAGAAATTTAAAGGTCACTACAGAACTGCTCAGGGGCCTGCAAGTTAGTATCTCTGGTGACCTCATCCCTAAAATCACGTGTCGGTCCCAGCATGGATGATAAACCAAGAGATGTTCTTTCTTTATCCCGAGTCAATTATATTCTTCTTCTTTGTTTTCTCCTTTCCTTGTCTCCTTCATACTCCCATGGCAGCCACTTCAGACAGGAAGATAAAATAGAAATGGAGAGGAGCGGCCAACTGTTAGGCAGTCAAGTGCGGCTGCCAAACCGCAAGCGGGTTGGGGGTGAGAAGGGGGGACATGGAAGCGAAGAAAGAGAGCTATTTATTCTCTGAATCTCTGAGTGGTAATTTCACTGTCTACATAAACAGTAGCTGGGAGCATTAAAAACAAATACAATTATACTATAAACATGGTTCACATTCTTGAGGGAGGCTCAAAGTCTTTGGGGGACCTCCAGCACTCTGCAGCTGACCCTCCAACCTCTTCCAGTAGGTATAGCAGGCCACCTCACTGCATGTCAGGTTTTAGTGACTCTCTCCTCTTGTCTGTCCAAACAGTTTGTTCAGTTATGAGATGATGAAAGTAATCAATTTCATTTTTCTTAATTTTCAGGGACATTAATGTTGCAGAAGACTATAAAGAATAATGTAACAGCAAACATTCATAGTCCTATGATCCAGATTTAGCAATTGTTGACATTTGGCTCTATCTCTTCCAGGTTTTAATATTTTGTTTTTATGGAATAAAATGGCAAAGATAGTTAAATAACATTTTTAGCCACCTACCCTTGCCCATTATTCTTTTCAGGCAACAAATATCATGAATTTTGATTCCTATTTCATGTTTAAAAATATTAACATGTATAAGCATGCATTATAAAACAAAATACACTATTTTTGTTCTTTTTTGTTTATGTAAATGCTTCATACTAAGGCTATTATTCTTTTCACTCAGCATAAAGTTCATAAGATCTAACCAGTTGATTTAGATGGTCACTTTGAACTGCTCATTTTATTTACGCATTTCTTTATAAATGGACATTTAGATCGTTTCCAATATTTTTTACTCTTAGAAACAATGCTGAAATATTCATTCTATTATATGACTCTCTGCACATACACCAGAGTTTTTGATGGATATATACACAGAAGTGGAATTATTGAGGCCTAGAAGTATTATGTCTTGAATTTTGTTAGATACTGTCAATATATCTTGTGAGTGTATCACATTATAGTCCCATGATGAATGCAGGAAAGTATTATTTCATCCACATCATGACAACTCTTTTTGATATTGTAAGACTTCTTAGTTTTGCTAATGTCAAACTACAGTAAAAGGTGCCACTTTTTTTTCATTTACATTTTCTTGTAACCAACTGAGTTTTTTCTGATTCAGTTTCCTTCTCTGTGAATTGCTTGTTCACACCCCTTGTCAATTATTCTATGCTTTTATTTGTCTTTTGTCTACCAATTTGTAGGCATTGTTTATGTGTGTGTGTGTGTGTGTGTGTGTGTGTGTGTATTCTGAACTTCATGTATTATATATAAATGTTGCAAATAACTTCTTCCTGTCCATGGTTTGTGTTTTAACATTATTTATGAGTAACTTATTATTAATTAGATAAAGCAGCCTAAAGTAGTGATCACAGTCTGTGAACTTGGCATTGTTACATACACCCATTCAGTGGGCATGGGATAAAGAAACTGAGACTCAAAAGCAAAGTTGTAAATTGGGGAACCAACATTTAACTTCATGTCTGAAAGCCACATTCCAGTTCTCGTTATACCACAAATCCACATGCTTGCTCATGTGTTCACTTTTACAGAAACATTGTAAAGCCTTATCACAGTTAAAATGTGCAAAGAGAAAATTAATGGCATCACAAATATTTTGGGATGCTTGTTAAAAGCCCAGAGGATTTTATTCAGTAGGACTGGGGTGAATCCCTGAAATATTCATTGTAAACAAGCTCCCCAGGAGACAATAATGTACCAGGTCAGTGGGCCAGACTTCAAGGACACTCTTAAGAGAGAACTGAGAAACAAAAGTACTTACTGAAGCTGGAGGCGGTTAATGGGAGGTCTGAGGTTCCACCTCCCTGTGGAAATATTTGATGTGTCTCTCTCCTGTTTGTCTACAGATTCTGTGAGGGCGGGGACTTGCCCCTTCTGTTTCCTCCCAACATCTAGCCTAGTGCTTGACTCAATAAATATTTGTGGAATGAAGAAATGCCCCACATATCACATTCTGTAGATAACTGTTCATGGCTAGTAAGAGTCTCAGGAAAGCCTGCACATAGCCTCAAATTCTAAACTCCTCTCTCCTGCTGAAAGGGAGGTAGGCCACTATACTTCATTCCACATGCCAAGTGCTCTTGATCTCAATTAATTCATAGTATTGACCTGCCCAGATAGTTTTCATCTGCAAGTACATATTATGAAAGCAAACATTCCCAATTATGATTGTATCTGTGAAATGACAGTCAATTCAGTAGAGAAGGAAATTTATGTAAATGCTTTACTGTGTGGAAGATGATGCTCAAAGGCACATGTTAGAATCCCTTTAATGCCTTCTCTTTCCCCCTTGTCCTGGGGCCACAAGGCAGAGCGAGTTCCAAAGGTCCCTGTGCCTCATGATGCCTCTTGGAAGCCCCTGGGATTCATTGGCCTAAGCTTTTCATCCTGAGAGTTGCCAGCATCTGTTGTAAGCCATCTCTATCCTTAATCAAAACTGCCAGCATTTTCCTTCTATGCAACAGTCACACACGATTGAGATGGTTAGTGGATCTTCTTTTAAAGCAGGCCAGCCAATGACACCTTCGAGCTAGGCAAGAATTTACCATGGCTGTGACACAGAGATGTAGGAAGGGAAGAAAAAAATGTAAGCATTTCTGAGAGCTTTGTCACCTCCACCTATTTCTGATTCCTTTAAAGAACAGGAATCTTTGAATATCCCCAAAAGGTAAAATGAGGAGAGGCCCTAAGAAGCACGTCAGACAAAGCAAGAGGTATGACAGGACCACAGGCGAGTGTGGTTCAGGGAGGTTCTTATTTCTCTTAGATAGTTCTATTTTTAGAAAGAACATTGAAACTTGTTTTAAAAGTACAAAGATGTTAAAACTCCTTTCATAGTTAACCAAGAAACACATGGAGATGTTGCTGATTTGAAGACAGAGACCAGGAAGTTATCTGCTCCATGAGAAGGTGATAGGGGACTTTTATCTTTTCACTCCCAGAGAATGTGGTGAGATTCAGCGGAGTGAGCCGCAAGTGCCAGCTGGGATAGAACAGACGTGGGTAGAATATCGTCTCTGGAGGAGGGTCTGGAATTCATCCTATGCACTTCCCCTAGGCCAGCAGCCAAGCTCAACACTCTTCTGATCTTCAGGGCAATTGCCCTCTCTTCACTTCTTTTGTGGAAGGACCAGACTAAAGGTGGGTCTATACAGAACTGTTGTTTGGGCCTTTGCGTGCCCTGGGCGGGTGGAGGAGGACACTTACAAACACAACACATGAGGAGCATAGGAAATTTGTTGGCTGGTTTTGTCAATTGACAGTAAAGTTTTCACAGCTTGAATGAATTGAATCCAAGGCGTTTTTCCTCCCCATAAATTTATATATAGCCTGCTAAAGATATTTTAAGCTACATAATTCTAATAAATTTGCACTTGACTCATAACAACATTTTTTCCTATGGGCCTGATATTGTGTGATAATTATTTTCTAATCTATTTAAAGCTCTTGGTCTTAGAAACAGGAAGTGAGAACATAAACCAGAAAATCAAAGAGTTCAAATTTAAGCAAAATCCAAGTCTCACTAGTTCTGGCACAGTGTAGTTTCTGATCCCAACCACAAATAATATCAGTCTCACAAAAGATGTGAAGAAAATAGAGACTAGATTTAAAGCAAAATATCTATGGGAGAAAAAAATCCCCATATCCCTACTATTTTCTTAACTTTTTATAAATTAGTGTTTGAAGAAAGAGTAACGCTTGGTCTTTTGATGACAGTTTGATTCATATTCTTCACATCTCAAAAGCTCCAGGCTTCTGAAGCCTCTCTCCTATGGTCCATTCTTTCCCACCCGCTATTTGTTTCTCTGCTCTTCCCACAGGGCAGGTCTGAGTGTGAGTATGAGTGTGAGTGTCTGTGCGTTTACTTTGCTTTTAAGTCTTGTTTCATTACTCTAGAAACCAAAACATGGTAAAAACCCTTCTTGGACTAGTAGTTTTCTCTGGCCATTGCTATCCACCTACCCTCTGTCTAATGTCTGACAAATATGTGATTATGATATATATGAGACTGTGATCAACTATCATTTCTTGAGTGTCTTCTATGTCCCAGATATTGGCACTTTACATTTATATCATTTAATCACCAAAATAGGCTTATGGTGTTTGCAATACATCTTCAGTACACAGCTAACCAACCTGGGCCTCAGAATATAGAAGTCACACAGCTGGGAATCTGTGCTTTCAAGATTCAAACTCGAGTCTCGCTCATTCCAAGCCACAAGATTTTTCCTCTATATTACACCTTCAGGAATAAACAAAGCTTGAGAGTGTGAATTTAAGAAACGTTTTCTTAAAAATTTTTTTCAGCTAACTCTCCCTAATGGCAGAGAGGAGCAAATGTGTTTAACTGAGTGGGTGTGAGTGAATGTTGGGTAAAATGGGACACAACGTGCTTGGGGAATATTAGTCTGAAGCATTTGGTGGCATTCACACCATTCTTCCTATTATCTAAAAAAGTGTCCTCTCATCTAAAAAGATTCATTCTGACTTCCGGCCAAGATGGAGGCTTAGACAGACACGCTAGGTCTCCCTCTACAACTAGAGAGGAATACAACTACTTCAAAACAAAGGATAACTAGAAATTCCAGAAAATAAAACTACACAGAAGCCCAACATATGAAGTTATAAACCAGCGGTGCCATTTGGGCAGGTAAGAGTTAAAGAGGGCAGCGCTGTTTGCGGTCGCACCTGAGACAGCGGCGGGACGGCGAAAAAGCCCGGAGGCAGTCAAGCCCCTGGCGGTGCGCGACCCCAGCACTGGGGAAAACAGCCACCGCATCGCCTTGAACAGTGAGGCCCAGGGGGGCGGGAGGACGGATCCCGGTCTCCTAGCTGAATAACTGTGTGAATCCATCTTGGACCCCCGCCCCCAAAGAAAGCACCACAGGGCTGCGAAATAGGTCGCGGACAGGCGCCGGTCGCTGAATTGTGACGTGTACACAGGCTCCGCCCCCTGTAGCCGGCCCAAGAAAACAAAAAGCATCTGTCAAAATGAGGCAGACAACTATAGAAATCCCGGTGACACAGCTCACCAGGCAGCAGATAGAGAACCTGACAGATGAACAGATAAGAAACCTGTCAGAGGCTCAGTTCTGGGCCATTGTTATCAGGTGGCTTACAGAATTCACAAAAGAGCAGGAAAAAGATATGAAAGAAGCGAAAAACATTCATAACGAAAGGAACAAAACCACATACGAGACAGATGGTGAGGAAAAAAAATCCAGAGTTCATTTCAACAAACTGGAATATGGAGAAGGAACAAGCAGTCAACCAATGCAGAGAGAGGAAATGGGAAGCAACAATGAGAGGATCAGAAACCTCTGGGACAGCTATAAAAGGCCCAACATAAGAATCATTGGTTTGCCAGAGAGTGAGGAAGATGAACTAGAACTTGAAAAATTGAGTGAAAATATAATAAAGGAGAACTTCCCAGACTTGGGGAAGGGAATAGACTTGCAGGTCCAGGAAGCAAGGAGAGTTCCCAAGAGACTGGACCCAGGGAGAACCACTCCAAGACACATTATAATCAAAATGTCAAAAATTAAAGATAAAGAGAGAATCTTAAAAGCAGCAAGAGAGAAGAAAAGAATTATGTACAAAGGGGTCCCAATTAGACTATCAGCTGACTTCTCAAGGGAGACCCTACAAGCAAGAAGGGACTGGCAAGAAATATTCAAAGTAATGAAAATCCAAAACCTACAACCACGAATACTCTATCCAGCGAAACTGTCATTCAGAATAGAAGGACAGAGAAAGTGTTTCCAGGACAAAATAAAACTGAAAGAGTTCATTAGATCCAAACCACTGTTATATGAGATGTTAAAGGGACTGGTTTAAAAAACAGAAGCTAGGGAGATGAAACAAAGGCAAACTAAACAGGCAACGAGAGTGGAAAAGGAACTGTGGGTACGGGAAGCATATTGGGGGGAGGTCAACAGGGAGGGGGAGTGGGGAGAGCGAGGGAGATGATATAGGAATTGGGGATCATGGTAGGAGGGAATGAAATAGACGGAGAGAGGTTGGGAGGAACTGTATGCACAACTAATGGACATAATCTAAAAGGGGGGGACAACTGGAGGGAGGGGGGCCACCGGGTGGAGGGGAGCAGAGGGAAGGGAAATTGGCACAAATGTAATATTTTAATCAATAAAACACATTAAATCTGAAAAAAAAATAATAAATAAAATATTTAAATAAATAAGTAAATAAAATAAAAAAATAAAATAAAATAAAAAGATTCATTCTAATTTTGTATTCTATTCCATAAAATATTCATGCTTGCTGTAATACTGGGGTTAAAAAAAATACTTGCTATTGGTCTGATTATGTTCTAGGAGGATGTACTATGTTTATCTTGCAGGTGTATGGATCCGAGGCACCAGGTGATTGCCCTTGGCCTTACTGTAACCCAGAGAGTATGCCAATAGCATAGTATTTGGGCCTAAAGAGCTGCACATTACTACTAGTGATCATAAAGTGGATTTTAAATACTTAAAAGGAGGCTATGTGTGAAATGAGACATAACTCACAGGGTTACCGAGAAGGTTAAAGGAGGAAACATTTGTAAAAATCTACCATGGTGCCAGGAGAGATAGTTGGCACTCAATAATGTTACCTATTATTTTGATGATATCTAGTATATGTATCACAAAGCGATGAAGAAGGAGTGCTCAGGTTGTTTTGCTGAGTTAACAGTTGCACTATACATTTAAATACTATATTCTGGTTTATATTAGGTCCTCTTAGTACCATATAGTTTTTCTTCAGAGCATTTACCACAAATCTCTATGATTATTTCTGCGATTCTAGGATTATTTATTTAATATCTTTCTTCCACTCTGCTATAAGCCCCATGACTACAAGGACCACATCAGTTTTGCTCACATCTATATTCCCAGAATCTAGCATATTGCCTGAGACAAAGTAAGTGCCCAATAATTATCTATCCAGCGGGTGAATGAGTGAATGAATGAATAGGCCTAAGAAATCTTTGTCCTTATCTCACCTAATCTGTTGACATCATGAGGAGAAATCTACTCATTTTGGGGGGGCCAGGAAACTTACTTGTTCCACTCTTCCTGTATTATTAAGTCTGAATGTTCTATATAGTCCAGTTCATAAGCAATGTATGATGTTCAGTTGTAAGCCACTCTGTTGTTGATACATGGGGCTATCAATGTTTTAGAGCTTACAGCAGACTCCTACCCACTATAGCTCAGGTTCTGCCATACACATCCACCTGCATAATGGTTGCCCAACACTATATTTATCAATGGGGTCCTTCTTGTATTTTTTTTAATGTTCTAGATTGGTGGTCATTAGTTTATAAAGTATATCAATATCATTTGGGAATCTGCTAAATATGCACATTCCTGGGTCCTACCCTCACATATTCTGTTTTGGAACATCTAGCTTGAGGCCTAGTGATCTGCATTTTAAACAAGCTCTCCAAGTAAGATGCAAGAAGACTAGTCCACACTTTGAGAAACAATGTTTTAAAGACTGCATTGCAAATAATCACTTTACATTTTCTTAACGACTTCCATGCAGATAAAATATTTTCAACCAATACTCCTGAGGTATAATTGGATATAATATGTGACAATATGTGTAAACTCTTCTCAGCTTTTTGGTGGAGTCCTAATGAACTGAAAAAGTTCTACATTAAGCAAATTAGGAGGGAGTGTCACTGTTTTAGATTCTTTTAAAAAGTTGAATATAAATATCTTTTGGAACCTCAAGGTTTTACATTATTGCCAGTTAAAAAAAGTTGCTACTTAATTCAACAAAGAGAGAAGAGACCATTAATAAATACCCAGGGCTCTAAAGCGGCCATTTCCAATGGCTAAGGAGACAACAAACAACCACAAAGCTGAAGACTGGTTCACAATGCTCCTTTGAAGGAGTAATGAGGGTGCCTGAGGCTCTCATCCCAGTAGAGGTAATAAGATCAAGCAGAAAAAGTACAGGTAAGGACTGATAATCTCACCAACTCCCAACACCACGTGCCACATGCTATGATTACAAAGGAAGTTAAAGTTCTCACTGGGGATAGATTGTCATCAGCTCTGCCTCGTTTGAGGGCAGTAAATAAAACCCAGGTTTATACTAATAGCCTGAAAGGAGTAAATCTCTGAAAAGTCAAAGTGCATGGCATACCTGCCTATTAAAAATCATGAATGTGAGAGAAATCCCAACTGAAAGAGCCCCAAGTCTATAGGTGCTAAAGCCATTTTACTCAAGACATCCACACACCTGAGAATAATACTGGGCTACAGAATGTAATTCTACCTCTAATTTAGAACCTGAATTTCATGTCTTTGGAGGTATGCAACCAGCCTACGTCAACATTTAACTTTCTGCAATGATAATAATTTAGGCTATCACCAGACACTTGTCTAACCTGTAATTTTTCCTTACTCCATTTTATTTTGTCTCCACGAATACAGAGAGAGCAGTGGTTGCCAGAGTGCTGAAGAGCAAGACAAAAAAACATGCATTTAATTATTCAGGTAGAGGGAGAGAGAAGTCACAGAAGTGCTCAAAGGTAGAGAGTCCCTAGCATTGGAATCTACTTCCTCCTTCATTCATTCAGTTAATTACAGAACATCTACTGTACTTGGTATGGTAAGCAAGGAATGCCAGAAGGCAATTGGGGGAAAGAGGGACAAGGTTATTAGCATAGCTGAAGGGAGAATAACAGGGACTGGGATTAAGAAGGGCAACAGGAGGCATGTCCATTGAAGGAAAATTCTTCATTGACTTTGTTTGGCTCATTTATTATTCAGAGAGGGTGTAAATACAGTGTTATCATCTAGTAATATAGAGAATTCTGTGTGTATTAAGCAATGGAAAGCCTTCCAGGGTCCATTGGGTTCTTTCTCCTCTGTGGCATTGAGTCATTGATTTTACTCATTCAGAAAAAAAAAATTTTCTTTAGTACCTATTGCATAATTAGGATTTAATAGGATAAGATACATTTCCATCCTTAAGCAATTTTAAGTCTATGGAGAGAGACATATCAAGAAGCAAGTAATTTTAACTCATGTATCTTCCAGATAGACTTCAGGGTCAAGGAACATTTCCTGAAACTGACACTCAAGTTGCAATTTCAAGAACAGAATTTAGGAGGAAACAGTAAGTGAAACTAGGCCAGAAACTGATAAAGAGACTTCCAGGTAAATGCCTGGAAATAGGAGATAAGGTAGAATCAACAAGATGTGGGGGTGAGTTGCTTGGAGGCAATTTCTGGAGGAGAAGGAGGAGGAGGAGAAAAATCTGTAGACTAGGATATTTTTGCTTTCTTTTTTTACAATTGCTAGACATGGTAGACTTCATATTCCCTCCTGGCCTCTTGAGCCATTCTAACCAAGCAGCCAAGCTTTGAAGATTGACTTGTGGTGGTCTCAGATCCATTCACTTATAGCCAACGTAATTATAAATTATATAATTATTTTCTTAATCTACCTACATACATCAACCGCTAAGGCTCTGTCTCCTTTTGGCCTGTCTTCTTTACTTCCTTCATTTCATACACAATGAACAATGATGTCTATAGTATTGCCTTCCCAGACGGATTTAATACTATCTCTATGTGTTTATATTGTCTAGGTTAAACTAAATTTGTAAAAATATCTCTCCAAGTTCTTCTGGTTTTATGTTCAGTTGTGTTATATTTCTTTAAAATTTGTAGAGTCTTTTTGATGTTTTTAGAAGTGGCCTATCTGATAAGCCTGTTCTCCCCATGTTTTGCTGTTGATATGATCTACACATTAAGTGCACAAATGCCAAAGCACTAAATAAAGCATGTGGAGTGGGCACATCCTCCTTTAGGGAGTTCAGAATCACTTACATTTTCCTGCCCAGGTTTTCAAGCATTCCCAGGGAATTAATAAATTTTTTTTCTCTACATTCTCATTTGTAATTGTGATGTGGAACCAGTTCGTACCAGCTCATAGAATCAACTACTAAATTTTCAGGAACTTTGTGAGCCACTTGTTAAACACAGTTTTTACTAAAAATTAAATTATATGCATGAACAAATAAATTATGTTTAAAACAAGGGTAACATATACTTAAAACTCACCCATTCCTAATTATTTTACTACTTTTTACTACAATCTGTGCTCTTAAGTTCATTTACACCTATGGTTTTTAGGCAGGGATGATACTACTTAATGGTGTGCTACTGCATCTCTTCCAAGCTTTGTGTTCTGGGATGTCATGTTGGTAACCTGAAAATGGCCATGAGAGTATTAACCTCACAAAATTGGCAGATGCCACAAATATGGATTCTTTTTTTTCTTCACAGATCTATGTGTTAAACCTTGACTCCTGATCAGAGAGACCCAAGTGCTTGAGTTAGGAAGACTTCAGCATGCACAGAAACTATCAACCAAAGATGCAGGCAACCTTCAGGCCCATGGAGGAAATGAGGGTGGGGGAACTGAATGTCTTTTATACTTTATTTGTACTTTTAACAATTAAAATAAATATTTAATATTAAAAAAAGAAAATAACACCTTGATGCACACACCACTACTTAAATGGAATAAAGAATGTAGAGATTGGTTGGGAAGGAGAAAAAAATAGATATTTGCTGAAAAACAGTCAACTTGTTCTAACAATATAAAGTTCACTAAAAGTATAGTCTAAAAGAGGATCAGTTCAAATAAAATCATGTTCTCTGAAGATGTATATATCTTCCCTCTTTTTGGAGGGAAGGGTACATTTTGATACTTTTATTCATATGAAAAATTTAGCCAGAATTTGTCTTCTCTCTTAAAAGAAATTGTGGAAAACATAAGAGATTACACATTAAAAAATCATATTTTTAAAAGAAAGTGCCCTTTAATCTTATATAGCAACTCATCTTAAAAGGGTAAATAAGAACTTTTTGTTTGTTTGAAAATGTTGGATTATTTTTTTCTATATGAAGTCTAAGGTAATAGAGGGAAAATCTTACTAAAATAATAGCTACCATTTATTGAGCAGTTACTATGTGCCTGGTGCTGAGATAAGTACTTTACATATGTTATGTCATTTAGTCTTTTTTTTTTTTCCTAATTTTTATTGAATTGATTGGGGTGACATTGGTTAATAACATTGTATAAGTTTCAGGTGTTCAATTCTATAATACATTATCTGTTTATTGTATTGTGTGGTCACCACCCCAAGTCAAGTCTCCTTCCATCACCATTATCTCCCCTCTACCCTCTTCTACCTGTCCCCACCCCCAAGGATTAAGCAAAAACAAAAAATTCACAGACACAGACAACAGTATACTTGTCCTCTTGAAGTGAATCAATTTTCAAGGATAATAAAGCTGTGACACATTACTCTTGTTCCTTTTGTCTTTAACAGAACAAGTGACTGTAAGAGACTACAGCAATCTGAGAGCATAAAACGTTCTTAGGATATCTGCCAACATACCCATATGTCCTGGCAGCAGACTTTGTTGCATAATTTCTCATCTGCCTTGAGAAATCACGAAGTAGATAAACTTGTTTTGTGGATAAGGTAAAAATCGTATTAGTATTTTGTAATCAAAATTATTTCTTCTGAGCCTCTGCAATTTATGAATACTGTAAATGGTAAGTAAATGGTGTCTCTGTGCTCAAGAGAACACAGAGAGCTATTTATCATGAAGGCACAGAGTAACATCCTAGCTAATGATGATAATGGCCATGGCATGAGTGACTTTTACCAGAGGGTCTCCATGGATCTCCTGGGCCTTCTTTGATTCCTCAGATATTCTTGAGGTACAGTCAGGGGAAAAAAGCCAATATCCAATTGTTTGGAGAGGGAAACAGACATGCTGTGCTTCAACAATTTTCCTAAGGTTAGGAATAGGTCCAATAAAACAAAAAATAGACCAGAACTGCCAAACTCTGACTTGTAGTCAAATATAAAATACACTGCCAGATGGTATAGAATGGTGATTCCAAAGCCTCAGCTTTAAGTGAATTAATCTAATGGATAAATTTTTAAAAAGTGATCTAAATCTCCTTCAAATTTTGAGGATTTTAGGAACTAGGAAGATCTTCATTAAACAAACAAAGATAAGAGAGACTTGTGTATTTGAAGCTGTTCAGGGCACTTATCACAAATTCTGAAGTATAGACAACAACATTACAATTAATTATTTGGCAAACTTTCTCCTTAAGATTGTGTAGGCTTGAGTAATTTTATGATTTCTGGCTGATTTAAAGACCTCTTGGGGTTGATTCCATCAAAAGAATATTATACAAAGTCTCCAGTTTACAACTTGCTTAAGCACTTCACACTAACGTATTATGAGCTGACTGACTGGTAAGCAAAGTAACCCTTTCAAGTTTTACCTGATGAATATGAGTGAGGAAGGACTTTCTGGGTGCCTTCATTCATTCCCCAGACAGGCTGGACCACCTGGTCATTTGTTCCAACTGGTTATTATAAGTCAATAGGAAAACATGAGAGGCTGGGCCAAGGTGTTGGAAAGAATCAAGTCTTTAAAAAACCTTTCTTGTTTGAGAGAATTTTCTACTTCAGGTTCTGAAAATAATAAAATAATCTTGCTGCTTCTGACATGCATTATAGTTCTCTCAACTAGAGAGAAATGTGCCTTCCAGTGTATGCCTAGCCAGGATTAACACATCTGAGGCACTCCTGTCAGTCCTCTACAGAACAGACATAGCTTCTCTATCAGGATAAGCCTGAATCTGATTCAATCAATGAGAATATTCATTCGCACTGTTCCTGGATATAGCCTTAGAATCATTCTCAAAACTCTCCAGATACCACTACCAATGAATCTGAACTGGCACCTGAAACAAGCCTAGATCTGATCCAACATTTTCATTTCATTGAAAATGAGGACCAGAGAGATTAAAAACTTGCTTAAAGTCTCAAAACTAATTAGTGAAAAAAACAGAATTTTAAACCAGGTTTCTAGTGCTCTTTCCACTGTGATGTACTACCTTACTCAAACCAAGAGGTTTTGGTCTGTGGATTTATGCCCCTTGAATTCCCACTCATAAGTCTGTGGATCCAACTGATGAGGCAAACTGTTTGTAAAAGCCATCTACAAACGTTCAGCAAACAGAGCTGCTGATGAGTTACTGCTCAGCAAAAGAAAAATTAGTACTTTTCTTTCCATACATGAATTACCAGTGTTTACAGTGTTAAACACAAGTGAAGAAATCGAAGATACCAAAGATAGAGTTCCAAGATTAAGGAAGTCTGCAGTTATTGATCAGTTTATTTACTTAAGCGGAATTATGAGTTGAATTATTAATAAACAAATCATTTTTTTCTTAAAGGTCCTCATCCTTGCCTTAAAAATTGTGGAGTACTTGGAAAGTTTGTTGGGAATTTGGGAAAAATACCATATTAGAAAGACAGAAATGCAGACTGGCAAAGATGGAAATTTGGCATAGCTTTCCTTGCAAGTACCCTGCTCATTTTGGGGTAGGTCTCATCAGTCAAGCCCAAGTCTCCGTGATTCTGATATTCACAATCTATAGTGCCAGTTTTGATGCTATTATATTAATGAATATTTTCACTATTGTTAATAATTCTCAAACTACCATTATAAACACCTGGTGAGAGTTTTCCATTTCTGCTTCTCCTTAGCCATGCTATTTAGCTGCTTTAGATTTGAGTAAATTTAAATGTTGATGAATGAGGCCAGCATTAAACTAAGAAATATAATTTGTAGATAATATCATAAAGGGTTGGCTACTATCAAGCACATGCAACTATGGGGTTGGGACAGAGAACCCCACAGCACCGCATGTTCTGGTCTCTCTCAGAGGATTCCTAACATAGGAGCTGCCCACACATGAAGAACACCCTATACATGGGCATGTCTTCTACTGCCACCCTGGACAATAGGCTTCCTTTGCATGTGCCGCTTTGATATGAAATTTGTTTATGTTGCTTAGTATGACTCAGGAATTTCATATTTCCTAAATCTAGTTAAAATTCAGATATTTTGGAGGAAAGGGATTTCAAAAGTGTTAGGGAGGGTCTCTGTATGTTCCCTCATTTTATTGTT
The DNA here is from genome assembly GCF_987537825.1 of Furipterus horrens. Taxonomy (NCBI): domain Eukaryota; kingdom Metazoa; phylum Chordata; class Mammalia; order Chiroptera; family Furipteridae; genus Furipterus; species Furipterus horrens. Next base: position 164,134,541 of record NW_028327172.1, on the reverse strand, counting down.
TCAGCAGATGGCATCACCCTACACTGTGCAAAATTGCATCAGTATAAATAAGACTCCAGGTACAAACTATACATTAATAATGGGACTTTGTGGCATCAAAGTTGGATCCCATTGATCAGAATTAAAGCATTCAGTTGGTATTTTCATCAAAGGCATCCTTGTGAATTTAATTAAGCAATCAGTTGTAATATTACTTAGCAGTGCTATTTATGGATTTGGTCCCTTTAAACATCCACATCTCATTCCACAATATCTTATTAAAGGTAAAATCTTAGGTATTTTTATTTGATGCCAAATTATACATATCTTCAGGTAACAAACATCAGTGAAGAGAATCTTAAACCAGGAGGCAGAAGATTGAGTTACACTAGTAAATTTCCTGTGTCTTTGAACTTCTATTCCTCCAACCCTAAAACTGTTCATGATCTCTGGGGATGCATGTAAAGAATGGTGAAACCATTTTAAGAATATTTGGAAACTGCTTGCAGCACTGAATAAATGCCATTTTGGTTCAAGAATTACTGAAAGGACCAGAGAGGGTGGTCTGCATTTTTCATAGTTAAGATATAAAATATTTATGAGAGATATAAGCAGAAACACTTTTTATTTTAAGCTTCTCATGAATTCTCTTCTCAGAAGATTTTATTTTTTTAACTGGTAATGGCTCCATTCCTAGTCACACAAAGTCCTTCCAGATCAGGTTTTTCCCAGAGCACTTACAGCTCTAATCTGCTATTTTGTACTAATTTGCATAATTTGTATAAATTTGTATAATAATAAAAATTGGGGAAAAGCCCACAGTCAAAAAAGCCAAAAGGAAAACCATGCAAAGGGGCCTGTGCAGGCGGGGCATTCAGTCTTCAGTCTGAGGTTGACAACCCACAGATCACAATCGGTGAAGCAGAGGTAGTAGTTAAGACTGGCGGTCAAGAGCCCAGAAGACACAGAGGGAGAGTTCAGGATTACGATAGAGTAGGTTGAGAGCAGACATAAGACGGAAGGCCTTAAATACTTGGATACACCTACATGCATTTCTACCAACCTTGGCTTTGCAAATGAACTCCCACATTCCCAATTTCATAGTAAGAATGTGGTCTTGACTCCTGATTTCAATTTCAACAGTGGGACAACCCAGTTCACTGTTCCCCAAAGTTTAATATGCTTATCAATAGTGTTACACAGGTGATTTTAAGTAATACACATTTTAAGATTTAATATTTATTGTTATGTGTTTCTTTTCATATGTGTTAGGGAACTAGACCATAAAATTTTTTAATTTCTTAGAGCAAAGCTATATTTTTAAAAACCATTTCAATTTAAAGAAACAAAACATATGAAGTAATAAGAGAAGCGATATACAAATAAGAAGAAAAATCATGATCAGTCTTTGAATGACTTCAGCTTAGGAAAAGCTGATCTAGTCTGGCTAATGTTAACAAATGTTTGTTTTCCTTCCCCTTTTTGTCTCCCTAATAGGAGGTATCGTTCTTCTTAGAGATCCTAATCCCATTTTACTCACGGCCTAGTGTCACACAGTAAGAAAAAGGTTGTGTTAAAAAGGATGTGAGGGAAAGGGCACCAAAGCGCGTCTAAATTCTTCTGACAGAGTAGAGTAAGAAGGTAAATGTTTAATGAGATTTTGCAAAGTCTCTTCCTCCAACAGTAAAAACTACTGTTTTTGGAGCTGCTATAGGCGCTGGAATGTTAGTAAAGGAATATTCTATTCTGAGTAGTGGAAATAGTAAATACCTGAGAAACAACATATTGCAATAAACGCATCCAAAGTGACCATTCTAGTCACAGGGCTCTTTCCTTTCCTATCATGGCAAGGTGCCACCTGCTCAGAAGCCCACCACTGTAGAACCCCATGTGTTTTAGAGTACACCTTCAAAACATATAGAGTCAGTGTTTTAACCATTCCTTCTAAATTCTCACTTTTAAGAGAAGTATCTCCTAAAATGCTACATTTATTGAATACAAAACAATTTAAAAGAAAAAAAGGAAAAAAATTCCAGGTTATAAGAGGTTGATAAAAAGGAAAAGAATGGGGACCAGGGTTTAGTGTAAGGGGCCCCGAATTCCCATACATTAGAACATTAGTGTCAAGGCAGGTTTTGAAAAATATATATATTTAAAAACTATTTCAGTGATTTATTCTGCAATTATCCATTCCTTCATTCTCTCATTCCAGGAGTGAAAATAAACATTATCTCACTCCAAAATGGCTCTTAAAAGAATGTTGCCTTTTTTTTTCTTTTTTTTTTTTTAAGAGCAATGGAATTCATTTAACTTGAGGGACATATCATGTAAGGCAAAAATATTTCTCATACGTTTTCCCTGTGTACACTAGGCTTTGTGGTAAAGTCCAGTGAGGCATCACCTTTGCCCCATGAGTTGACAATGTGAGAATCACATAAAGAGGCTGAGGTTGGAGCTCTCAGGAAAAACACAGACTTCCCACCACAAACTTCTTAACATGTGTCTTTAAAACAACATGTTGGGCCCATAACTATCCTAACTGTGATAAGTTATCACAAAATGTTCCAAGCCAGTGTCCTTTCTGATAAGCTGTCATTAGAGAGGTCTTTCAGGTGGCAAGCTTAGCCAAAGCAGAGGAATGGCTAGAGGTCTAAGTAACCTGAGTCCCAACCAGTAAGATTCTTGTTCTGTGTTTATAGTACATTGGTCTCAGCTCTTCCCTGTAGAGTAACTGACAATGTAGGTGAGAGGCAGTGAGACAAGACATAGGTACAGGGCTGCAATAAATACTTATTAATTATAACTATGTGCAAAGTACAGAGGTAGGGCCATGTGCAATACAGATTGGTAAAAGGAGACAGAGCACATAAAATATTTATTGTGCAACTGTAATGAGTCAAGCACAATATTAAGTATCTATAATAACTTATTCGATACTGACTACAAATGTGAAGAAAATAAGGTACAGAGGTGCTAAGTAACTTGCTTAAAGCCATATGATGAAATCCAGGAGGGGATGGTGATGTCAGAGCTCAAGTTTGTCTGACTCCCAAGAGTTTTTTGTTTGCTTGTTCTTTGTTAGTTTCCTTTTTCTTTTTCTTTTTCTTTTTTTTCTTTTTTTTTTTTAGCACTTTCTACATATTAGGCCTTATACTAAATGCTTACTTGGATTATCTCAGTAAATCCTCAGAACAACCCTATTAAGTAGGCAATGTTAATTTTGAAATTTGATAGCTAAGACAACTGAGGCACAAAAAAGGTAAAGTACTGATGTTATACAGATACCCAGTGAACCAAAATTTGAGACAAGGCAGCTTGATCATAGAGCCCAGATTCTACCACCACAGCAATATATGACCTCTTTGCATTGTTGTGTATGACTCCAAAATCTTTGGGGAAAGATCTAAGACACATTGATACCATATTGAGAAAACACACACACACACACACACACACACACACACACACACACGAGCATGAATTGAGTTATCCCAAAGAGAGATATTATAGGAACTCAGGAGATAGTAATTGGTTGTAGCATGAAGTGGCTACAGAATGCTAAGAATCCCATTGCCCTAATTAAAAGGATTTTAAAATGAAAATCATATGATTCAATTGATCCTAATATTTAGTACGATTAAGATGTCTTAATTCAGTGAGCCCTAAGCCCTGTAATTTTGGATTTATAGGTCAGACAAATTAGACATATATTTAAGGGCATATATGTTAAGATTTACCAGGATTTTTTTTTTTTTACTAAGTCGAAATAAAATCACCATCTATTATTACCAATATCATTTCATAAAAAGAAACACCATATAAATTTGTGAAAAACTACTTATACTGTAATTATTTTATGCTGTCATCGAATGGTGAAAATATGTCAAAAACCATGATGATTCACAAACTGGCATAAAGAAGCCATTATTCTAGCCACAAATAATACCTGAAATTTATTGAGCATCTATTATATGTCAGAAGCTTTGGATATACTATCTTGAATCCTTATAATAACCCTACAATATAAATACCATGATCCCCACTTAAGAGATTAGGAATTTGAGTTTCTGGAAATTTAATTATCATGCCAGAATCACCAGCTATTCAGGGGCAATATAGAAGCACAGGTCCTTCTAACTGCAAAGTTTATGTTCTTTCTCTTGCATAAGTTGCCAACCAAAACTTTGATTCTGTTGAGAGTTACCCCCATACTATATCAGTGGTTTTATCATTTTCAAGTAGTTAGAATATTCTGCATTGTCCTGAATTTATGGTGAAAATTTCAAAAATGAAAGAAAATTTAGACATGCAACCTATGAAAAGACTCAAATCCTTTTCTGAAGCCATGACATAGTCAAGGGACTAATATTCTTTGTTCAGTGATCACCAGTCAGCTGCCCTGCTCCCAGCTGTCCTGCCTCTTGCCCAGTCGCTGAGCTGCTGTGGGACACAGACCAAGCCTGTAGGAAGAGAGGTGGGATGCGTGGAAATGCTGGAAGCACATGATAAGACCCAACTGAATCCATTCCCCTGTTGACACATTTGATTTTCCAATATTATTTTTGCTTTCAGAACGTTCATGTGGCATGGAAGGGGTCTTAAGAGCTGAGTCAAATTCATACTTTTTACAAAGGACAAACCTGAGACCCAAAGGGATTCAGTGACAGTACCAAAGTTCCCAGCCAGTCAGGGCAGAAACAGGACTAGGATTCCATTCAAGGATTATTTGTATAATCCCTTATTAGGAACACTGCTGGTGAACTTTTGGGTGCTATTAACAAAAGGAATCTTATAAAAGATAGGCTTCTCAGAGATTGAAAGGGAACAACTGTTTAAATTATGCCCATATCACAGTCTACAAACACCAGAAAGCTATTCTTAACCAAAAAAAAAAGGTCCCTTTCAAGTCTGAGGTTAAGTGTATAATATTCAGGCTAAAATACCTTTTTTTGCATTTGGCGTCATTGGAAGCCAACTTTTAAGATGACATGAGAGAGATCCAATATGGCAGAGGAGTAAGTGGAAGCTACACAATCTCTTCACAGGACCAATCTGGAATTACAACTCAGTTGTGGAGAAATCATCTGGAATAACCAACTGAACACTAGCTGGAGAAAAGCCTTATAACCACGGACAGAAAGAAAAAGCCGCTTTATCATAACATGACTGGTAGGAATTGCAGAGATGCAAGAGGGCTGGCTGGGCTCCCACGGGTGGCAGCTGAAGGGATGGAGAAACAGCTCAGCAGCCGAGGGATCCCCTGAGAAGAGCTGGGTCTAAACGCTCAGCTGGGCTTCCCAGCCTACAGCAACAGAGGGGAAAGTAAAATAGCATCCAGCTGTGAAAAGCAAAAAGGCATGTTTTTTTTTTTTTTGCTGGCCTGAGAAAAATGGCTGGAGACAAAGAGCTCTTAAACAGACCACGTACAAAAATACATTGACACACACCTAACCTGGGCTCCAGCAGAGGGAGGGCAAAAAGAACTAGAGATGCTTTAGGAGAATTTGGGGTGGTGGTTTTGAGGGGAGAACTGAGGGAGCAACCCACTGGGTCCCAGTGCTGACTCATTCCCCATACTGCAGACCACTCCTCTCCAAGGGTGTCAGCCTGAGGGAAAGTAGTAGCCCCGCCCACAGGAATTAATCTGCCCTGCCCTTGGTGTTTAAGCCTGAGGGCTGATCACAGATTGATAAATTAACAACTAAAAGAGGCAGACTAAGACAGTAGATCTCTTATAGTCTCCAACAGGCTGCTAAGGCCCAGATTGGGAAACAATCTGATGTCACCAGGGGCAAATCCAAGAAGTACAGCAAGTGCACATCTACAACAGTGTACAAGACATGGTGGGAGGAGTAACTCTTGGCTAGCTGGAGGAAAGGACCCACCAAAGAGTAACACAATAACAACCAAAACCCAAGTATAACCTGAGATCCCAAATAAACAGCATAAAGGACATCCAAAAGCATCAAGTTCAGGAGATCAAGGATACTATAACAATATAATGAATAAAATAAACTTAAAAAAAATCAATGCTGAAAAAGCATTTGATAAAGTTCAGCACTTATTTATGATAAAAATAGTCAGCAAGCTGAGAATAGAGGCAACATACCTCAACATAATAAAGGCCATATACAAGAAGCCTGCCACCAACTTCATACTCAATGGGCAAAAACTAAAAGCTTTCCCCCTAAGATCAGGAACAAGACAAGGATGTCCACTCTCTCCACTCCTATTCAACATAGTTTGGAAGTCCTAACACAGTGATCGGACAAGAAAAAGAAACAAAAAGCACCCAAACTGGAAAGGAAGAAGTAAAACTGTCATTATTTGTAGACGACATGATAGTGTACATAGAAAACCTTATAGACGCCACCAAAAAACTACTCGACATAATAAGTGATTTTGGCAAAATAGCAGGGTACAAAGTCAATATTCAGAAATCAAAGGTATTTCTGTACACCAACTATGAAATATTGGAGATAGAAACTAGGAAAAAAAAAAACCCCATTTACTATAGCAACAAGATTAATAAAGTACTTAGGAATAAAGTTAACAAAGGAGGCAAAAGACCTGTACTAGGAAAACTACAGAACACTGAAGAAAGAAATTAAGGAAGATACAAATAAATGAAAGCATATACCATGTTCATGGATGGGAAGAATTGACATCATTAAAATGTCCATACTACCCAAAGTAATTTAAAGATTCAATGCAATCCCTGTTAAAATACTACTCACATATTTCACAGACTTAGAAGAAATACTTCAGAATTTTTATATGGAACCAAAAACGACCCCGAGTAGCCTCAGCAATCTTGAGAAAGAAGAACACAGTAGGAGGAATCACAATACCTGATATCAAACTACACTACAAGGTCACAGTAATTAAAACAGTCTGGTACTGGCATAAGAACAGACATATAGATCAATGGAACAGAACAGAGAGCCCAGAAATAAGCCCAGGTCTCTCTGGCCAATTAATATTTGACAAAGGGGGAAGGAGCACAAAATGGAGTAAAAATAGCCTCTTCTACAAATGGTGTTGGGAGGACTGGACAGAGACATGCAAAAAAATGAAACTAGAGCACCAACTTACACCACACATCAGCATAAACTCAAGATGGATAAAAGACTTATATGTAAGCCGTGACACCATAAAAGTCCTAGAGGAAAACATAGCCAGTAAAATTTCAGATATCCTACGCAGCAACATTTTTGCCAATATATCACCCAGGGCAAAGGAAGTAAAGGAGAGAATAAACTTATGGGACTACAACAAACAAAAAGTTTCTGCACTGCTAAAGAAAACATCACCAAGATGAAAAGGGAACCAACCATATGGGAAAACATATTTGCCAATGACACCTCAGACAAGGATTTGATTTCCAAAATATATAAAGAATTTATATGACCTAACACCAAGAAGACAGACAATCCAATTAAAAAATGGGCAAAGGACCCGAACAAATGCTTCTCCAAGGAGGATACACAGAGGGCCCATAGGCTTATGGGAGAATGCTCAACACCACTAGCCATCAGAGAGATGCAAATAAAAACCACAATGAGATACCAATTTATACCAGTCAGAATGGCCATCATCAACAAATCAACAAACAACAAGTGCTGGAGAGGATGTGGTGAAAAGGAATGTCCACAGGTGTAGCCACTGTGGAAAACAGTATGGAATTTCCTCAAAAAACTAAAAATGGAACTGCCTTTTGATCCTTCAATTTGACTGCTGGGATTATACCTGAAGAATCCTGAAACACCAACTCAAAAGAACTTATGCACCCCTATGTTCATAGCAGCACTGTTTACAATAGCCAAACACTGGAAACAGCCTGAGTGCCCCTCAGTGGATGAGTAGAACAAAAAACTGTGGTACATTTACATAATAAAATTCTACACAGCAGAAAAAAAGAAGGAACTCTTGCCTTTTGTGACAACATGGATGGAACTGGAGAATACTATGCTTAGTGAAATAAGTCAGGCATGAAAGAAAAATACCATATGAACCTAATACACAGGAACCTAATGAACAAAACAAACAAACCAGCAAAATAGAACCAGAATCACAGAAACAAGGAACAGACTGACAGTGACCAGAGGAGAGGGGGGCGAGGGAAAAGGGGGCAAAGAAGGGGAAGGGTCTAATTAAGGAACTAATGTAAATGACCCATGGACATGGACAACGGGTTGGGGACTGATGGTGGGAAGGGTGTGGGGAGCAGGACAGGGGGCAGTAATGAGGGAGAGATGGGACAATTATAATAGAACAATTTAAAAAGTGGAAAAAAAAAAGAAAAAGGAAGAGGAGGAGGAAGATGAGAATGATGAAGAGGAAGAGGAATGGGAGGGGAAGAAGGAGAAGAGGATCACCCATAACTACAAGTGCAAAATTGTCAATTCCATAGTGTAAATACTTGTACCACAGCCAATTTCAAGCTACAGATGTGAAGTCATTGAGGGTAAAGATGGGAAGAAGTATGCACAATTGTCTCCAGTTCCTGCACACCACTAGCTGTACTATTTTATTCCCATTAACACTATAGGAGAGTTTCAGTTGTTCCACATCCTTGTCAACATCTGGTATTGTCACTCAGTAACTTCAATCATTTTGGAAGCTATTAGTGGTATCTCATTGGGGTTTTTAATTTGCATTTCTCTAATAAGAATGCAATTGTGCTTATTAGTCTTTCATATAACTGCTTTAATGAAGAATCTGTTGCATTCTTGCCCACTTTTTATTGGCGAGATTCATATAAAAAATAGTTATCTACCCTCAGTTATTGAAGATATTCCCTATTTTTTCGTGTAAAAGCTTTATTGTTTAACTTTATAAAAAATAAAGGTCAAAGTTTTCTTGCAAAAAAAATGATATAAGAAACATGAGAACTCTAATTAACATAATTTAGTTACTCATCTATGATTTAGACTTTTAGGATATCATTTAATTGAATCATTTAATAAGATCATCATTAAAAACACTAGTTGTAGAACTATTTAATGTGTGGAGGTTCTGGCTACCAAAGTTTGGATGGTAATTCAGTGGGTGCTCACAATGATATGATTTTCTATACACAGTCTAGTCTTTAAAAGGAAAGCACCTGCTACAATGCCTGGCACATAGGAGACATGATACATTTGGATTTCTCTCTTCCCTTTCCTTTAGGTGCACGAGTGGCTGTTTTTGATGTGGGTAGCAGCACTCATGCATGCATGTGTGTATGTGTGCATATCTGCTGACAGGGAATGGAGGAACTGGCTGCCACAGGAGCCGAGGCCCTAGAGGACCTGTGTTTTGGCCACCTTATCAAGAGTGGTGGTACAACGGTAACCAGAGTACCCACTACACACTTTGTTGTCCTAATCTGTTGCCTACAGAAATACACATCTCCCGACTCCCAGAAGAGCCCTGGTTCTAACTACAGCTAACTATAGAAGGAGCCTGGAAGCAATATCCTTTAACCATCCCTTTCCCATTTTGGGCAGTGTTTTGCTCTGCAGTGACAAACCTGTAAAACTCTTGTATGCCAGTGCTTCTCAATCTTGTTTTGCAGATAAATTCCCTGAGGATCTTGTTAAAAGGTAGGTTCTAATTCTTTAGGTCTGAGATAAGGTCTGAGTTTCCACACATCCATCAGACTCCTAGGTAAGACTGAATGCTGCTGGTTTGAAGACCACACTGAATACCAGGGATCTCCATATTGGGGACCAAGGCCACCTCCATTTACAGTAAGAGTGAGTTCTCACACTGGATTATATCCTTCTAGTGAGTTAGAGATGAAAATTGTTTATAATCAGAAAGCATGAGAGTGTGAATAAACACAAAAGCAAGAGAGATAGAAAGAGGAGAAAGGGGAGAAAAGGGAAGAAAAAGTGGGAGTTTTTAGATCTTCGATGTCCTCTGACTATTCAGTCTTTGTATAAAAAGACCCATTTTGCAGTTTTCTTCTGTCCAGAGAATTTTTCAAATTCTTATACTTTATTATTTGATTTTCACACCTAAATAAATTTGAGGATCTGTATCTAAGTACGTGCCATATAATGTACAATTGTGTAAATTTCTCTCCCCCCAACCCCAGTTAATAAGAACATCAATAACTACTTACCTATATTCTAGAACCCAGAATGAACATATCTGTGTGGGAAAGGTGAACTGCAATGTCACCCATTTCCATTTGGTTTCTAATAGTAATGAGCAGCTGGTGTAATAAAACTTACTTTTCATTCATTGTATCTGAACATAGCCTATGGATGATTTTAATTTGGTAAACTATGCAGCAAAGTGGAAAGAAACTGTGTGCATTTTGAGTCTAACATTCCTGGTTTTCTATTCTTATAACATTTTCAATTTGGGAAAATTACTGATGTTCTTTGATTCTCAGTTTCTGCATTTATAAAATGTGTAATTATATCCATCTTCTGTGTTCTAAATAGAACTAAATAACAGCCATTCTGACAGGTGTGAAGTGATATCTCCTTGTGATTTTAATTTGCTTTTCTCTGATGATTAGTGACATTGAGTTTCTTTTCCTATGTCTAGTAGCCCTCTGTATGTCCTCTTCAGAGAAGTGTCTATTCAGGTCATCTACTCACTTTTGATTGGATTATTTGTATTTTTGGTGTTGAGTTGTCCAAGTGCTTTATAAATTTTGGATATTAATCCCTTATCAGATATATCATTGGCAAATATCTTCTCCTATTCAGTATAGTTTGTCTTTTTGTTTTGTTGATGGAATATTACTTGGCCATAAAAAGGAAGGAAATCTTATCATCTGCGACAGCATGGTTGTACCTACAAATTATTATGATAAGTGAAATAAGTCAGACAGAGAAAAACAGATGCCCTATGATTTCACTTACATTTGGAACCTAAACAACAAAATATGCAAACAAAATAAAAACAGACTGATGGCACCAGACGGGAGGAGGGGTGAAAAAGATGAAGGGGTCAAGAAGTATAAATAGACAGTCATGAAATAGTCACAGGGACATAAAGTGCAGCAGAGAGAATACAGTAAAAAATATTGCAACAACTATGTTAGGTGCCACGTAGGTACTGGAAATAGTGAGGGCAACACTTTGTAAAGTAACCACTATGCTGTACACTTGAAACTAATACAAAATAATGTTGAATGTAAACTGTAATTGAAAATAAATAAATAAAATAAAAAGAACTAAATGATAACAAAAGAAAGCATAGTGTATAGAACAGAGAGAGACAAGAAATAGAAGTTAATATTGCATTTTTTATTTTGAAAAAGAATATTATCACTTCCTTTTCAAAGTCTGATAAATTATGGTGAATTAAAAATTGCAATAACAATGTTTTTATTTACTAATTAGTCATTTTAAGGTTATATTTTAAAAGAAACAGAATAAACCTTAAACACCATAATCCAAACCAAGACCCCTTTCAAGCTCTCAGACTCAACCTGTGGTTGGCTGACTACAGACCATTTCTGAACCCATCAAAACAGAATTTTAATTCTAGAAGATCTGAAGGAAATAGAAAGAAAGAAAAGTTAACATTAGCAATTTTGGCTTTTATAAAGTATCTTATAATTTAGAAATAAAGATATAGTTTTACTTTAAGAGTTAAGAGCATTTAAGACTTAAGCCCAACCCCAAGCTGAATATATAGGCACTGTAATTATTTAAATGTCAATTATGGTTAATTGGGTACAGGCAATCCTATGTCATTCCATTTAATTCCCACTCACATTATCTGAACATGATGGCTACTCACTTTTAACTTCACGGAGAATTTCTCTCTTACAGCAAAGATCGACTTTTAGACCATCTGGATATCATCAGAAATGAAGATCAGAAAGAATAATTTACTGACTGAACAGACTTTGAAACAGCCACTGTGGTGGATGACAAGAAGCCCATGTTTTTGTTTTTTAAAAAAACATTTTTGTCATTTGGCTCGCATGCATTTCACATTTTGAAATATTTTGGGACAAGTATTTAAACTGTGAGATTGAATTTCATCATTATGGAGAAAGAAGCGGTCCTAATAGAAGCCATTGCCAAGTCACCCAGACGGCTGACCCTTCTCCTAACATTGTTGTGAGTCTCAGAAGGAAGACTCCCATCAGAAAATGCAAAGAGGTCAGAAAATGCAAAGAGAATGAGGCAGCCCACACGTCAGGCTGCGAGGTAATCTTGCCTAAGAGGCTGGATTCGCTAAGGGTTGAGTTCCGCCTGGCTCTGCTTTCTTCCCCATGCTGCTTTGGGCAAATTCTGTCATCTCCCAGATCTTTCTCTTTTCTGTCACCAAATGTAAAGAGAAACTATTTTAGTTCTCGGATTACTTACCAGGCGGGGCTGGTTAAGAAGTAGGAGGATAGTATTGCCTTGGCCTGGTGGCTTTGTTGGTTGGAGCCTCATCCTGTACACCAAAAGGTTGAGGGTTTGCTCCCTGGTAAGGACACATACCTGAATTGTGGGTAGTTGTTGTTTTTTAATTATCCTCACCCAAGGACTTTTTTTCATTGCTTTTTAGAGAGAGAGGGAGAGAGAGAAACAATGATGCAAGAAAGAAGCATCAGTTGATTGCCTCGTGTACACGCCTGGACCAGGGACCAGACCTGCAACCTAGGTATGTGCCCTGACTGGGAATCGAACCGTAACCTTTTGGTGTACAGGGTGATGCTCCAACCGGCTGAGCCACATCAGCCAGAACTGCATTGTGCGTTGGATCTCCTGTCCAGGTGCAAACAGAAGGCAACCAGTCAATGTTTCTCTCTCATAGTGACATTTCTCTTTCTCTCTCCCCTTCCTCTCCTTCTAAAATAAATAAATATATCCTCAGGTGAGGATTAAAAAAAAAGTAGTTAGATATAATTAATGAATACTTGTTAACTATTCATATTAACTCAGGCACGAACTATTCCCACCTAACCTGCTGATAGCAGCGGAGAAGGAAGCAGCATTGAGACCAGGGCTGCCACGGATGTGCATAGACAGTAGAGCCCAAGCAGTTAGCAGCTGGAACCAAACAATCAAGTCTTGGGTCTTAAGTAAGGGAAGGCTGTTGTCTGATGGGGAACTGCTCCAGTAGGGTCACATGACATTACACACATTCTGTTATGGAAACCACTCCTTTTGGAGCAAGGTCAAAAGCAGATTGGGGCATGTCTGGGAAATATCAAGCTCTGAGTTTTCCAAGATTTTCCCTCCCTTCCTCCCCATATTTATGTTGTAGTCTGTGGCTGCCACAGAACCTCAGCTTCCTTGATGAGGGAAAAGAAGGAAACCTACACCCAACCATTACTAAAACAAACAAATGCATCTGTACCTAATTAGGGTTTTTCAGCGAGATCTTTCAAATGTGGACCCCACTCTCTGAGTCAATTCAAAGATGCTGTAGGAAATTTGATAGGTGAAAATGGGGCCACAATATGTGATTAAGGCAATCACATCCATTGTAGTATTTTTCTTTTTAATAAGCAGACCATATAAAAGGCACATAGGAAGGTTATGACTGTTGTTCTCAACCCTGCCTGACTTACTACACTTTTGCGCCTCATAAGCTCTGGGAAGGGGCCCTCACATTAATGTGGTTTCTGTCTGTTTGTTTGAACCTTCACAGATAAGAGTTACAGAATTGAGTGCTTGGCTCTGGAATCAAACACTAATTAACTGTGTGTAAACCCTGCCGCTCCACTGCTCCCATAAGATGCACAGGTTACTTAATCTCACTAAAATATGAATAGTAAAGTATCTGCATCAAAGGGTTATGGCAAAGATTAAGTAAATCATCTTAGGGTTGCCATATAATATGCATTAAGTAAAGTATCAACTCATTATTTATCATAATTATTTTTCTTTTTGTGACTAAAGTAGGTGCAGTTAAATTCTCCTAAACAACTGTCCGCATCCCTGTTCTAGGATAATTGGGTTGGTTCAAGATTTCACTGTGGGTCCTTGTTTAAGAAAATAAGCTCTGACACACTGTGTAACTAAAGTCCTGTAATAGTGAGCTAGTTTACAGGTTTCTAAACATTGTATGTGGTGCTTGATTTCACTACAATGACTAAAATTGCCAAGTCACAGAATATGCATATCTTATATTTTGATACATGTTATCAAACTGCCTTCCAAAAATTATATCAACAACAAACACATGAATTTTTTTTAACTGAGCACCTACTATCTACCAGGCAGAATGCTATAACTCATTTAATTCTCCATTAAATTGAGATTTTTATCTACATATACCATAAGGTGAAAATGAAGCTCAGGTGTATCATATAATGTGCCAAAATCATACAGGTAGTGAGTGATAGAAAAGGAGTTGAACCAGATCTGAATTTAGACCAACCAGATGCTTTCCAACTGCACTATGGGAAAACATAACCCAAGATAAAAATTAATTTGAGGTGTTGAAATATATTCATAAATCTGTCACTCAGATTTATGACATCTAATCCCTGCATCTGTTTACATGTTTTTAAAATGACGATGTTAAGCTTAAGTTGTGTCTAAGATTGCTTCCAACTCAGTAAGCCTGTGCTGAGGGTTCTATTGAGCCCTAGTCCTGATGGACAATGAGAGGCTTATATGAAAGTATTTTAAAATGGTGCCAATGTTAGTTGTTCTCCATGTTTACAAAGTCCCAGAGAAGAAGAAACAGACTCCAGGCAAAGCCAAAAAGTTTCAATGTTGAAAGTAGATCACCTAAGATTATAAAATGATCTCAGTGAATAAACCCCAGGTATATTAATGGTTCTCTGTCCTTAAATATTTCTAGTAAGGAAGTAAACCATTAGCAGTCTCATGTGGTTTGGATATAAATGAGCCTGAAGCACAAAGTTTAACCAAATGGTCTTTTAAGGTCTTCTTATCTTTGTGTTTCTATGACTCCTATCATGCTAGAGATTCAGGCTTATTTCAAGGTTAGAGCTGACAGAGTGGCCTTGTTGACAAAGGCATGCATAAATTGCAATTCTGTGTTCCCCAAAGTTATCATCCTACACATACACCTGTTGTCAGTTTCTAAACCTGTAATGGATAGGCACTAGAATGATAGATTTGAAACATTGGGTTCTTGTTAAAGACATAGTTCTCTAGGCCTCATCCACCAGAGATATTAATTCTCGGGTTTTTTATGGCAACAGGAACCTGCACTTATAGGTAAAACCCCAGGGGATCTCTAAATGAATGGTTCCTATGCTTCAGTCTGAAGAACTAACACTGCACTTGGATGATGTAACAGAAAAGAGAGACATCATCTCTGAGCCTGCAGATGGCCTTGTTGCAAAGACTCAATATATGAAGAAGAAACATTGGTAAGGAGTTAGAAAAGGTAGATTGGAAAAGGAGTTTTCCAGGGTATATTTTGCTGCTATATGTCATTACTGAGATATCAAAGGCCATGTACATTGCATTTTGTTGTTGTTCAATTTATATTGTGATAAAAGAATAAATCAGGACAAATGGTCAAAATGAGTATCAGCATAAAGCCTTTATAATCCCTTTTGAAGGGTTCGCTCCCTGTAGTTTCACAAACAACACTGACAATTTTCTTCACTGTTTTAAAATATCATTTCAACATTTCTGATGAGATAAAAACTCACCCTCTGTTTCCTCTGGACATATTAACAACCTAATCCTACGCAATGGAAATATATGACTCAAACAGTCAATAACATTTATTGAGCACTTAGCAATAGAGACATTTATATAAACAAAGTAAACAGAATCCCTACTCTTATAAAGCTGATAGACTAGAAAATAAAGTAGGCATTAAATGCAAAATTTTAAATATGCATGGCATTATAAGTACAAGTAGAGATGTTACGAAAGTATACAATGGAAGGACCTAATAATTTAATTCATGGCATCATGGGACATTTTCCTGAAGAAATATATTAGAGCAGAGACCAGAAAAATTAGTAGGAGTTTGCTAGAAAAAGATAGGGTACAGAAAAAAAAAAATCATCTGAAGGAAGGACACATGGCACTTAGTATAGAAAGAAGGCTGTAGCATGAAATCTCTAGAGCAGGGCAGCAAAGGAGAAAGGGTCATTTTTTAGGTTAAGATTGATGGACTTCACCCTAAATTCAATGTGAAACTATTCGAGGATTTGAAGCATAAGACAGAACTAATCTGGTTTGTTGAACTGATCACTTCTACCAGCAACATAGTGTTAGCATTATAAAAGGGCAAGAATAGATACTGGGAGATCAGGTATAAGTCTCCTGAAGTGATTTAGGTAGGAGACATTGGCAGACTGGACTATGATAGTGAAAATGGGACAGAGAGAAGTGGGTGGCTTCACAAGGTATTTAGGACGTAGATTGTTAGGAATTGTTGAATGGTTGGATCTGGGTAGAATGAGGATTCAAGAACACTGAAGCTCTAGCTTGAGCAACTGGGTACAACCATTTCTTCAGATGGGCAAAGGTAGACTAACAAGGACATGGTAATGATCCTAATAAATCAGCAATTTTCAACCGTTATGCCAAAGAATTTTTAAAACATGCAATACCTGACTATTTAGTCAGGGGCACTGACCTCTTTTCCCTTAGATTGTCAAATTAAAAAAAAAAAAATGACAACAGTTGACATAATAATAGCTGCCTAGTATAAATGAATCAAAATTATACCTATTTTGGGGGGTCAGATGGGCAAAAAAAAAAATTTTTTTTTATGTGCTGCAGAATTTTAGTAAGGAGTTCATGTGTGCCATGAGATGAAAGAGGTTGAAAATTGCTGTGATAAATGACTCTCTGTGAATATTCAGGAATTTGTGACATATATTTAATTGACAGCTAGCCACGTAAGAGTCAGGCAAGGAAAAAAAATCTGTCCCTCCCATTTAATTCACTCCAACTGTTATTTCTAAACTATCATTTAGCAGGAAGCTCCTTGATCAAGGATCTCACAAATGCAAAGTCCCATAGTAATTTTGGGCCCAAACTTCCACTTTCACAGAATTCTGAGCTTAAAACCAGATGACATTTGATCTGCTTTTTTATTATATCTATGATATAATAAAGATTGAATCAATTGACCACTGTATATTCTTCATTAATAGATCTCAAAAAGAAATATAGAAATTCTTCATGTTGAAGGTCCCTTTGAACATAGATATTTCTATACTCACTATACAGTTATTTATTACATTTTTCAAGAAATTATTCTTAATAATCCAAAATTATAATCTCGGCCAGTCAGACTACCATTTGGTAGGATTTAGAGTCATATTGGGTCAAAAAAATATCAACACCTAATAAGACGTGCCATTCACTGAATTCCTACTTAAAGCTACATATTTAACTTAATCATCTTTCAACAATCCGTGATACCAACTGAGAGTTAAGAAAGATGGCGTTGGGTGAGGCTGAGCTGGCCAAGGTACACAGTAAGTGGTAGAGCTACGACTCACACTCAGGCCTAGCTGAGCTCTTTGCACTTCTCTAAAATGCCTCTTGTGAACTCAACCAAAAAATAGAGGCAAGTTATATTTCTGAGTTTACAGAAATTTTAAATTATTCCCACCCCCACAATTGGGAAACAGGTTCTTAAGACTCTCAGTCCTTTTACAAATAGCACTTAGCAACTCCTTAGTTCACATCATTTGTGTATCTCAATACCTTCATGGTAAAGCATGTAAGAAGTTATCCTTGATTTACTGCAACCTAATTAAAAAAGAGTGTAGATAGCAACTTATCTTTAAAATAATACTTCAACTGCCCAACCTGGAAACAACCCAACTGTTCATCGACAGTAAAATAGATACAGATATTGTACTGTTTTAAACAATTGAAGGTTCTACAGTAATGAGAAGAAATGTACTTTAACTGCAAACAACATGGATGAACCTCACAGACATAATGCTTAGTGAAAGAAGACAGACAGAAATGAATAACTACAGTATGAGTCAATGCATCTAAAGTACAAAAACAGGCAACCCTAACTTAAGGCTGATAGAACTAAGGCTATGGGTCGCCTTTGAAGGGCAGTGGCAGGAAGCAGGCACAGAGGGTGTGGGGGTGTGGACACTGTTAATGATTTGTGCAGGTACACAGGCGTATTCACTTAGCGAAAATCCATAGAGTCTTATGTTTATGACTTTTGTACTTTTCTGTATCTATGTGTTATTGTACTTCAGTATAGTTTTTAAAAAGTTCATGGAAAGATAAAAGGTTCAGGTGAGACTTTAGATATTTAGAGTACTCTAATCAATAAACATACCAGAGAGTTCCCTGTAATTTAAGCTCTGATTTAAAGTTTAAAACAGATATATAATGAAAAGGATTCAGAAAAGCTCATCTTTAAAAATAACATAAAATGCTAATAACAATAAGCAGCTGAAAATACTTTTCACAAAAGATTATAAATGCATTTCAAAGAAGTCTAACTAAAAGATAAGACCAAAGAGAGATTTCAACTGTATGGAAGCTTGGATGATTCCCCTGGTAATCATGGATAAAGCACCACATTCTTCAGTTTCCTTATCACCACATCTAAGAGCAGGGTAATTCCTACCTTCCTCACAAGGGTGTTGTGCCACTTAATTAATGTTTGTAAAGTACTTTCTGTTCCCTGGGTGAAAGGGATCAAGAAAGAGCAAAGCATAATTATGTTTTAATTGCAGGGCTGATTTAGAAGAAGAAAAAAAAATGTCTATGAATTGTGATTTAATCAGATGACTGCATTAGAATCATAGTCATGACTTATGTCTCCTGGCTTCTGCTATACTTAAGAAAATAGCCTTTTTTAATTTAAATCTTTCTGGCTTAGTGTTTCTATCTGTAAAATGGGATAACATGCTTTCCATTACCTGTAAGTATTTCTTTATACTTTGCAAAGCCCTTCACATACCCTGAAATGAAAAGGTGGGACACATTCCTATGAAAAGAAGAAATGCAACCTCCTGCTGCTGAGATGAATGGAACTGCTTTTCTCTGGGGAAAACCAGAGTACCAGATGTCACCTCCGCCGTGCACCACCCCCCACCCCCCACCCCCCCACCCCCTGCCCCCTCACCCCACCACACACAGAGGGAGAGTCTGAGACTAGCCGGTCTGCTGGTAGCCAGGATGCTAGGCAAAGACTTTGGGGAGTTTGTTGGTATCTGGGTAGTGAGATTCCAGTCCCTCGAAGGGTTAGTTGATTCTACTGTGTTTTTGTTGAGGCCATCCTTATTCCTGCTCTTAATCCACAGGGTTTATATTTACGCAAAAACATTTGTCAGAAATCCATTGATACACACAACTCAAACTATGATCTTTCAGATATTATGAGATGACCAAACAAACTGAGCTGTGTGATCTTACTTTCTGAGCCAAGAGACTGGGTCTGTCATGGATCTTAACTTGGGAAAATAAAATAATTATGTCATTGTAGATTACATATTTTAGTAGAAAGGATCTCTGTAAGAAGAAATTCTAACTACTGTATGTTTTTCATTTCTCCTTTTAATAGGCTAAGTAAAACAGAGAGAGACACAAAAAAAGGTTTTTGAGCCCTGGCTGGTATAGCTTGATGGATTGAGTGTTGGCCTGTGAACCAAAGGGTTGTCTGTTTGATTCCCAGTCAGGGCACATGCCTGGGTTGTGGGCCAGGTCCCTAGTTGAGGGCATGCAAGAAGCCATTACACATTGATGTTTCTCTCCTTCTCTTTCTCCCTCCCTTCCCTTATCTCTAAAAATAAATAAATAAAATCTTTTTAAAAAGGGGGGGGGGGTGTTTGATTCCTTGATGAAAATAAAAGAACCTCAAATTATACCTGAACAATAAAGCACTTCTCTAGCATCTATTTTCCTCAAATACATGGAACTTTAGTTATCTGTATCTTCTGTTTAATTAATACGTAGAAATATTCCTCATCACCCTTCCTTGATTAAAGAAAATAAATGTCCAGTCAGAGCACACTGCTCTCAGCTGCCAATCACATTTTTGGACAACATACTTCTAGTTCCGTATGAACATTTTCAATAATTAACCTTCCTTTTTCTACAAAGTCAAATAATGTGGAGGTATTTTAAAAATAAAAAGCAGTATAAATCTTGATGCTAGTAAACGTGACTTTTCAGTAGCTAAAATGCCCCTAAAAGATTAAAGTGTCTGTTTCAATAACTGCATCACCAAAACCTTTCAGGAAACAATACTGATGCATTCCCTTAGGAAAATATAAACTAGTCAAGTGCACTGAGTTAGTGATTGATCCTGAGAGCTTTCTGAAATCATACTTGGTTATTAGATGATCCAATTTTAATTGTTTAGCAAGCTATTCATTACCAGTATACAAACATACCTGCGGAATGTCTGTGTAGATATTATGGAATGTTAAGAGATATATTCATATTGTGTCATGTTCAACAAATATATACAGCATGCTGACAGTCATTTTGAGGATAGATGAGAAAGATAGAAATAAAGGGCCAAACAAAAGCTTCCGGTCTTCTATGCTGTTACACAATGGGAATGGTTTTTAATGCTTTGGGTCAGCCCTAAAAAGCTCTATGGGCTCAGTCTGCCAAAGGGCAACTCCTCCTGAACAAACAGGCCCATCTCCTCAAAGTTCATGTCCAAGCACATAATGTCTGATATGTGCCCTGTCGACCTGACCAGTCATACCAATATTTATTGGCCATTCTTTTCTAAAGTTCAATTTAAGGTAGACTGACTCAAACTCCTTCTGTAGAACCAGAAAATTAAAAGAGATCCTAGAGGCATAAGTTGTAGCTCTTAGTACTTTGTACCCAACGCTTCCAACTTTCTGACATGGAGGAATTATACAAAGTATAATTGACCTTTGTAGTTAGGCAGTGCCATGTGATTTACTTTGGCCAATGAAATGCGAGCAGAAATAACGTGTTATTTCCAAGTGGAAATTGGAAGAGCCAGTGAACAATTTCTGTAGCTCTTTTTCCCTTCTAGCATAGCTGTTGGCAATGTTCCAGGTGGTTTCTGCTTTGTCGGTGAAGTGCTGAAGTGATAATGGCATGAAGCAGAGCCTCCACTGCACACACATTGGACATGTGTCGCGTGAGAAAGAAATGAAACCCACTGCCTTAAGACACTGAGATTTGCGGGGGGTTGTTTCCATAGCATACTCAAGACTCTCTGGCTCAGCTTTTTACCGGAATAAAGATGTCCTGAGGACTTAGGAGAGGATGAGAGAGGAATGCGTGTAGTATTCCTACAATTTCAGTATCCCGTGAGTCTCACGCAGCCTGGCCCTGGGCTCTAACACCTGTTTCCTTTGGGTTCAGTTATCACTCAAGAGATTCTCAGCTCTCTTTCCCCAAAGTCATGGGGGTCACTACTTCAAATGAGGCAGACAGGTGGCCTAAATGAATAAACAGGACAATGTGTTCATATCAAACGCTTAACTCTTCACCTCTCCCACAAGGGAACTCTTTTCTTGAAACACAAAGTGCTTCTGGACTGGCCTTCTATTCACAGGAGCAGACAGGTGTGTTGATGATTTGCAACCATGACTTTATGCCAATACTGAGGAAAACAACAGGGACCTGTGGCAACCACTACCCCTCTCCCACACAGCAGTAGCTGGTGTCCATACTGAAATGCATACCAAATATTTTCAGATATTTTTAGAAGCCAGGATTTTAGATTTTTATTCTAAATCTCCCAATTTTCTTACAATACTATCTTGGCCAAAGAAAACATGGGTGGCCTGTGTTTGTCACACAGGCCCATTGTATGAATTCCACAGGCATCTGAGGTTATCCTTGTTTTGTGCTTTTGTGGGGACAATGGCTGTTGTCCACTTTCAAGAAGCCTCAGATTGGCCCTAGCTGGTGTGGATCAGTGGATTGAGTGCAGGCCTGTGAACCAAAGGGTCCCCAGTTCAATTCCCAATCAGGGCACATGCCTGGGTTGCAGGCCAGATCCCCAGTTGGGGGTGTGTGAGAAACAACCACACATTGATGCTTCTCTCCCTCTCTTTCTCCTTTCTGTCCCTTCTCTCTAAAATAATAAGTAAATAAAGAAACCTCAGATGGTGCAGCCCAAACCCAGTCCAGGCACCCAGCTTAATTTGGGAGAAAATATTCAATTCTGCTACCTCTCTTATTAGAAAAACATCTCTTTATCTTGCTAGCAAAAATGAGGCTAACCCAAGCCAAATCCAAGTCAGTACACTGATTCGACCTCTATATTGGTCTCACTGGCACACTAGCTCTTAACCTCACTCCATTTTGGTGGAGCTGATGCTTTAAAAACCTCAGCACACAACAGGACTTTCTCCAGGATCTGCATGTGTGCTCCTCTATCCTGGAGCAGAATGGCTTATAATTCTGGGCAAAAGAGTTTAATTTAGGAAAGAAATTAATAGGAAACCTGATTATGGCCACAAGTCAAGTTGCTTTCCCCAATCTAGCTTAACTAGTAATGAAACTAACATATCCATGTTATTACATATCTTTGTAAACAGGTTTTTTAGTAGGTGGAAAAGAACAATAAAAGTTTATTCAACTATCTTTCTACTGACAATAGATGAGTCATTTAGTATTTATCCATAAGCCTCTTTAAAATTTGGTTACAAAAAAGAATTCTGTATAGTATCTCTTGAGTAGGTAGGTTTGATGTTTTTATTTTTAATGGGAGATTTTATTTCCCAAAGATGGTCACAGTTATGACTCCCATCCCACATTTTCTTAATGAGAGAGAAGCACTACTCATCAAGTGGTAGTCTCCTTGAATTTAGGCAGGCCTGTGACACATTGACCAATAAAAAGAATACAGCGGATATGATGCTATGTGGCAGCTGAGGCCGGGTAATAAAAGGCAACGTAGCTTCTGCCCCGTTCATTGCCAGCAGGTAAGAAGTCTGAGTACCCTGAAGCTGTGAGGCTCAAACCACATAAAGAACCCACAAATGGCTGCTTTAGGTGGCATTGTCCAGTCAACCATGCCCATGGGCAAGGTATGTTAGTGAAACAGTCCCAGCCATCAAGTTGATCCAAGCTTTCTAATCTCTTGAGTCAGTGTTCTGTACACTGGGGCAAATACAAGCCATTTCTGCTGTGTTTGTTCAATTTTCTGACCCACAGAGGCCATCAATAATAATATGGTGACTGTTTTGAGAAACTACATTTTAGAGTCACTTATTATACAACATTAGTAACCAGAATAACACCTATTTTTTTAAAGATTTTTTTAAAAGATTTTATTTATTGTTAGAGAGAGGGGAAAGGAGGGAGAAAGAGAGAGAGGGAAGCATTGGTGTGTGAGAGAAATATGGATCAGTTGCTTCTCATACACCCCTAACTGGGGACCTGGCCTACAACCCAGTCATGTGCCCTGGCCAGGAATCAAACCAGTGACCTTTCAGTTTGTGGGATGATACCCAAACCACTGAGCCACACCAGTCAGGACAACACCTATTTTTTGCATGTAGTATCTCATTTTCATTTCCATAAACATTTATCGAGTCTCTAGTACTCATTAGGGAGTGGGCTAGCATCCTAAGGTTCTTAGGTGAATCAGACACAATCCCTTCCCTTAACATGCTCACAGTAGAAGGAGAGACATGATCAAAGTTGCCCTTTAGAAAGATGACTCTGACAGCATTGGTGTGAGGGACACTGGAGGTCTCTGTCTGGAGGAGGCCAACTGGGAAAAGGGTGATGGTAAAAACGTGGAAGCCATGGCTTAATGCACACATAGACTGATTTCTCTCTTCTCCACAGCCACAGTGCCACATTGTTGCTCATAAGTGGAAATAATATTAGTGTACCTCCTAAAATGTAAACATGTCTCATCAACAGTTATCATCTGAATTAAATTCAAAAATAAAAACAAAGCACATATCCTGCAAATTGGTCATTGTTATGGACTGACTTGAGTTCCCCCAAAATTCAGATTTTGAAGTCCTGACCCCCGGTGATTTAGAATATGACCCTATTTGGAGGTCAAGTTTTTAAAGAGTTGATTAAAATAAAATGAGGTCATTAGGGTGGACCCTAATCCCATATGTCTAGTGTCCTTATAAAAGGAGGAGAAAGTTGGACACAGATATGTGAGCACACAAAGAAAAGACCATGTGAAGACAGAGGGAGAAGACAGACAGCTACAATCCAAGGAGAGAGGACTCAGAATGAAACCAACACCACTGGTGTCCATGGCTAAACACACATGAAGAAATAGCAGAACTGGTGGAAGTGGTGGTGGTAGTACTAGCCGTAGAGGCAGTGGTGCCGGGGAGGCTGAGGGAAGACTGGTCCACACTCTTTCCTTCTGCTACTATCTTTCTGACAAAGAGGCCAAGCTAATTTTCACTTAGTACAGCTGGCCTCCTTATCTTTAACATATCCCAATCTTCTCCGCTACATTATTTAATTTATAATCTTATATGATCACTTTCCACCTGAACCCCTGACATAAACATTGCTTGAACTTTAGCCCTGATATGATTAACCAAGAATGCTTGAAAAAGAAACATTTTCATGGCATTTGAAAAAACTGCCTCCAGTTGAATGTGAGCTTTCTCTCCTCTGAATCTCATAACTGGAACTTTCTCACTTGCTGATTGCACTTATTAAATTCAGCCTCACACTATAGTCATGTAAGTGATTTCTTAAAACCTTCTATGAAGCTGCAAGTTCTAACTGCAGAAGCTGCATTCTCTTCAGCTTTGTATGTCCTGCAATACATTAAACATAATATGCACTCAAATCTTTGAAGAATACACTGAAATTATACTGTTTTGATTTCCTGCCTCAACAGGGTAAAAAGAGTTCTGATTGGTCTCAGTTTTCAATGGAGTCCATGTCTCTGGAATATGTGTACAGGCTGCTTGTCTGTGGGGTCATTAATATGGCAGAAATTAAAATAACCATGTTTACTATGGAACCTAAAAAATGCATTAGGGAGCTAGAATTCTTTTCTTTTTTCCTTCTCTTTTTAAAGATTTTATTTATTTATTTTTAGAGAGAGGGGAAGGAGGGAGAAAGAGAGGGAAAGATACATTGACTGGTTGCCTCTTGCACACCCCCAACTGGGGGCGCAGCCTGCAACCCAGTCATGTGCCCTGACTGGGAATCAAACCATCGAACTTCCAGTTCATAGGCCAGTGCTCAATCCATGAGCCACACCAGCCAGGGCAGGAGCTAGAATCCTTGAAGGTAGCTATCCTTTTAATAAACTTTGGTCTAGGAACTGGTTTAGCTCAGTGGATTGAGCGTCGGCCTGCGAGCTAAGTGTCGCTGGTTCGATCTTCCAGTCAGGGTACATCAGAGAAGGAAAACTCTGACTCCAAAAAACCTCCGCTGCCTTGCGGCATACCTCTTCAGGGGAAAGGCTAAGGGAGTAAACCCCGACAGAAAATCCGGAGCCGGAGTCCCTAAGGCGGTTTGACGTTGTAGTCAACACCGGCAACTCCTGCGGCGCACCTGAACCCAAGCTGTATCGACTCCGTCTTTCCCTTGGACCCTTCAGCTGCGAAGAGAGGGGGGGTCTGCTACATGGGCAACAGCAGACCCTCCATATTACCCTGCCCAGGCTCTGTAGCTTCAGCGTCATCGCATGATGTCGATTCAACATGGGAGGAGACAGATACCATGTCACTCCCGAGTCGGACTGCACAGCCATTCTCGGCGGTGCAGATAGACTCTTAAGAAGCTACACCATCGTCTCTCGAGACGGACGGCTGCCGACGACGACGGTCTAGGAACAAGGAGCTACCCATTTCCTCAACTCCTAAGCTCCTGTGGAATTTAAGGGGTGGGGACTGAGTGAGGCACAGGGAGGGAGGGAGACTTGGGACAGCTGTGCATATCCTCCCAGACACATTCAGGGAAACGTGGGCCTTGTGAGAAGGCACACCCCACCTGCCCCTGTGATTTTGGCAGCCTGTAAGAGGTTAACAGAAATTGCAATTTTACAGGTTGCATTCCCAAGGACTTCCTTGCAGATTGTTTTCTTGTGACTGTAAGTGAAAAGTTCTGTTGAACTCAGACATTTCTTACGTGCTTGCCTGCAATGCAGAAAGCACTATGAGAACATAAAGATAAGTAAGACATGAGCAGACCTGATTACCCAGGCGTTAACAGTTTAGTCAGGGAGACAGACACAGATCCAAAGCATAAAGTACAAGGTGGGCTGTGGTGAGGGTTATAATGGTGAAATGATATTGCAAAGAGAGAAATTAACTTTTATGGAGGCAGGGAACTCTGGACAAAGCAGCTTCACAGAGTGGATGGGATTTGAGCAGGAAAACAGTGATAAAGACATGAATACTGGGTGCGTTAGAGCTGGGAATGACCTCAGACAACCTTCTCTTTTATCAGATAACTAGGGTGAGATCCAGAGCAGAACCATGACCTCAGGCAACCTACTTATTTGTCCTCTTCCTCTACTCCCCCCCCCCCCCCACACTTTAGGACCATTTATGTGCAACTTCAAATTCGCAGGAAGAGTAGAATATCTTCTTCTTAGGCATTTGTGACAAACATCAGAGGCAGCAATTAGTAGTCTGGCGGCACAACAGCCTAAGGCCAGGGCAGTCCCTGCTGGAAGCCATTGCCTTTAGTAGTTATTATGGGACCAGATTTAGCTGCTAGCAAAATCATACCTGGGTCCTATAACTGAGGGCTACAGAACCTTGGCAATGGAACAAAAGCTTGCCTGGAGTTGGGAATAGATCAGAGTGAGCTTTAAACTCTAGGTAGAGAATCTTGTGGAAGAGTCCAACTCTGGTTCAAAAGAACAGGTCTCAAAAACAACCAAAAGAAATGATGATTTGCCCTAGAATTACAGGCTGCCAAAATCACAGGGGCAGGTGGGGTTTGCCTTCTCACAAGGCACACGTTTCCCTGAATGTGTCTGGGAGGATACGCACAGCTGTCCCAAGTCTCCTTCCCTCCCTGTGCCCCACTCAGTCCCCACCCCTTAAGTTCCACAGGAGTCAAGAACAGCATGCAGTCCGAGACAACACAGCCACCATGATTGGGCTGATGCCAACCCAGACAGCAAACTTCCCAGGGCAAGTCAGAGAAGTAGTGACTGCCCCCCAAAAGGCCCTGTGACATTTTAATTTAAATAGATGATTCAGTTCCCTTCACTCTCATCACTTAACAGGGAGTATGTAACTGAATAAACAACAAACCTTTATTTACTTATTTTAGATTCACAGGAGCAGCTGTGTCTTTGTTCTTTCTAAAGGAAACAGACTTTATTAGGATCTATTTTGTTTCTACCTAGTTCTCTATCCTCTATATTCTTCGAACCCTGGATGCCAACTTCCCTCCCCATTGCCACCATGGAAATATATTGTGCTCACATTAATTTACTGAAAAAAAAAAGTCATTTTTCCATTAAAACAAACAAAATACTGGCTCCACATAGCAGATGTAGTAAAACGGTCTGATAAAACTCTGAGGCATCATCTCTTCCGAAAAAATGTTAATGCTTATTTTCCATACATGAAACACCCAAGTTAAAAGTAACACCCAAGTAACATTACACAAATAATCCATTCAAGTTAATTTATTTTCCAGTGGTGGCAAAAAGTCTGTTTTTGAATAGCAAGCAAAGCATCTTTTACTAATATCATCAATTTAATACAGTTTACTGAGCACTCCGAGGCTATAGAAGATATCATTTTTTTCCTAACAAAAGTTAAACAAAATATGATAGTGGAACATTAGAGCTGGAAGAAAGGGCATAGATTATAAGCGGCCTCTAGCCCAACCACTTATTTTACAGCTGAGGTAAGTGAGGTAAAGAGAAACCAAAGGAACTCTCCAAAGTCAAACAACCAGGACAAAGCCTCATAGCAGGTTGGGAAAATTCCAGTCTAGAAATCCTCAGTTCCGGTCTCTTTTCACTACATCCTGTATATATTTCAGGGAAAGCTTATTTGCTGAAAGAAATTAACATTGAGAAGTCTCCGTAACATACGACAGTAACTCACTAAGGAACACTTGTCCCAGCGTTGTCCAAACCCCAGAACGAATGGCATCCTACTGGGAGTGTTACTTAGCTTTCTATCAAGGTTACCATAGAGACAAAGAGGCAGACTCAGTCAATATGGAGGAAAAATTTTTTTTGCACGAGAACTAGCACAGGGCATATAGGAGGTTTTCAGGAAATGTTTGTCAACTTGCTGTAAAAAACCAGAATACATTTTTAGGATGCAAGGTTGATAATTTCCAGAGTGGAAATTCCATATAGATCACCTAGGAAAGTTAGGAGGAGGCAGAA
Organism: Furipterus horrens; assembly: GCF_987537825.1. NCBI lineage: Eukaryota > Metazoa > Chordata > Mammalia > Chiroptera > Furipteridae > Furipterus > Furipterus horrens. The sequence goes on along the minus strand of NW_028327172.1, from coordinate 164,106,368 downwards.
AGCATTCACTGGATGGGGGAGGAGGAGTATGTGGAGGACAAGGACAAAGGAAGAGCTCTCAGCTTCTCTTCTACCTCAGACACTGGAAGGTCACTGGTTGCACTCTTTTTTTTTTTTCATTTCAGATTAAAGAGTCTGCAACTAGATGCCACTAATTACTACTATTGGCTCAAGGTCTCAAACTCAAAATGACTTGGAACAGAAGGACTAAAAACTACTATTAACATTTTGCTTTGTTGCCTCACTCATTCTGAGACTCGGGTAAATTAAAACACCACTTAACAATTCTGATTCTTCTATGTTCATGAAAGATGCCTCACGTAGTTCCCTCTCCATTATCCCCCCAAAGTTGCAAAATCTGATTATACTGTATAATATTTCCCTTATAGAATACTCCTTATTATTGAGATAAAGAAAACTCCAGAACATGAGACTAGAGAGTATGGCAAAAGTAGGTTTACAGTTGTCTGTATGGAAAATAATACATTAATAAATAATACAAGAATAAACTGTGTTTTGTGTATGCAAACTGTAAACCTACTTTTACCCAACCCTGTATAATTATTCCATGAGCTACTAATGATATTGAAATCTGCTTAGGACACCCTTGTATTCAAAGACCTTTGTTCTCAATGACTTGTTTAAATACCCACATTGCTAAAATAGCAGTAATTTGTTTTAGAGGTGCATTCAGAAGCTGTGCTAGTCAGGGAAGCTAGAGAAATACAAATTATTTATATCCGTTTTCCTGAAAGGAGATTGAAAACTTTACAAACCTTCACAAATGAAAATTCTGTTATTAAAGAACCTTAGTCTCTTCCTGTCCCATGTTGTAGCTTGAAGAAACACTTTCCCCAAACAAAGCAGAAAACTGGATCAAGCAGTTTAGTGTTGCTGTTTTTGCAGCAAAGAAACCCACTCATCAACACTGGAAAAATTTTGATAAAAACTGCTCTTTTCTATCTCTTATTGAACGACTTCCTCATTGAATTAAGTTGGTGATTATAAACAAGCCAGAAAACTCTTGCTTTGTAACTCTTCCCCCACCCCTGTGTTCCTCTGGTGCTGGAAATGCTTTCAGAGAATTGTCTGACTGCCTGCGAATTCAAGGAGCCAGTTTTGGGTGAACTGAACTGCCATTCTGCTTGTTTCCAGTCTCCACACTGATTCACAGTTCTCCTTCCTTTGTCATCAGGCACACCCATTGCATTACTAAGACCTCCATGTTTTTCTTTGGATATATTCTTGATGGGTCTTCTCCTCCCCATTCTATACCACCTTCCCATACAAATTAAGACTAGAGTATCATCCATTGACTATTACAATATTATTTGGACAACCTCTTTAAATCAGCTTCTCTCCATCTGAAATCAACCTGTGTACCTATGCTAGGCATCACTTTCATACATCATATTACTCCTGCTCAAAATTTTTCAAAAAATAATCAAAGACACTGAATTTACTTCCAAAGGCTCCACCCTACTTCTGAAGTCATATTCCCTGCAAATCACTTTGTAAAATCCTCTAGCCCAGACAAGCAAATCTGCTCGCTTAGTCATGAACTATGATGTTCATTTCTGTCTATGTCCTGACTCATGGAGTTCTGTTGGCAAGATATTTATTTAATATCTCTGACCCTCAGTTACTTTAGCTGTAAAAATGGGGATTTTGTGTGGCTTTGTTTTGGTAAAGCTCAAATAAGAATAAGTTATTTACACGTTCTTCCTAAATTGTTAAATTCTAGAAAAGTTCAGGTATTATTAATCTTGTTCTGCACTCAGATTTGTACTCCAACATTTGGCACCTAAAACTCACCCAAATAGTTTCACAGTTGGTGCTCATGGAACTCTATACAACTTGACGGTGATCTATTTGAAAGCAGAACTTTGCTTAGTTACTAATCACCTTCTTTTTTTTTTTTTTTTTTTTTTTCCTAAACAGAAGATCTGGCACAGTGAGATTTGAGCAGGCTTCTTGGTCCTTTTCAAAGCCCAGCACAAAGTAAATAACAATCCACATTTGCTGATTGCTTTACTTGGGCATTAAAAATGGGTAAGAGAGAGCAACAAAATCTCATCCCATCAGACCAATTTTCCTCCTAAGGAACAACAATAAAATATGTGCTGATTGGGGAGAAAATATCTGGGAAGGGCTAGAAATAATTTGAGAAGCATTTGTCACAAATAGCAATTTCTTAGTCTTGGGCACTTTAAAATGACAATATCTAAGTGGTGCTTTGATTTCCAAACCTTGCATTTAGCATTTTATAAGCTCAGGAAAAACTTACAGCTATAGGGAAGCAAGCAAATACCCTAAAAGACAGGGACTCTCAGTGAGTCCAAATGAGTATTTAGTGTCCTGATTTAAAGGTAGTCAAGACTCACAAGGTTTTTGTTGTCCTTCCCTCCTTTCCCATCGCATGCCTGTACCTAGAGGAATATGTGGGTGACTTTTTTATTTTAACTGCAAAAAAAAGCAAGTCCCTGGTTACACTGTCTAACAATCCTTTGGTCTTAAAACTATGATTTATGGAGAGCAAATTTTAGTGAGCAAATCCTTCCCAGACTATCCAATTTACCCCTAGTCAAACATTTTCTTTCTTTTTCTTCCTCCCTGGGGTCCCCATCTCTCTTCCAAGAAGTCATTCCTCCTACACAGAGATGACACAGCCCGTATTACTCACAACTAGCCATTTTTGAAGCACAACTGTACACCTTGTAAATGGGAATAATGCTCAGGGCTGCCAGGAATTATGGGGCTATCAGGACATTTAAAGAATATATAACAGACTTTTAACCAAGATAAACAATCTTAGTCAGTCCAAAGGTTTTCCGAAGCTGTGAGGACACATTCTGTAAAAATTCTATAACAGCCTATCACCTAGCAAATTAGCAGAGATTTATTTTTTAATTGTCAACATTCGCTCTTGGAAATGATGTGACAAAAATGCCACTTTCATACATTACAGGAAAAGTGTAAATTTGAACAACACTTGGAAAAAATTGTACAAAATGTACCAAGAACCTCAAAATGTTCTTATCCTTCGATTCAGTAATTTTGTATCTAAAACGGGCTTAAAGATATAAAACAATACAGAAAATGTTTAATGCCTCAAATATTTATTAATTATATTTATTATAATGGTGAAAAAAGGAAAAAACTGAAATGTTCAACATCATGGTGTTGAGTGTGTAAATTATGATAGTATAATGAAATGAAAATTGCAACCACAACCCTTAACATGGAAGAAAAGGTGAAGAGTTAGTTAGAAAACAAATTTACTGTCACAGCTGATGAAACACACAACAGAAATCCCAGAGGAAGTTCAATTGCTTTATTTGTTTGTTTGTTTCTGAATCGAATTATGTAAAGATCTGATGGGATAAGATTTGTCCCATTTCCCTTGTCTTTTCTCAAGCTCTATTATAACGTAGATAGTAAATACAGTTTGCTCATTGAAAATGAATATGGAGAAAATCAGAATCTCACCAGAGAAACTCTATTGTTACAGGAAACAAAAATAATAACATAATGATGAGTGATCAAGAGTACATTGAGCGTTAGGAATTCAAGATGAGCCCCCATAATCTATTCATTCATTCCCAGCTCAGTCCGTACAGCAACGTCGCTCTAGACCTTATGGCACCACACTGAGAAATATTTCCTCTACAAAAACACTGTGAAGGATAACCTTCTGCTAACATATTTTTTATCTATTATATTAAAGGATTGCCCATCTTGTCCCAGTGCTTTTTAGTGTGTCCAGGGTTCCCGGACTCTAGGAATACAGATATCAGGTGTGTGTGGGGTACTCATCCCACTAGAAATTATTATGTAATCATTAAACTATGATGGAGAAAGACAAAATAAAAGTATAAATAGGAAATGAATGATATTGTTTTTACTTTTCATTTTTCCCCAAATGTCCTATGAGGAATAAGTGCTGTTTTATAATTTAAAAGATTTTAAAGATATTAAAGATAAGGAATTTTTAATAATAACTTAATTCTTAGCAGCAAAAGTTTAAACCTGTGTGTCTTCCCTGCTTCACTCGACAAACTATTAACTGCTGCCTTTACCAGGTAGTGTGCCGGATAAAAAGATGAGGAAGTCACGGCCCATGTTCTCAAGGTCACGCATAACATGGAGCAAAAGATTCAAATGATGATGATATGGGGTAAGTGTTACAACCTAAGCATGAAGAGAATACAACAGGAACACAAACAAAGGAGTTATGAGTTCTGCCTGGAGTAGGGTATGAATAACAGGGGACTTCACAGGAAAAGGAACACTCAAGCTAAGCTTAGGAGGATGTTTCACTTCACTGGTTGGGGGTAAATGATGGAAGAAAATTTCAAGTAGAGAGAAGAGAATGAAGGAACCCAATCATGCTGGGAACTGAAGAAGGTATACAATAATCAGGAAAAAAATGATGAAGTTGTGATCAAATGGCAGCTTCAGGGAGAATACAGGGAGGGAGGACTTGAATGAGCAGGTAGAGGTAAAATCACAGAACTTAGTGATGGATTGGCTGTGGGGGATAAAGGATAAGGACTGAAAAGTGACTCCAAGTTTTGTAGTTTAGTTAGACAAGACTAATTAACCCTAATACTAGATTTAGTTCAGTAGATAGTGAGACCATTAATGAAGTCTAGAAAATAAGAGAAAGGATAGGTTTGGAGAGAGGGGAAATATAAGATAGGAACTTATTCTGGACATTTGGAGCTGCCTCTACAACTGACATGCACAATGCAGGAAAAGAAACATGTTACTGGAACCTAGGATAAGGATCAAGAGTTAGAGGTTGACAGTTGGGATTACAAATTATCAAAATAATGGGTAAAGGAAGGAGAACAGAAACAGCCTCCTAACCAGCCTCCCTAGTTCCAGATGAGCCTTCCCCACTGTCCCACCTATTCAGTCCTCCACATTTTAGCTCTAGTGATTTTTCAAACTAGAAATCTTACTATTTAATGCTCAGCTTAGGACCCTTCAATGTACCCAACCTCACTGGTAGTCAGAGAAGTGTCACTGAAAGGACAATGAGATTCTATTTTTTGCCTGATGAACCAGAAAAATATTAAAGATTGATAACATCCAGTGCTGGTAAGCACATGGGGAAATGAGCACTGATATATTTCTGGTAAAAGTACAAATTGCTATGATATTTTGGAACATCTATTACCATTTTAAAATCTCATGACTTTTGATCCAGTGATCCCACTTTTAAAAAATTTTTAGAAACAACAGAAAGAGTGCAAAAAATTTATGTACAGTAATTTTTATTGCTATATTATTTGTAAGAGTTAAAAACAGAACAACCAAATGCCTACTAAAAAAATGTCTAAACAGATAAATGACTGTCCATATTAAATAGTAGAATACAGCTGTTAAAAATTAATAAGAATGTTTACATATTTTTGGATTTGGATCTAGGAAGATACTTTTGATAGAATAAGGGAAGAAAAAATAAAAGAGGTACCAAGTTCTACACAATGATTTGAATAAAAGAAAAAAAAATACTACTTCATAATAGTATGCCAATAATAGCTAACATGAACATAGTGCTTACATTTAACCAGGTATTATTTTAAGTGCAATATGTGCTGCACATTTAATACTCACAACAACCTTATAAGGTAGGTAAAAGATTTTTTTCACTCCCATTTTACAGATAAGAAAACTGAGGCCGAAATTAACTTGTGCAACATAACATAGCTAGCAAGTAGCTCTCTGGCTGAGAGTCACACTCCAGCCCTCTGCACTATTCTGTACAAATTATTAGAGAAGAATAGGGTTAGAGGTTATTAATTTTTAATACCATTGTATTGTTGGAATTATTAAGAAATGTTATTTTTATAATTTTAAAAAATTCAGTAAAAACATATAGAGAAAGGACTGCAAAGACTTCCAATTTTCCTTGCAACATAAGTTCACACTTTCTACCTCTGCCACTTCTCACAAGTGGTATCCTTCCTATATAGGTCCAGTTTCCTAAAATACTTGGCAACTTCGGGGTAAATTCTAGTCAGTTGGTTATTAAACTGTTTGCATAGCTTGGACATCCACCTTATACAAAATAAAAGTCTTTAAAAGCATCAGAACTCCCAGCCTTGTGGAGGGAGAGGTGGGGAGGGAGGAACTGGGTGTACCAATTCACAGCTCGTGTTTCAGACCGTGATGGAGCCTTGGAAAGGACATCCATTATTAGCAAGCACAAAGGGTGCTGCCTTGTGAGTCCTGACAGGGAGCAGACTGAGTGTAACAAAGCTCTGGTGCCTTATTTATGTGGCAGCTCACAGCTGCTGAAATGGGCCTCCTGTTCCCTGGGAGCCAGAAAGCCCCTCAGGAAGTCATTCTCAGGCCTGCTGAGCTGTGGTCATCTGCAACCAGGGATGCCAGGATGGAACCCAGAATGAATACTAAGAATGCCCTCCCTCCAACAGTCACAGGAGTAGCTACCTCCGTGCAGTCAGGTCAAACCTCAGTTCCCCTCTCAGGAGATTTCTCCCATCGGATTTCTCCCTCTCACTCTCTGTCCCCACATTCTATATTGTTCTCCCTCACAGTGCCTATCTCTACTTGACACAGCAGGTACATGTTTATTTCCCTCACCAATGCCACCGCTCTTACACTTCCATGTACCCTAGGTAAATGGTGCCCATTGTAGTCACATATCAGGACAGCTGGGCTCTCTCAGGAGAGTACAGGCTCATTCAGGGGGGACTTGCTTTGTTCAAAGGCACAAAGTAGGTGTTCAAATCCTAACCATTGAATGGACAAATATGCTGACTTCTATACTAGCTTCTCTGCTGGGCATGTAGCAGAAGTTTCCTCCAGTCTTTTCTCTCTCTAATCCAGGCTTTCTCCATGTGGGATACTGAGATATATGTGGACATATTACATTACAACAAAGTTTCTTTTCCACTAATAACTATGAATAATTAATAACTAAAATAATAATATCATTGTCACTCACTACATGCCAATATGCTTAAGTGGGCAAGGAATAGAATTTTATAATGTTCACAATATAGCAGCCAGTAGGGCACACACACACACACACAATTTAAAGATATGTACATATATTTCGCAGTCTTTACTTAACTTCTATTGATAAGAGAAAAGACTTTTAAAAATTTAAAGACTAGTAGTTTACAGAGAGAAAGGGGAATAATGCTAAACCCCTTTCAAAAATCCATCAGTTTCTCTGAGGTGATGCATTAGCTATCTGGACTACACTATGAACAAGAAGGAGTGGTCTTTTAGGCAATTCCTATGAGAGAGAGAAAATCAGAGGCATGTCCTGAGGTACCTATCATTCTGGTATTCAGAAATCTACAGACCCAGCTTTTCCTCAGAGTGACTTTGCACTACTTAATGTATTGGTTGCCATTTTTCTTTCTCTTCGCAATTTTTTGTCCATTTTCTAAGTAGGAAGGTCCCAGCAGGGTCTGATTTCTGGTTTGCAACAGTACCATTCACCACCCCACAGAAAGACACAGGAAAGGAGTTTTGCAAGTTTGTGGAAAACAACTTCCTGCCACAGGAAGCCATCACTAACCTAATGTCAAAGAACTTTGGTTTAAACCACTCATCACCTAAGAACACCATGAAACTGATTTCCTGATAGGCATTCAACAAAGGTCAGAAAATGGGGGCATATTCTGATTTGGGGTTGGAGAGGGTGCCCTGGAAGGACATTTTTCATTAAAGACTGAAGTGCAGTTTACCATGGGCAACAGCTGTATATCGTCTGCCCCCTTTTGTTGAACAAGGAACAAAGAAACTACACAGGCATTAGGCTAATTTATCTTCCCCACAATACAGAACATTCCATCAGCTTCACAAGTAGATTTATTGAATATACAAGCCCTAAAACATTATTTTTACAGACTCATAAAAATGTCAGCAGCATCTCCTCTCTCTCAGTATTGCTATCACTCAGCTCTTTTGGTGGGTATATGTTGCCAATGGAACCAATGCCAAGCATCTGACGTCAGTATATGTCAATTAGCTCCATGGATACAAACTATACCAATGAAGCCAGCCAGTGCTGTCACAAATGCTGAGTGAAAGACTATGGGTGCATAATTGTAAATCATCACGACGAGTAGATATATCACTCACAGCTTAACCTCCTGATGAGAAAAGCCAGCAAAACCACCTTTATGTATGAAGGCCTATTTTGTATAAAAGTTAGGGATTAGAATATGTACTGACTCTAGATATCAGCTGCTCAAAATATCAGGTCAAATTTTCAAGTATTATTGAAAACATTTGTTTTTTTCCTATGTGTGGGTTTTTTATTTCTTTGTTTTTGTTTGTTTAGTTCTGTCATAGTTTCTTTTAGGCTCATATTTCTCTCCTGAATTCCAGAACCATAAACCATCAAATAACTAACATCTTCACCTGCATGCAGGTCCTAAAGATGCCTCAATCTCAAATTGTCCCAAACCACAGTCTCCCCTGGCCTCCCAAATCTGCTCTTCCTCCCAAATCTGGTGTTCCCCGTGATAGTCAGTACATCATGGTGAGTGGCTTTTTAACCAGAGGCCTGGGTGTCAACCTTGGACCTTCCAATTGTTGCACCTCTCATATCCGATCTATCAAGTATAGTGCAGCACAGAGTGGTGGTTAAAAGTCCAAAACCTGCCTCTACTACTTACCAGCTGTGTGTCCTTGAGCAAGTAACTTAATGACCCCATGCCTCAGTTTCTTCATCTGAAAGACACTATAATAATGTCAACCACATATGGTTGCTGTAAAGACTCAATGAAATTATGAATGTAGAGTGCTGATAATAGTGCCTAATGAACAGTGAGCACTCAATAAATGTCAGTTACTACTAATTACATCTTTATACACAGTCTTCAGACTCTAACTACCCTACTCCACAGCTTCCAAACCGGCCTTTTTTCCTTCAAAGTTCAACTGCACTCCTGTTCCCATTCTCACACTGTGCCACAGTGATCTTTCTAGGGTTCCCCATTCCTGGGTAGGGAAATTGAGTGCAGCCCAGGCCTATGCTTGGGAAGCAAAGGGCAGAGGTAAAAGTAAGCCACAGAAACTTCATCTTTCTCTTCTTTTCTGAATATCACTAAAATTTAATTTTGATGTCTCTGACTTAAACTATATCCCAGGGGGCCCACAAAATATGCCAAGAGCACAGCCTTCTTTCAAGTAAGTGCAGATACCTTGGGAAGCCCCTGTACTGACAGACTTGACCTTTTCTTACAACCCTTCACCTTCTAGGGGCTTCCAGGCACTATATAACCAACTAATTGAAAGTAGAGTCTATATCACTTGTCTTTGTACCTACCAGTATTGCCTAGCATCTGGTCCTAGTAGGTTTTCAAAAAATGCTTTTTGAATGGCTAGTTGGATGGTATCTGTTCTGTAGGTGCAGGTCAGTTCACTATTATTTGACAATAGAGTAATTCAGGGCAATAAGACAAAGGTGAAACCAGAGGCATTCTTGTTTTTAAACCCTGACTACACTAGCCATTCACACAAGTGCCTATTAAAGGAGACTAGGAGATTCAAAATGGCAGAGGAATAAGTGGAAGCTCCCAGGACCAACCTGGAATTACAACTTAATTGTGGAGAAATAATGTGGAATAACCAACTGAACACTAGCTGGAGAGAAGTCTTATATCCACAGACAGACAGCAAGGCTGCGTCATCACAACATGACTGGTAGGAAGTACGGAGATGAGAGATGGGCTGGGCTCCCACGGGTGGCAGCTGAAGGGACTGAGAAACAGCTCAGCAGCCAGGGGTTCCCCCTGAGAAGGGTGGGGTCTAAGCACCCAGGTGGGCCTCCCAGCCTAAAGCAACAGAGCAGAAAGTCAAATAGCACCTGGCTGTGAAAAGCAAAAAGCCGAGGGGTTCTCTGCTGGCCTGAGAGAAATGGTCGAAGACAAAGATTCTTAAAGGGACCACATATGAAAATATATTGGCACCCACTTACCCTGGGATCCAGAAGAGGGAGGGCAGAGAGAACTAGAGATGCTTCAGGAGAATTTGTGGCAGTGGTTTTGAGGAGAGAACTGAGGGAGCAGCTGACTGGGTCCCACTGTTGACTCATTTCCCATACCTACTTCAGGCAGACCACTCTGCTCCAAGTGGCATCAGCCAGAGGGGAAGCAATAGCTCTGCTCTCAGGAATTAATCTGCCCCACCCTTGGTGCTTCAACCTGATGGCTAATCACAGATTAAATGGATTAACAACTAAAGGAGACAGACAAAGGCAGTAGATCTCTGGTAGTCTCGAACAGGCTGCTTAGGCCCAGACTGGGACACAATTTGATACCACCAGGGGCAGACCCAGGAAGTAAAGAAAGTGCACTTCTACAACAGTATATAGACATGATGGGAAGAGTGACTCTTGACTAACTGGAGGGAAGGACCCACCAAAGAGCAATACAACAACAACCAAAACCCAAATACAACCAGACTGCCCAAATAAACAGCATAAAGCACATCCCAAAAGCATCAAGTTCAGGAGATCAAGGAGACTGCACCACTGAATCCCACAGGGCTCCTACCACAGAAGGTCACAAAACTAAGACAGGAAGTCAAAGCAGATCAATCTGAGAAGAAGAAATAAACAGGAAGAGTCACAAAAATGGGGAAACAAAGAAACAACCCCCCATCGGAAGGAAAGGAGGAATCCCCAGAAAGAGTGCTAAATGAAATAGAGGTAAGCAAACTCTCAGACACGGAATTCAAAATAATGATTATAGGGAAGCTCAATGAGCTCAGTGAGCTCAAAGAAAACTACAAAGAGCTCCAGGGGAACTATGAAGAACTCCAAGGAAGCTACAAGGAACTTACTGAGAACTATACCAGCATTAAAAAGGACATAGAAACTATCAATAAGAGCCAGGAGGAAATGGAGGATACAATTTCTGAATTGAAGGACACCGTAGAAGAAATCAAAAGCAGTCTAGATGAAGCAGAAGATCAGATCAATGAGCTGGAGTACAACATAGAAAAAAATTCCCAGACAGTGCAACAAAATGAATAAAGACTGAAAAAGAATGAAGAGGTTTTAAGAGAGCTGCAGGACAACATGAAATATAATAATATCTGTATCATAGGAATATTAGAAGTAGAAGATGAGGAGCAAGCGATAAAAAACCTAATTGAAAAAGTAATGACAGAAAACTTCCCTAACTTGATGAGAGAAAAAGTCATGCAAGTCCAGGAAGCACAGAGGGTCCCAATCAAGATGAACGCAAACAGGCCCATTTTAAGACACACCATAATTAAAATGGCAAAACTCAAAGACAAAGAGAGAATCCTAAAAGCAGCAAGAGAGAAACAGCTAATAACATACCAGGGAGCTCCAATAAGGCTACCAGCTGATTTCTCAAAAGAAACACTACAAGCCAGAAGGGAATGGCAAAAAATATTCTAAGCAATGAAAACCAAAGGCCTACAACCAAAACTAGTCTACCCAGCAAGGCTCTCATTCAAAATGGAAGGTGAAATAAGGAGTTTCCCAGACAAAAGAAGGCTAAAACAATACCTCTCCACCAAACCAGCATTGCAAGAGATGCTAAAGGGTCTGCTTTGAGAACATGAAGAAACAGAGAGAGACAGAGAGGAACACAGTACAAAGGGGGAAAATGACAATGAAAAGCACCTGTCAATAACAACCTTAAATGGAAATGGATTAAATGCACCAATCAACAGACATAAGGTAGCTGAATGGATTAGAAAGCATGACCCACATATATGCTGTCTACAAGAGACCCACCTCAGAACAAAAGATCTACACAGACTGAAAGTGAAGGGATGGAAAAACATATTTCAAGCAAATGGACCTGAAAAAAAAGCTGGGGTAGCAATACCTATATCAGACAAAACAGATTTCACAACAAAGACCATGAAAAGAGACAAAGAAGGACATTTCATAATACCATATGATCTCACCTAATACAGGAACCTAATGAACAAAACAAACAAGCAAAATAGAACCAGAGGCATGGTAACAAAGAACAGACTGACAGTGACCAGAGGGGAGGGGGGAGGGGAGGAAGGGGGGAAAGAAGGGGAGATGTCTAGTCAGGAACTAATGTAAATGACCCATGGACATGGACAACAGGGTGGGGATTGACTATGGAAGAGGGGGGAGGTGGGTGGGGCAGGGGAGAGCAATGGGGGAAAGATGGGACAACTGTAATAAAACAATAAAAAAATGGAAAATAAATAAATAAAATATATCCACAATAAAAAAAAGATTAATAATGTTAACTACCTTGTAACACAGTATGTTGCACCACCTTACCTATGTTTCAATATACCAACCAGGAAGACTAGAGGAGGCTTTGCTGGAGTCTAGCAGGAAAATGATTCTGGAAGTTGAGGAGAGCAGCAAGAGCATTAAACCATCCAGCAAATATTTATTGAATACCTTCTATGTGCCTGGCACTGCCCTCCTGGGGGACCAGGACTTCTGTCCTGTTCAATTCAAGAGGGTGTGGTTCATGCCCCTGTAAAAGGTATGGGTTAAGGCCCAGTCTAGTTCATACACAGCATGGCATGGTATTTGGAAACTCTGGTTTCTTTTGATAAAGAAATTAGTTTTCTTTGAATGAAATTTTTCATTGTTATGTCTTCTGACAGTTTTTTCAGTTCACACAATGCTTCATATTTGACCAGTCTAACTTTCCTGTTAGTCCCACAAAGAAACACTCATACCTTCTGGAGCCCTACAACTAGATAATGGAATTTCAGATGGGACAGAAAAAGTATTTATCTTTGAGGGGAAACCAGCTTGCTCTCTGTCCTGGAATATTGGGTGCTCAAGTGAATAAAACTCCAGTTAATATTCTAGGTCCTAAAGTGTCACTGACTCCTGTGACCTTTGATGAATTGAGTGTCTCCTCTGGGCCTCAAGTTCCTTCTTCTTAATAGGTAATTGACATTCCCACCCCAGGGCTACAATAAACAAGGGGCCACCTGTCGTTTTAAGACAGATCAGCAGCTGCAGAGAGAAGATTCAGGTTTAGAAAATACCTAAGAATTTGAAAGAACCTAAAGATTATGGGAGGAAAAAAATGTCTTCTTAAAGCTCCTAGGATTTTCTCTAGGGAAGAAAGAACTCTCCTTTTTTTGCATATGGCTTTCTTGGCCTGAATTTTAAGAATTTTATTTAAAATACTCAGAAATGCTCCCAAAACACATACTCCTTTTGAGTCTGCCTATCTTTGTGAGGTAATTTTTTTCAGCTACAATAACCATTAGAGTAAAATATCTAAGTAAACTGAACTCTGACAGATCTTTAACAAATTGTTAAGTTTTTCAATCTAATGAAGCATATTCAAATACACTGCTTTCACTAAAGCATGATTATTAGTTAAAATAGAATATCTTTATACCATTAGTAATATAAAATTACCTATAAGATATTTCTTTCCCTTTATAGTGTATTATTTTAAAATCTTATGTTGTATATCTTATAATGTATGTAATGAACATGTTACGTGCATATATTTATGAATAAACATATTTTGAGTGATAGACTCAAAATATTTTACCAATATGAGAAAAAAACAAAATATATGGAAAATGCTACTTGTATCAATTTCCTATGACTACTATAACAAATCACCATAAACTTGGTGACATAAACATCAAGTTTATTCTCTCATATTTCTGGAGGCAAGTCCACAATCACCATCACCAGGTGGAAACCAAGGTATCAACTGGAATTTTATGGGACATTAAGGGGAACTGAAGACAGTTGCATAATTATAGATAAATCCCAGAAATGTCCAATTCTAGAAAGAGTTCTCAATGTACTCTACTAAGCTTGATTGAGAACAGTGAACAACAATGAAGTACCCAATGTTACCAATATATACGAGGTCTGTCTGAAAAAAGTCCAGCCATTGTCAATATAACAAGAATGATTTGCGTGACATTGGTGTAACCTGGCAGCTAAGGAGAGTGGATTGGAATGCATATGTGTGAACAATGACGACTTTACTGTACTAGTCAGTGGAGGCAGTAGACACCATTGAATAAGCATGTGTACTGTGTGGCCATCACATTCAAAATGACTGAGCAAGCAGAGCAAAGAATCTGCATGAAATTTTGTATTAAGCTTAAACACTCCTCTGCGGGAACTATTCAGATGATTAAGAAGGCTGCAGCTATGGACAACTGGTGATTGACAGCTTCATCACAACATTCCTGCTCATGCATCACATCTCATGCAGAGTTTTTTGGTGAAACACCAAATCACCCAGATGACTCAGCCCCTCTACTGCCCAGATTTGGCATTCTGCAACTTCTGGCTTTTCCCAAAACTAAAGTCACCTTGGAAAGAGAAGAGATAGCAGACCGTTGATGAGATTCAGGAAAACACGATGGGGCAGCTGTTGGTGATTGGGAGAACTGTGTGAGGACCCAAGGCGCCTGCTTTGAAGGAGACTGAGGTGTCACTGCCCTATGTACAATTTTTCTTCAATAAATGTCTCTATTTTTCATATTACATGGCTGGATACCTTCTGGACAGACGTTACATGTATAATTGTTAAGATCTGGTTCTCTGACTTTGGCATGTGTCAGAACCCTGGAGAGACTGTTAAAACACAAATTGCAGGGCTCTACCCCAAATAGGTCTGTGGTCAGCACAAGAATTTGAATTTCTAAAGGTTCCATGCAAGCAATGCTGATATTCCTGGTCCAGGGGCCACAGAACATTTACTGAAGGTCTACCATGTCATAAACAACAAGCCAGAAGCCAAGGGCTCAAGTTGCTAATGGGTGATAAAGTCTAGTGTGCCAAAAAGATATAATATAGATAATTTTGCTATACAGTAGATGTCTGATAATTCAATGACCCAGATACCCCAATGATTCAACTTCAGTCAAAGGTAGAGTATTATAGAACATCTTGATATCCTGAGATCTTAGTAGTCAAGATTGTTTGGATGAACTTCTATAACTGGCCAAGCAAATTTATCATTAACTCAAAAATCTCTCAAAAAATAGAAAAATAAAAGGAAAATCCTAAGTAAGTTAACCTCTCATCAACTACTGTTTATATAATAAAGTTTATTCAATGTTAGGAGTCAGTAAACAAAATATCTATGCACTAAACTGCCTTTCATCAGAAGCAGATGTCAGGACACTGTCAAGAAGGCATCAAACACTCTCCTACAACATCTGTATAGGCTACTGTTTAACTTTTGTTTCTCCTGAATCAACTCTAGATGGAGATGCTGGTAGAGATAATACTGATGAGTGTACTTACAAGCATTCAGTCATTCAACAAATATTTAGTGTGCAAAATTTGATGCTGTAGTTAATGTTCCAATGGCATATATAGCTATTACCAAATTTATAGGTTTTATAGCAGTTTTATGTCTTTTTTTTTTTTTTTTTTTTTTTTTTTTTTTTAATGTATTTAGCCTTGGCTGGTGTGGCTTAGTGGACTGAGCACCGGCTTGCAAACCTAAGTGTCTCTGGTTCAATTCCCAGTCAGGGCACATGCCTGGGTTGCAGGCCAGGTCCCCAGTTGGGGGTGCACAAGAGGCAATCACACATTGATGTTTCTCTCCTTCTCTTTCTCTCTCCCACCCCCTCTCTCAAAAAATATATAAAACCTTAAGAATGTTTTTAAATAAATAAATTAAATTAAAATGTATGTAGTATCCTATATTAACAATGAACAGGTTTTTTTCTTCTTTTAAAGCTTTAATTTTTTTAAATTTTTTTTGATATGGCAAAGACTGCTAATATTTACCAATAGCTATGCTCTACTTCTTTTTTTAACCTAGCTATAAAGCCTACACTTATTTTTAACCTCCCTCATACTAGCGTGAGGTTGCACGACCTAATTCTAGTCAATAAAATTAAGTGGATATAATGTGGACTCCTCCAGGTCTGACCCACAAACATCTCCAATGCATAATATTAATTCTCTTTTCCATCACCAGCTGAATGGACAAGATACCAAGGCTCTAGACAAACACGGAGCCACATGATAAAAGGAAACTGAGTCTCTGAACGGCTGAATAGAACATCTTTTCACCTCTTGCATCTGAATGAAAAATCAATTTTACTGTGTGAAGCCACTGCAGTGTGGATGCTGTTCCATACAGCAGTTAACCTGCCCTGACTAATGAGTGTTTCCATTATTTCTATTCATAAAGCAAATGTTTTAGAGAAAATAAGGGACATGAAGTAAATTACATATATTTGTTTATTTTAAGTTTCATACTGGTAAAAATGAGATATTTGGAGCTATCAATAGAATAATGTCTATTGGTCTAGAAAATGTAGCATGATCCCACCTGCATTGCTGTTTCAATAGAGACAAAGACTGAACGCCAGGGCCAGGCAGAGTAGAGATACTTCTCAATCAGAGAACTCAGGGTAACATGAATTTAAAATATGATGTATTAAATGTAAGTTGTAGAAGAATCATAATAAATTGGAAAAGTATCATTGAGTCATTTAACCAAACCTAAAAGAAATCTAGCTGTTTAGACCACACCGGTCATAATTTAGAGACAAGCAATTATTTATTTGGTCATTGACCATGAGGAAAGGAGTGCCACAGAGAGAAGGAAAGCAAGCAGCTTAGGGAGGCCAAGCTTATAAAGTCATAGCAAATGTCGTTTTCTCTCACACTGTCCCACCTTTTTTTCTTTCTGCAAGAGGACACAGAGAATTCAGTATCACAAGGTGACAAGTCACTGCTGTAAATGCAGACCAAAATTGACTGTGCTGACATAGGCAGAGAGGAAATCTGTGGCCAACATCCTAGCAGCTCACAAAGCACAAGGAGTTGTCACGACCCTGACACTGCATAATAAGTCCTGCACAACTCTTCACGGTCTGGGAGAGGGGAGAAATCAATGGCCAGGTCTCCCAGGCCTCATCCAGGATCAAGCTCTAGTTCTTTCCTCTTGTATAAGCCACTTGCAGATGATTCATTGAGATCCAATTGCCTCAATGATGGTCTGTGTTCCTGGGAATGAAAATCAATACTCATGTCAATTAATTTATTCTCTTTCCAGGGCTGAAGAACATGGGTATTCCCAATTCTTCTCAGACTTTCATAGCACCTTGCCTTCCCAACCCCACACACAACTGTTCTCTTTGTCTCTTGTCAGATACAAAAAGAAATAAGCTACTTCTTAAATTTTGGCTTCTATTATGTGAACATCTGTGAGCAAACAAACTGTGAATGTGGTTTTCATCTCTTCCCCTGCTTGGGACCCACATTTCACTTCTGACCCACTGAGGCCCAATGCACCTGGCAGAGATGAGTCAGTGCTCAGTAGGGTGGCTTTAAATTCATAAATGATTCAAAGGCAAGAAACAAAACAAGGACTCCAACCCTTTCACTGAGAGGAGACTGTATTTATGGGATTATCACCTTAGGCCACAATTCAGGAAATTATTTTTCAATCTCTAAAGAGCTGATAATGCAGGGATGAAATAATTGTTTCCTAAATATTATTAGAACACCCCTGTCATTTTCTACTTTAAGTCCACATTTGTTATCATTAAGAGTGCTACAGGAAGTTAACCGAAATGCCACTCTTAACCAAAATTCTAGTAAGCATTGTAAATGTAAACAAACAGAAAATTTAAAGCAAAACATCCTTATCTAAGAAAATACATTTCAAATTGCTGATGTAACATGAATATTTGAAGAAGTTGTTTTCCACAGTATGACTCTGGGGCCTTATTGCATAAATTGAGGAAGAACAGAGGTAGTCTTTTGGGATCTGGTCACCTTTCCCTTGTTTTAAGATAAATTTGAGGGTTGTTGAGCTGAGCCATAAATAAGTCACCCTAAATACTTGTAGAGTTGATAAGACTCACTCCTTTGCTTCTCAGGATGCTAAAACAAGACCTGAAAAAGAGACAGGAGGCGTTGGATAAGACAACAGAAATCACCTGTTCTTGAGGATGTTCCGTCCCCAGAAGAAGTGAAGCTGTCATGAAATGAGTAGCCTTAAGAGGGGTTAGATTCCAAGTAGCCACTCCCATTTATTGAAAGCTTCTTGTAAAAGAAGGTACTTTATTGAAAGAGATATGATTTGAATAAGAATCTCCCAAATTCAGGAGTAAGAACCTCCCAATTGTTCTTGCTCGTAGGGTGTCCACAGGCAGTTTGGCCACCTCAGGCTTGGAAAAATACAGGATTCAACAGGAGGAGGTGGGGAGCTGGCATGAGCAGCAGGCATGCAGAACAGCATTGGGACCCATGGACATCATCTCTACTCGCAGGCAGCACTCTTATAGTAAAAGCTGCCTTTCTCTTGGTTCCTTGCAATTGGTGTGTTTGAAAGTGTGAGGGGCCACACCACCCACTTGGGTAAATACAAAAGATACAAACCATTGGTAGAATCTTTACACATAATTCCCATTTGGTAGTGATTGTAAAAGAATCTCTGTGATTGTTCATTTGTTCATTTGTGCATACAATTTTTAAACACATAAATGTGAAGCACTGCTCCATGCCAAGCACTGCTCTTTCTGCTAAAGATATTTCTGTGAATAGATGAGGACCCTGTCTTCAAGATGCCTGCATTCTCATGAGAGGAACATGAGAACCCAAACGAGCTGATAAACAAAGGACCTGCTGATTGTGATATACACATTAAAGAAATTAAACAGTGCAGTGATAGAAAGAAACAAGGAAGACTCACTACAGATGGAGTGTTCAGGAAAAGGTCTCTCTGACATTTAGGGTGACATTTAAGCATTTAAGATTTGAGGCATGAGAAGAAACCAGCTCTGCAAAAACCTGCGGGAGAGCATTCCCCACAGAGACAAAGAAGAACAAGCTTTCAGGCCCCCGGGGAAGCAGAGCACTGAGCAAAGGCCAGCAGACCTGGAGCAAGGCTGGAGAGGAGGCAGGAGCCAGACCCTGCAGGGGGTGGGGTGAGTCCCAGTCAAGCATGTGCATTGTATTTTAAGGCAATGGGAAGACTTTGAAAGGTTTTTAAGCAAGAAAATGACACAATTTAATTTATGTTTTTAAAAGTTCTCTTTGACCACTATGTGAAAAATGTATTGAACAGGATAAGAATGGAAAGTTGTTACACTAAGATTCATTAAGTTAACCATGGTCTGTGCAACCAAGGTGTTCACATCTGATGTGACATGAAGGCAAGGGAATGAATGACAATGGTACATATGTGCTATGAGGTACATGTGCCCAAGGCACCATAGCAGTACCAAGAAGGAAAAATTGTTTGATCCTGTCACCTACTAAATTACACCATGTTCAAATAAAGTCAGATGGATATAGATGACATTACCTTGTATAATTAATACATTGATCTTCATACAGGAAGTAATACAATTGGAAACCCACTAAGTATTTTCTCAGAAACTGAAGACTCTATATATAAAGGAGCAAGAGATTTTGCTAGTGGTTCTCGAACTTCTAAAAAAGAGCCTTTTTCAATAGTTTACAGAAATTTGGTCTGGAACAGGCTCTCTTCTGCCAAATTCTTGTGTCATATTTTTCTGGGTATCATAACCCTAGACTGGTGATGACTGTTGAAAAACACCTTCCTGAGCACACAGGAAGATTTACTCCTCAGAATTCTCAGGCCTAGAAGTTTGATGAAGATGACCAAAGTCATTTTCTGTCTTAAGGAGTCCACAGAGCTGTAGCTGTTCTCAGGTCCACGTGAGCAGTGAGGATCAGTATGGGTTGAGAGCAGGGGAAGGAGGAGAGGGGACCTGTGGTTGAACTAAGAGAAAGGTGCAAAACCGGGAATCAGGAAGCAAGGATGCCTACTCTCATCTACTTCCTCGCTCTGCCCCTTCTAGAGCAGGGAGACTGACTCTGGGTGTGGCGAAATAGCCTGGCAGCAAAACAGAGAAGGGAAGGGGGCTGGCACCAAAGTGGAGGGGTGAAGTTTCCCCTTCCTTATCTTCACCATCTTTACCAGCTGCTGCTGGAGACATGATGATGAGTAGGAGTGGGCACAATGTGAAAAGCCCCGCTCTGGGAATCACAGCCTGTGTACAAAGCCAGCTTGGCCATGTACTTATTGTGTGGTCTTAGGTTAGCAACTGCTTCTATCTTTAGTTTCCTCGTCACAGAGTGAAGACAGTGTACCTTCTTAGCTTGGTTTTGAAGATCAAGTACTAGGTAAGTTGACTCTACATCTCCTTGCCCTTCTCTTCCTTTTCCCACTTGAGAATCTGCATTGGTCATAAACTTGATCCCTACAACAGAAAAAGACGTGGCTAGAAAAAGAGAGGCTGTGTGTGCTTTCTGCTGGATGGAAAGAGGGAACACAAAAGGGAGAAACCAATTTAAATCAGGTGCTCCTAAGTCCAAGATTACTCGTTCTGCTCAAAAATCACAAAGACATGCCAAAAATTCTCCAACCATTATTCTGACATTATTACCTGTCATTTCAGTTCCCCTAAAGCAAATTCTGTGACCTAGTTATCTATCTTATCTCTGATAAAAGATGAACAGATAGTCCTACCTTTGCAAATTTTCTTTTACCTTGCAATGACATTTTTTAAATTCCTCATTATTAGCAGTTTTTATAATGGGCATCAATATAAATTCCACATTAAGAATTCTCTTCCATAAGTTCATTTGATTAACCATCAGTCCTTTCATATTCCTTATGCCAGTGTCTGCAGCAATTTACAAAGAAACACAGTGCTCAAGTAGAATCCTGTTAGCTAGAGGGAATTTTCCACCGATAGTACAATTAGGCACATAGCTTTCATAGGTTCCCAGGGACCTCAAAGTATTTCCATGGCTCTTTATCCACAGTTCTCCTGGGATGCATTATCCTCAATTAACTGTTCAGTCTCACTGAAGTTGTGTTCTAACCTGGAATGGGCCCAGGTAAAATGCTTATTCCCTTTTCTCTGCCAGCAATGCAGCCTGGTGCACTGGGTAAGAGAATGGGGCCAAGAATGAAACTGTAGGTGTTTGAGTCTTGGTGTCACATTTACAAATGAGGCTGGGCAGGCTGCTAATGCAGTCAGATGGAGACAATATTAGCACCTACTTCATATGGATTGTTAAGAACAATGACCTAATTAATAAATGTAAAATGTTTAAAACAGTCCCTCTGCACATAATAAGCTCCCAATAAATGCTAGCTATTCTTATTAGACAATAAGGTGAAGAGCTTTGTGCCCTCCCCAATAGGGGCAGCTGCATATAGTAGGAGAAAACACTGTCCATAGGCCTGGCCAGGCACCTCAGTTGTTTAGAGTGTTGGCCCAATATGCCAAGGTTGTGGGTTTGACCTCTGCAGGGCACATTCAAGAAGCAACCAATGAATACATAACTAAGTGGAACAACAAAATGACACACCCCCCCACCTCTCTCTCTCTCTTCCTCTTTCTCTCTCTAAACTCATTAAAAACAAAAACAAAACAAAACACTGTCCATGGTCCCCTGCCGTGCCTTCCTGCAACCCCAAATTTCAAATAATAAATAATGTTTATTTTGAATGCCTGGTTCAAAATGAAATTTAAAAGTTCTCTTGTTAAGATCCCAGGCAAATACCCAAGCCATGAGTGTTTCCCACTGTCAGGGCAGCCTTCCTCGGGGCTCTCATCTCCTGCCCTCAGTAGAAGAGGCGGACAAGAATGGCA
The DNA here is from genome assembly GCF_987537825.1 of Furipterus horrens. Taxonomy (NCBI): domain Eukaryota; kingdom Metazoa; phylum Chordata; class Mammalia; order Chiroptera; family Furipteridae; genus Furipterus; species Furipterus horrens. The sequence continues at coordinate 164,084,738 of NW_028327172.1, read as the reverse complement.
AGCCAAGGTGTGCTGGGAACGCACCCTCCCTGAGTGACAGCTGGAACTGTCAAAAGTGGTTACTGCTGGTGTGCACAGACCTTCTGGCAAAGCCAAGCAGAACAGAAGAGCTACAGTCTCCCTGCACACCTGTCAGCCTTGTCCAGGAACAGCAGAGAAATTTGCTCTTTTCTTCCTTCAAGGGCCCCAGCAAGCCCCAGCGCCTTCATTAATGCTCGCCTCTTCAGCGCCAGCCGGCCTGCCTCCTCACCCTCCTGGAACACATACTCTCCGGCCCATTCTTCCAAGAAAGGGATTAGCCCAATTAATCTCTGGACAAATGTCAAGGAGGCTGGGGGAGGGGGCACCTTTCAAGTGCCGTGCCCCAAACAGCAAATAAGGCCAGACATGTGCTGATGCCACACAGCACATGGGTGAGTTGAAGCAACTGCCACACAATGGTCCGAGGTCCTTTTAATCTCGGGCTTAGCCACCCAGGGGCTCACTTTCTTTGCCAGCCTGTCCTGACAAATCACAACATGAGGTGCTGGAGCTCCCTCTCACTATCTGGGGTGTGAGTTGTGACAGGAAGGGAGCTGCAGGATTAGGACCAATATTTGAGGCTCTCCCCTCAGCTCCCAGGTCGGCACTTCAGGCTTCTGTTCTTCTCTCCCAGGCTACTCACTTTCCCCACCGCCCGGCAGGCACTCACCTCCAAAGTGTGGTTTGAAAATTAAAAGTCCTAGACTTAAAGTAAGGACATCAGAAGGAAAAGCCACAGTGAGGGGAGCTGGGAGGAGGATGGGAGTGAATTATCATTATGCACAAATGATGATTACTTCCTGCCCCCTAAACCATAGGCTTCATTGGCCTCATCCACAAAACTTGAAGAAAGTCCTGAAAAGGAGGTGTCTTTTCTTTGCTCTAATTTCCAGAAAAGTCTCAACTAATTCACCCAAGGAAGTTACTATAAGTACCATAATTTGCTGGAATAGCGTTTTGCCAGTCCCAAAGTCATTCTCCCCTTCTCTCTCTCTCTCCCTCTCTCTCCCCACGCCCATCTCTCCCTCTCCAAGAAAACCTGGCTTAACCAGCAGGCTATTAAACAGCACTTCCACATTCTACAGTCCAATGACTTCGTAATTAATTTTCATGATGATGATCTGGAAAGATTTCTAAAGACCCCTGGACGATCCAAGAATCATCTCTCGTCGGCAGCCGTCCGTCTCGAGAGACGATGGTGTAGCTTCTTAAGAGTCTATCTGCACCGCCGAGAATGGCTATGCAGTCCGACTCGGGAGTGACACGGTACCTGTCTCCTCCCGTGTTGAATCGACATCTTGCGATGACGCTGGAGTGTCCTCTCCAGTGAAGCTGAAGCTACAGAGCCTGGGCAGGGTGATATGGAGGGTCTGCTGTTGCCCATGCAGCAGACCCCCCCTCTCTTCGCAGCTGAAGGGTCCAAGGGAAAGACGGAGTCAATACAGCTTGGCTTCAGGTGCGCCGCAGGAGTTGCCGGTGACTACAATGTCAAACCGCCTTAGGGACTCCGGCTCCGGATTTTCTGTCGGGGTTTACTCCCTTAGCCTTTCCCCTGAAGAGGTATGCCGCAAGGCAGCGGAGGTTTTTTGGAGTCAGAGTTTTCCTTCTCTGATTTGCCCTGACTGGAAGATCGAACCAGCGACACTTAGCTCGCAGGCCGACGCTCAATCCACTGAGCCAAACCAGCCAGGGTTTCTGCCACATTCTACTGGTCAAGAAAGTCATTAAGGCCAGGCCCTTTCAAGGAGAGGGGAATACACTTCAGCTCTGAATGGGAGGGGTGGCAAAACATGTGCAGTCATCTTGACTCTGATACCCCATTCCTTGCTTGGTACTTGAGAGAATCGATATCTGCAGGTGGTGTCAAGAGAATATAGAAACAGGCAGTACTTTTTTTGTCCTCTTCTTGTTCTGCTAGTTCTGTGGTCCTGTTGCTTTCTTCATCTCTACCCTACTGGTTATGCATATGCTTTGGGTAGAAGAGACAGACTGGGTGTCCGGTCCTGGCAATACCACTTATTAGCCATGTGACCTTGGGCAAGTTACTTAACCTTTCTACCTGTCACTGCTTCCTCTGTAACGTAGGGATACAAAGTTAACTAAGAAAAGTAATAACCAATGCTCTAGGTATGCAAAGTGTCCTATGAACCAGTCACTCTGCCAAGTGACTTACCTGAATTACCTTATTTAACCCTCACAACTGCTGAGTTGATATTAAGGGTTTTTTATTATAGTCTACTTTACTCAGTATTAGCAATATATATATATATGGCACCTCTAGTGACAATCAGAATATCTGATTAACATAAATACTTCATTTTTTGACTCTGTTAGATGGCAGAAGCAATCTACTTCAGGGTTACAATTATCTAAAATGCTTCTGTTCAGATGAGCTTTTGAAATGAGAATTTTTCTTAGCCTTTATAAAGACAATAGGACTCATATAACAAAAAGAATATACTAGTTTCAGGCAGCATCCTGTAATTGAACACATTAAAATTTCTGCAATAAAATATATGAATATTCTCCCTAAAGAGAACAAGAAAGAGCTCACATCACCTCAAGACAGATTTTGTTGCCACAGTACTTGAGGGCGGGTAATGTTTTGCCACCAAATGAATTAGGAAAGAAAATAGGTTGTTTTGTTTGGATTTCAGAATTTCAGATAAGCTATTGTGAACTTTACTTCAAAAAAAAAAAAAAAAACCAGTAGATAAAGAACCAAAATTCTCGCCCTGGTTCTGACTGTGTGATCTTGGGTAAATTGCCAAATCTCTCTGGTTTCAGGTTCTTCTACAAATTGGGCATCTACTACTACTGCCTGCTAAGCTATGTGGAAGTAGATGAGAAGATAATATGAGATAGAATTAGTCAAAATGTTTTCAATGCTTGAAGTGTTTAGCAAATTCAAGCTGTTTATTATCTTTTAAACATTATTTTAAAGATTGTTATAGTTTTAATTATAACCACTACATCCTGTTTGAAAGGTACAGTGTGGCCTGCCCAGGAAGGGACCCACTGAAATCTCTTTCTTGCATGCATCACTGTTGTTACTTCTTACACATCAATAAAGATCAGCATGTGCATGATGACCACACAATGGCAATGTTTCTCCAGTTTAAGCTACAAGAAATAACGAGAAGCTGCTGTGTAGAGTCACTGAGGTCACTGAACACCTGAAAGATCTTTTGTGTTTTAAACAAGGAAGCTGTCCAAGAGTCAACTTGTACCTAACCTGATTTCAAAACTTCTTAAAAATCTGCTAATGTCTCCCTTCCTGTGTTGTCTATGCAGAGAACACTAGGCTGGAGTGTGACCATCCAGGTGTTAGCCCCAGCCTGGCCTCTAATGGTCTGGGGGATCTAAGCTTAATCATAGCACCTCCTAGATAAGCTCTCCAAGTCAGCTGAACCTACCAAGACGTTGGACAGCCAGAGAGGGCTCACTACTGCTATCTGGTGACTCCCAACAGAAGAGTTTCTCCTACAGGATTCAAACGCTGGTTGTCTCCACCACATGCTTCTGGGTGGCTGGTGCAGTCTTAGCACTGATGTCAATCATGTGCTGCTGACATCAGCTCAACTGTGACAGCTGAGTCCAATGCCACCCACAGCTGACCCAGTAAGTCACATCAAGTCATATCTCCCTGCTTTCTCCTTGCCCTGAACCCCAGGGCACAGCCCATGACCTGCTTCTCCCTCTGCATCTCTTTATTCTCTTTCAATTGGAGGAGGCTCCATGGCTTAGTGATTTGTCCCATTAGCCATGGTTCTAAAAAATTAACCGTGAATGTTCTCTAGTGTCCGTGGCAACCTTTCTGCCAGGGAGCAATTATAACTATTAGCTATCTTCTTTGATGTTAACTTCCAGAAACAGAGCCTCACCAGACACTGAAATGCAGGGGGGTGGGTGTTCATAAGAAAAAAATAAATGTCCTAAATACTCTCTTCCATAGAGGAGGACACACCAAGTAATCTTGACTATGTAATAAAGCTAGTAATTATTCTCAGTAACTGAAGGGCATTCTGTTTAAAAACTCCAAGGTCTATGACATACATTAAAATGGCCATGTAAATGTACCAGGGAAAAAAGAACTGGACTTAGAAACTGAATGAAATTCTCAGGGAAAAGACATATAAAACCTATTATTATATTTACCATATAAAAGATATGCACAGGTTGCTATGGGAGATATAATGATGCAAGGAAGGCTTCCTAGAGGAGGTCACTTATTGATGTTCAGTTACTTAAACTCCCTGGATCTCAGTTTTCCCATTTTTAGTGGAATTTAGAATGAATTTATATACACTTATCTACACTTACAGTAAAAAATTCAACACATAGATATAAGTTGCCATAATATTCCTAGATGGATAAATAGTAGTCACTGAAACATGACCTGCTTGGTCTCTTGTACTAATATAGAAGCTAATGTTCTTAAAACCCTTTGTACTCAAATGTCCCACCAGGAATTTCTTGGTTTACGTCATTTCCAACTGTACTCCTGTTCGAGACATACCAGAGTCTGAAGATGGACCGATAACTGTCTGAGCAGCTTTGTTTTTCAGTAACTTCCAGCAAACAAGTTCTCCCAGGTCAAAGAACAAGCAGTGTTTTTAAACACGTTTTTCTTTCTCCCTTCCTCCCACTGTACAACCGTGTCTGGAATGCTCTAGGTCACAGTACTCTTTGGCTGGAAGAAGTGTTTTAAGATATTTTTCTTTTATTTTTTAGGGAGGGAGAAAGAAAGGGAGAGAAACATCAAGGTGCAAGAGAAACACGGCTGCCTCCTGCGCCCCCAACTGTGGACCTGGCCCACAGCCCAGGCATGTGCCCTGACTGGGAACTGAACCAGTGACCTTTTAGTTCGCAGTCCAGCACTCAATCTACTGAGTCACACAAGTCAGGGAAGGAAGAAATATTTTAGTGTTCAGAATCTGTACTGCACGTTCATATGTATGGTGGCAGCCCAACAGCCGAAGAAGAAAGCAATAAGGTAACTAAGGAGATGCAGTGGCTAGAAGAAGACTAGGGTAAATTTTTCATACTAAATATTCATCAAGTATTCACTCTGTACTAGGTGTTGTGGAGGATGATAAAGAATTAGAAATAGTTCTTCCCACAAGGATTTTGCAATCTGCTTGGAAGGACAAGACAAATACAATTATAGAAATTAAAGGGTAATAAAATGCAATATATCATGAAGTACAAAATAATGTGAAATATGCAGACTGTCATTAAGTTGAAAAGAAAACAAGTTATTTAGGAGGGCGTGGGGAAGTAGGAGGCACTCAGGCTCTGAAGGATGTGGAGCATTTATTTTACTTTATTTTTTAATTGACACATTAAACCAGATAAATTTATTTGATATTTTTAGAGCATTTCACCCCAAAGCAGCAGGATATACATTTTTTTCAAGTGCATTATTTACAATAGCCAATATATGAAAGCAACCTAAGTGTCTCTCTTATGATTGGATGGGAAGGATTTAAATGGTGGGGAGGAACAGGTTCTTCTGGTAACAGGACTAGCAAACATAAGAACACAAAGGTGATAAAAGGTGTTCTCTGCCCTCAAGGCAGTATGGAGACCAGCCTGAGTTTTGTGCAAGGCTATGCTAGGTTTGAGAACCTCCCTTCTTGGCTTATTTCTGACCCCAGGTGAAGCTGGGGCAGGTAATTACCTTATCCCTTGCCTGACCCTGTGCAAGATTCTTACCTTATAAGGATGTTCTAGAGATCTAATCATACTGTGAAGCCCAGTGGACTTGTAGTCACTCACTGTGTGATCAGTAAGCAGAAGGTGCCCCATTTTCTTTATATCTCATGATCTCAATCTCTGGTCAGCAGAATTGATGACTTTGGAATCTCTTAGTTGCTCTTTTTCTACTTCAATGGAAGTGCGGTGTGCTAAGCCACTTTGCACACTTCTCTGTCCTCATCAAAGAAGAAGGACTATCAATCAGTTTCCTGTAATAATATGGACGTTCCAAAGCAAGACAAAAAGTTATTTGGGTTGGATATTACATGAAAAAAAGAAAAGATAAAGTCACGAAGGCTCAAATGGAACCATTCTCAAGTTTCCTCTCCCCCCTCACCTCCTACCCCAGTCATGTTCAAATCTCATGATTTCTACCTCCACATCATCTCCTGCATCCACCTGTAGCAGTCAGTCACTTAGTTAAAGTTTTTGTTACCTTTCTTCTTAATTATCATGACCATTGTAATATATATTACATGCTACATATACAATCTATCATAACATTATAATAGTACCCTCCCTCCAAACTCTCTTTCTCACCTCTAAGTTCAACCAACACAATTTTACATATTTTTTTAACACAACGTCAAATTGCTCATTACTTTGATAGCTTGGCATTGCACCTCTTCCCCTACACATACACATGCAAGCACACACACACACAATACATACACCAAGGCTTAACATTCTCCACTGCTTGGTCTCATCTATCCATTCTTACTATTTAATAGGAGAGAACTCATAGGCTGTTTTTCTACTGCTGGCTTAGCATTTTATTTGTCCTTTTTTGAATGCCAACTTCTTCATAAGAAGAGTCTCTACAAGTAAATTGAGGCTACCCTAAGATTCCTTCAGTGTTTTCAAACCACAAACATTTTAACCTATGATTTATTCCTATGAAAAGAATCTGAAAATTAAGCCTAAAATTATGGTGAAGTCCAAACTCTTTGATTTTGTGTGGAAGTTAATAATTTAAGAGTATAGTAGTCCCTCTCTATATTGCAGTTCACTTATCACAGCCTCACTGTATCACGAGATTTTAAAAAATATTATATTTAATTATTTATCACAGATTTTTTGCTATATCGTGGGATTTTGCAGTACTGTATACATATGTTGTTAAAGTTATGTAGGTTTAAGAGTGTAGAATAAATGTAAGGTTCCTACTTCACGGGGGGATCTAGAATGTAATACCCGTGATAAGTGAGGGAATACTGTATCCTTATCCTGATTCTGAGTAAATTCAAGGTGAAGAATAAAGATCTCAATTTTCTATTTGAACTGAAACAAAGGGAATTCATCCTGGAAAAGTAGTCAGAACTTGGTGGTTTCATGGGTCTGTGGAGGATTTCCCAAAGAACCATGCTTTGGTGGACATGCAAAAGGGCACCTTTCAAATATGCTGCCTGAGAGCCTAATAATTCTGTCTGGAGAGATGCAAGATGTTGATCCTCAAACTCATACTGCAGTAAGTTATTAATGTAACTGAACTAAAACAAAATGGTGGTAAAACCCATCATGACACTGATGAACCAAAAGGAATCACCCCTATAATTGGGTTTCCCTTTTCTAGAGAGTTATGAAGGCACCATAGTGTAATAGCACAAAAAGTCTATGTGAGCACAGGAGTGCAAGGACTTTGATTTAATTAGTAGATTTATGATATTGATTTTAAGCTGACAGCTTAATATTGTGCTATATATCCTATATGGTCCTCACTTTACTCATATATTAAAAAGAACAGATGTAATTATACTGTACTCTCTGGGTTAGGGCTTAAATAAGAACACAGAGACTACATCACACATTTTAAATAGAGGGAACTTAACGCAGGGAAGTGGTTATACAGGTGATGGGACCGTAAACCAAATAGCAAGAAATGGGGTACTTTCAGAGATGAACAAGAGCAGAAAGTTCTACCATTCATTGGCTGAAAAGATGGAGAGAGGAAACAAGGCATGGGAGCCTGGGGGTGAAGTTACCAAGAGGAAACAGTTGAACCCTGTTCTGACAGTCCCGCATGAGCTGCAGGCAGTGCCTCCCAATGCCCAAACCCAACCAGGAACTAGTGGGCAGGACAGGCTGGGAAAGGCAGCTGCAGGAGTCAGTCCCCTTCACTACAGGGCAGAGCAGAGGGAGGCTGAGATAGGATCCAAGGGCCAGTGGACCCAAGACCTGCCCAAGACTCCATAGAATTATGGTGAGGATTAAACAAGGGGTCATATAAAAGTACCCATCACAAGGCCCTATACATAGTGAGTTTTCCATAAAACTTTGTTTGTTTAATAATATAGTGCCATGTACATGGAAGGGCTGATGACTCACAATGTAACCACACCTATAGATACAAAGTAAGGCTGCTTATTATTTTTATTTTTCAGGAAAAATTCTGAGAAACTGCACATGACTGATGATTTTCACAGAAACACTCAGTTAAATTAATTACTTGTCTGTTAAAGACTTAAGCTGACAGCTCTTTTTTCTAATGTGATCACTTCATGCAGAAACCAACAGCCAATTAAATCAGAACAAATGACTAGCTGATCTCTAAGGTGGCTTCTGGCTCTAAAATTCTAAGATTGCTCAATTACATCAATGATAAAATGATAAAAAGGATATGAAGTAACTTCTGCCTGAATCAGTATCAAAAATCTCAGATACACATTGGGCGAAGTAGATGGCAATTTAATTCCTTCACTTTCGAAGGAGCATTTCTCCAAGATGATTTACCTGAGAAGTACATTTTTTATACTGCAAACAGACCTGAAGAGACCTACAGTTTGTTTTAGGTTTTTTCTGTTCATGATGCAAACATTTACATGTTCTGGATATAATTCAGTGTGGATTTCTATTCATAAAGTGGCTGGGGAATATCTGGTGAATAATGATGCTCTCTACCATAAAGGATAATAATAATAATAGGTCTTACCTAAGTGGCATTTATAATTTGTGTCTGACATTTTTCTTAACACTTTATATGTATAAGCTCATTTCATTGTCCTACAAATTTATGAGGTAGGCATTGTTATATTCAACACTTTACAGATGAGGAAAGTGAGGCACAGAGAGGTTAAATAACTTGCTTATGGTCACAAAGATTGTAAGTGGGAGAGCAGGGATCCAGCCTGGCAGTCTGGCTCCAGAATCCATGCTCTTAGCTATTCCAACAATGAAGATGACAAGCCAGGCTCCCCTCACTTCTATGAGCATGCCTTTCCTGACGGGCTCCCACCTACCCCTCCAACCTTAACTTTTCCATCAATCCCTTTTTCCCCCATCCAACCACCAACAGCCTCCATTCACCCTCATTCCCACCATATTCCCTCCCACAAAGCCCCTGCATGTTTTTTTATTCCCTTTGTCTGGAATGCACTTTTGTCCCCATTCACTTGGTGAAGCTCTTCTGTCCCTCAGATCTCCAGGCAAGCTTTTCCTGCTTATCTTAAACTTGGATTATAGACTCATCTGGTACAGAACACTTCTTTTTTTTTTTCAAATTCTCATTAGAGCTACAATTCGACATTTTGTTTACATGAATTTGTATGATCAGCTTCCTGGAGCATCCTTAGTGTCTGGAACATAATGCATACTCAATAAACACTTATTAATTGATTAACATCTGTCTGCTCCCTGGACTGGGAGCTCCACGAAGGAAGGAACCATGTCTGTTTCTGCTTCTGTTATATCCTCAGCACCCAGTTAAGCGCCTGACGCATAGAGATATCTACTGAACAAATGCATAAACCAGAGCACAGTTTTATTATCTCTATGGCAGTTGAAATTTCCTAATACCTGTTTAAAAAAATAAACTTCTGATTCTGCTAATTTCCAAGTAAAAATTCAATATTACCAAGAGACAGGGATTCCACCACCTGTCCACGTGGCCCTCTAATGGAGGATGCAGAACCTAGATTTAGGAGGGGGTCTTGTAAGTTCACCCATGACCTCCAAAACTGGCCCACTTCCCTGAATGGGAGCTCAGAGGTCCACATCAATGTGAATGATTTTGCACCCTCTAACTTGTAGTTCTCTGACCCCACTCCCACTACCATCCTTCACTCCTCTGCTATCTACCTTAGACTACCCACTCATGTCTAACAAGTGTAATTCTGGGGAAAAAAAGAAAAGCAATTACCAGAAAGGGTAACAACTTCCCCAGATAACATTGGACAACTTTATTTTATTCAAGTAAAAACTACAATAAAGAAGCTTCCTCCTTTGATGGTTCAGAGAATTGTTTCCTGTGTCTTTGGGACCTGTCACCATCATCACAGCTAACTTCCTAAAGCTATAATCCACCTGCTGTCACTGGGCTCACCCTTTACAAGTGAAAGAAATCAAAATTGTCCCTCCACCTCAATTTGCAGGATAAAGCGATCTGCCTTTCCCGTATCAGCAGGAGGCAGAACTTGGTCACTCAGGGTTTGAAATGACCCCTGACCTCTGACCCAAAGGCGCAGGGCTTGGAACTCTGGCATTCCAGTTTGGAAAGGGGGCTGACCTCTGGCCTGGAAAGCATGCAGCCCCCTCTGGCAGTCACCAGAGTCAGTGATCAGGGCAGATTCCTGTCATCCCTCTCTCTTCTTTGAGCAAAGACTGCCTTAGAAATCTCCAGGTTTGGAGTTTTTAGCAAAACCCTAGAATGCAGTCTTTTTATAAAAGAGGTGGGGGGGAGGGCTTTAAATAAGCCATATATAAAAGTGCAAATACTATATAATTTCACTTACATGAGTTACCTAGGGTAGTCAAATTCATAGAGACAGAACGTAAAATGGTGGTTGCCAGGGATTAGGGAAGAGGCAATGGGGAGTTATTGTTTAATGGGTATAGAGTTTCAGTTTGGGACGATGAAAAAGTTCTGGAGATGGATGGTGGTGATGGTTGCAAAACAATGTGAATGTAGTTAGTACCACTGAATTATATACGTAAAAATGGCAAATTTTGTCATGTAGCCCTGGCCAGGTAGCTCCATTGGTGAGAGCATCATCCTGATATACGAAGGATGAGGGTTTGATCCCTGGTCAGGGCATATTCAAGAATCAACCATTGAATAAATAACTAGAACACCAAATCAATGTTTCTCTCTTTGTGTTTCTCTCTGTCTTTGTCTCTCTGTCTCTCTCACTCTCTCCCCCTTCCTCTCCCTTTCTAAAATAAATAAATAAAATTTTAAAATATTTTATATCATATATATTTTACAAAAATTCAAAAAACAGAGGCTTCATAGGGCTTGGCCTGGGCAATTTAATATCTTTTCAATCCTTTCCTACATTTGCTGGTCAGCAGTTCCTAAGATTAAGACAAATAAACAATTTTCAAGTCCTTTTCTCTTGAGCAATTTCCTTTGTCATATTTCTACTACCTCTCAATATGGGAACTTAAACATGATGATTTTCTTATTAATCAGACTACATTTCTCATCCAAATAAACCCCAAATTCAGTAGTTTCGAATAACAAAATATTGTTTCTTCTACCTACATATCAATAGTGAGTCCATAAGAAGATTCCATCAGGGATCAGGGTTGCTGAAGCATCCACCAACCCTGCTGGCAGGAAAGGCAAAACACACAATGGATTAAAGCCTCTGCCCAGGGGTGAAGCTCTTCTCCTGCGTGCACACTTGGTTGGTCAAAGCAGTCTCAAGGATACACTTAGGTCAAGGGGATGGTGAGGAAGTGCACTCCTACCGTGGGCCTGGAAGGCAAGAGACCTGTGGAACACCCTCGTGAATCCCATAATGCCTTTCTAGTCATTATAGCCTCACTGGGTTTTACACATATCTTTGTATTATTTCCAAAATTCATTTAAGCTAAAATTTATATTATAGTATACTATAAATATATATCATTAATGATATAAATTATAGAATATATTATAGTCAGAAGGAAACAAAACCTGGTCTCTGCATCAAAAGGTATCCCCAGCGTTTGGCCACGTGCATCTTTCCCAGAGTTCAAGGACAGTAATGTGCAGGCTGCTCCGCCAGTGAATGAGGAGGATCACCACCTCTTCCCATCACCTTTTCAACTTCATTCTGTCTTTAAACCCAAAAGTTAGAGGAGCCCACAGCATAGAGACATGTTGCTTGCTACATGCTTTGTTTCAAGAGGTAAAAAAACTGAGTCTTGGCTTCAGAGGAGTAAAGCTTTAAAAGGAAATAAACTAACCTTGAGATTTACTTATTCCAGATTTTCTGGTCTCTGTAGACTGAAAAGTTGCAACTGATTTTAGAGGTGCTAGAGATTCCTTAAATCCACATGGACAGGTTTCACCCACTGACATTTTGAGTGCAAGTGCAGAGCCCCAGGTGAGAATCCCATCTAGGGCAGGGCAAGCTCAGACAGCAGCTAAGCCCAAGCCATTCATCAACATGCACTGCACTGACCACTTCTTAGAGGTTGGCATTGTGCTAAATGTTCAGAACACAGTTAGTAGAAGACATGCACGTGGGTATTCAAATGCAGATTAGCCAAAACTGCATTTGCTGTCCTCTCTGTTTATTACTTTGGAGTAAAATAGTCAGTGCTGGAAAAACTCAGGTACCATCATGTCTTCATCCAAGCATCCATGTAACTGGAGGCGAAGAAACCCTGACTGGCCCTCTTTCATGACTTGCTAATGATAGCTTTGGGAAGATTTTCAAGTATCTCTGGCAGATTGAGCAAAATGTTACAACCACCATTAGCTAAAACAGAAAAAAAAAAAACAGTATACAGTATAAAATTGAACTTTCAGTGCTGACAAAATAGCAGCGCTGATGGTATGAGTAAGCCGCGGAGCATATTCGGCAGCTCTTAATCTGGTTTTTATTGTTGCTGCTTCCTTCTTGTGATTAACCAGAATGAATAAAGAAACATCTCAACCCCAGATTATAAAGTCAGCTGTTGTTTGAAGTTCATGTATGTATTAGCAATCAACCTCTTAGAAAAAGGCTCATTTTTAAATAAATCAACAATAAAAAAATTACTCATCATTAAAACTACTAGGGTTCAGATTCTAGGGAAGGATAA